>NC_142421.1:12990000-13290000 GCF_059516105.1 Syngnathus floridae | reverse complement strand
CCAGAGTGAAAGAGAGTCCAGCCCCTCTCGAGAGGGCTTGTACCAGAGCCTAAACTATGTGTGGAGGCAAGTCCGACTATGTCTAGTCAGAACTTTTCTGCTTCACACACCAGCTTGGGCTCCTTTCCAGCCATAGAGGTGACATTCCATGTCCCAAGAGCCAGCTTCTGCAACCGAGGATCGGACCGCCAAGGACCCTGCCTTTGGCCGCCGCCCAGCTTGCTTTGCACCCGACCCCTTTGGCCCCTCCTACAGGTGGTGAGCCCATGGGAAATTTTTTTTGACCACTTTTTAAAATCAAGAACTTCAAGATTGAGCAACAGCTTTTTTCATCAGGCTGTTAAAATCATCACCCCACCCCTGCTCATCCCTTGCGAAGACTGACCAAAGATTGCATTTTATCTGTATTTTATATTATTTTATATACATGTATGTGCATGACCCCCCATGAGGAGCTGCCAAACTGATTTTCACAATTAACACTCCATTAACAGTGTCAATAAAGGAATTCAATTCAATGTATGGGAAAGCGATTGGGCCAGTGGTGCCCACTTCAGTGTCTGACCTGCTGACTGGCCAAAGGCAGCCGGGATGAGGGTCAGCCCGTCTCCAAATGGATGGATGCTAACCAATGTTAGTTTTGTCGAGGACTCAGTGAACGCTCCTTTGCAGCCGTGCTATGACGAACGTTTAACTGCCTCATGTCGTCACTCACAAGTGCAAACTCACTGCTTGTCTTTCCTTAACAGTGACAATAAAGGAATTCAATTCAATGTATAGGAAAGCCATTGGCCCAGTGGTGCCCAGTTCAGTGTCTGACCTGCCGACTGGCCAAAGGCAGCTGGGATGAGGGTCAGCCCTTCTCCAAATGGATGGATGTTTTGTCGAGGACTCAATGAACGCTCCTTTGGAGCGGTGCTATGACGAACGTTTAACTGCATCATGTCGTCACTCACAAGTGCAAACTAGCTGCTAGTCATTCCTTGACTTTCAAGAGTGTCGGTTGGTCATTACATCACTCCCCCACTGTTTTTGATTGGATTTTGTTTCATCATGGAATGGCACCAGGGAGACGTAATGGGGGTAGGGGGTGGAATGTGTAATTTATGGTAATTTTTAAAACCACAGAGTTTTTTCTCATGGCCAATTACTAACGTAATTGATGGAATAATCAATAACTGCAGCATTGTAATATATTCTGTCATATAGTTAATGTCAAAAACGTCCTCGATCTGCCAGGCAAACCCGAATGTTGACATTCCTGATCTGGCGAAGCCTTTGTTCAGTCAACGTCATCCATTCGAGGTTCAGAGGAAGGGCGACTCCGGTGGTCCCCGCCCCGCTCTGCCACGGTTTGCAACACCTCACCCACCCACCAGGCCGTCCCCCACGCGGTCTGACCTCCCTTGCAAGGCATCCTATGCTGGCTGTGCTGAGCTCGGTAGCCCTCCACGACCTCCCACTCGCCGCTGTCCCTCTTGATGGGGAAACTGAGGCCGAGGACGTGGTTGCACGGCTTGATGATCTTGAGGATCCCGCAGACGCGCTTCCTCTTGTTGTCGGCGCTCTCGCGCGTCTTCAGCTCTTCCACCAGTTTGTCCTCCACGATGGAGGCGCCGCGGTCGAAGAAGCCCTCCACCATGGCGAAGAAGTTGGGGTCGTCGTCGCCGCTCGACTGCGCGGCGGCCAGCTCGGAGTAGGCGCGGGGGGGCAAAGAGTAAAAGCTGCCCGTGCGCCGCACGAGTAGCCCGGCCAAGTTCCGCTGGTACATCTTGTGAACTTGGAGGAGCCGGGTGACAAAGTTGGCGCAAAGACGATGAGGGAAACAAAGTTGGAAATGTCAACGCGGAAACGGAAGCGCGACAAAAAAACAATACTCAACTGATTAACTCCTCCCCCCTAACCCCCCCCCCCCCCACCACCACGCATACACACACACACACACACACACACACACACACACACACACACACACACACACACACACACACACACACACACACACACACACACACACACACACACACACACACACACACACACACACACACACACACACACACACACACACACACTCTTCTTTCTTTTCCTGTTTGACGACTTCACCTGGAGCCTGGACCGCTAGTGGAGCTCGTTAGCCGCCTAGCCTAGCTTAGCCTAGCCTACCATTAGCATGCTGTATTTAGGAACCCCCCGCTTTCGTAAAGTGTATTTGTCAACTCTGGCCTAACAACTGCACCTCCTCAAGTGTGTCCCTTCAAGGTTCCTCAAGTCGTCTCAATGAAAGGTATTTATTCATTTATTTCAGCAATTATTTTACTTAGTTGGTCGATTGTCAATCAATGGGAATGAATTTGAATTAAATAATTATCTGAAGAAAAAGCACAAGAATAGTAGCGTTATAATTCCTTTGATGATGGTTATTGTTAAGAAACTCTGCACTTGTATTGCGTTAGTGGAGGTAACTGTGAACAGATTCTCACCTTGGGTAAAAATAACCAAATAGAAATGCACAATGTGATGTGAACAAACCACACATCAATCATTTACCAGAAATAATAACACCACCTAAGTAACCCAATGAAATCTTTTCTAATCGGAAGACACCATGGGCCCCTTCACGTCGCCGTTTCTAAGACCCTCTTGTTGTACACGCTGTGGGTGAAGCTTTGCTGTTGGTCGATGAAAGAGGAGCAAGACTTTAAACGTTTGACCAGGCAGTATGAGGGTAGTGGGAAAGAAGATGTCACCATCCCAGCGTCTACAACAGGGGTGGGCAATTAATTTTTACAAGGGGTCACATGAAAATCCTGAGATGTGTCAGAGGGCCACACTAATGAAAACTTAAAACTGCTCAATTTTCTTCCATTGTAAAATGCACTAAATTATTTATTTTGAATAGCTGGTACTGGTAATTAGAAGAATACAATTATTCTGTTTATATTTATATTAAGCTATGTGAAATTGTGGTCAAATTAAAAAAAGATCATTAATCAGTACAATTTATTCTTAATTTCTTTAACTTTTCCTCAAACTGTGAATTACATCACATTTATAGAAACACATCAATGTGTCCTCAACCCGTCTTGTTACGGTACGTCGGGAGAGTGACACATTCTCAAATGCGCTCTTTTTCTCCGGGCATATCAGTGCAACAGAGTCCAATAAGCACTCCTTAATAAACTCTCCGTCAGTAAACAGCTTACTTTTTCTGGCAATTTTGTGGGAAATGACAAAACTTGTCCTGACCGCTGCATCTCTGTGGGTGTGAAGTTTGATAAAAAGTCCTTGTTGGGCTTGCAGTTTTGCAAGCCATGCATCAGCCTACGTGCAAAGACGGGCAGACCGCTCATCGGGCGCACAGGAGCTCTTCAGTCTGACGACCCGCTCCCTTCGAGGATCTGACGAGCCCTCGAGCGCATTGAGCTACTTGCCCCAAGACGAGCTCCTGAGTGCAGCAAGGCGCTCCCCAGAAGGTTCTGGTGAGACCATTGGTCTGGCCCAGCGGGCGGAGCGAGGAGGTGTGGTCCTGGAAACCACCTCATATGGCGTGCTGTGCTTGCAGCAGGCCGGCCGTCCCGCCTCGTCTCCCGCTTCCAAAAGAGCTCGTCTCGGCGAGGCAATAGGTGGCCGTGGTGCCAACCCGTTTCCTGCTTCCCCAACACTTCTTGGCCAGTGTGCCAAAGCAAAGGCTCGCTATCGGGTTCTGGTTGCCATGGTTCATCCCTGTCAACTAAAGGAAATCAAGGTAACTTGTCGACGACAGCACACAAGAAGAAACAGAACCTCACGAGTGGTTGCTCGGCCCAATTCCAAGGTCAACGTGCAGTAGCTCCCATCCTTCTAGGTCAAGTGCGAAGCAGTTAAGGGCTCCCTGGTGTCCCTGGCCAGTGTGGTGGTGACGGACCAGTCGGACGTGCTGCTGTGGCGACGGGCGGCATTCTGGGCAGCGGCACTCGGCGTCGGAGATGTCGTCTTCATCACAGGTATGCCAACACTGCAACCACAAAGTCAACTTGAAGGAGACACTGGGGGTCTTAATGGCATTCCCTGAACATGTCTTCTTCACAATTGAGACTTTGTTGAGTTTGTGTTGTTTTACACCTCAGCCTTCGTGAGCCACCCCCCCCCCCACACACACACACACACGCGCGCGCACACACACACACACACACAGTCGCAGAAAAAGGGTTGTGCCATTCTGAACTTTGACCTCATCCATGTCAGGCCTGCGGCTGAGTGAGGACACCTGGAGGGGAGAGAAGATACTGCAGTCCACCTTCAGCAGCAAATTGCTCAACTTCGGTCATGTTAGTGCTCTCACCTGCCCCACGGGTACTGCTCCAGATGCCCCCTTACCCTGGCTCATCCCCTAGGTACACCTTAACCCCCCTCCCCATCTCTCAGATGGTGGCCTTATAGATGCTGCCTCAGTGTCTTCTCTTTGCAATTTCCTTGGAAAGCGGCGCCCCCTGCTGCTGTCCACGCTACGACGCTCCCCTCAGCATCTGGAACGCCTGCCGTATGTCCCCCGTGGCCACATGGGGTCAACATGCTGGTCCACACCCTATTGCGCGTTACACACACATACGTCAGCACGGGTGAGTGGGACGGATCTGCGATGGGGGTCACTTGTCATCCGCGGGTGTCCGTGCGTGTCGGGACATGTCTAGGTCTAGTCAGGTGTCCTCACACGTCAATTCAGGGCTGGTGAAAACCAATAAGATTACATTAGACTAATAGATAAATATATAAATAGATTGAGGCTATTTATTAGATGTCCACGCACGCTTGAACTGACGGCTGTCACAGAGGCGAGGCCGGTGATGTTAAGAAAGCTGCAATGTGCTAGAAAATGAGGCAGCGGTCCATGGCTGGATTTCTTTTGACTTTCCCCAATCTGTCCGTTATTTTCTTGTTTCAATCCCCATTGGACAAGCGTGCGTGTCATGATGTGCTGTTCTGAGTGAGGCATGTCATCAGGTGCATCATCCCATGTGTGATCCCACATGTGGCAGAGTGGCGAGCTGAGGTGGAGTCTCGCCGCAGGTCGGCTTTGGCTCGCCACGCAGTGGCGAGCGTGGAATGGGCCAATGGCCGTAAGGGGGCGCTGCTGCTGTGGGGTTCGGCTCTGGACTGGCTTCCAGGCTTCAGGACGCAACTAGGTGGGCTTTCCGTCTGCCTGTCTTGTGTGGTGTTACGTGGCGGCGTGCTGACTTCCCGTCGCGTTCAGACGCCGTCTGGGACGTCCGCTTCCTCCTGGTCATGGAGGGCTCAGATTTTGAGCGCGCTGAGCTTCACAGCACTCCCTGGAGCCACGCCCGGCGACTGGATGCAACTGACCACCGGCTGGGCCGATTCCTGTGCGTCACGGGTCGCACCATGGAGATGGACGTGGACACACTGCTTTCGCAGCAATACTCAGGTGGCAGCCTGTCCTGGTGGCACCGAGTCTATCCTTATGCTGGCCCCGGTGCTTACGCGTGTGAGTAAATGGGATTCGGCGACAGCGTAGAGCTTTTGCCAGGAAACACAGACCACACTTGTTGTCCTCAGGAAACGTGCTGCTCAGGGTACGAGTGTTGGCCTTCCGCTTTCGGCCTTATGGCAGCATGGCAGCGGCCCTGCCGTCCAGCTTGGACGGCTCCACGCCTCGTGCCGCAATCTCTGCGATGCTGAGCGGCGATGTGACCGACTTGGGCTGCAGCCGGTGCGCTGCCGAACTGGACGTTGACGCCAACGAAATTTATGCCCCATGCTACGTTTGCCTGCCCGCCGGCGCCGTGCGCCACTACTACAGGTGAGACATGGCTGCCACCCATCTGCCTCGGACTCCTTCAAAGGTGGCCGCCATCCGCAGGCCGGCTGTGCTGACGGTGAGCGGGCAGGGCTCCGGGCAGGCAAGCGTTCAGGTTCCCACCGTCGCCGCGCATAAGATTCTGGGCATGCCGCCCGGCCAGCTGCTGAGAAACGTAGGTGAGAGCTGCTTTGAAGGTTTCCTCCCTACGAACTCTTTGCTCTGCTTTTAATGTTGATGTGGCAGTGGAGAGGCTCCGCACACTCCTCTGCCTTCCCGGGAAAAACGTGGCCATCTCCGTGCGCAGCCTCGTCTTGTGCGACAACAACGGTGCGGCCATCAGTCGGGAGTTGACACTGCTCGAGCTGCTCTTTGTCCTGGACCCGTGAAAGCTCGGCTCGGTGCGGCTCGGATCAGGTCGAATGGCATCTTTTGCCAAACATTACTTATAGCGATGGAAAACAAGTATAATACAGCACCTTCAATGCAATTCATCTGATACAGCTACTCAAAATACACCCAGAATAAGTGAAAACATAGACCGGACAGCTATAAAATGAGCCGAAAGACTGACGCTAATGCTATGAGAACAAGGGCCTCATAGACACGCAATAATATGACAGTGAAATAGTTCATTATTTTTGTGTCATTTCAAGCTTACTGCTTTACTGTATCTGTCGTTTCCATAGATTAAAGGAACTGAACCATCAATGAAACAAAGTCTTTGGGTGAAATCTTCTCTATACTGACAAAAGATTTCTGAAACTCGTCCTTGAACAATCAGGACTTTGCAGGACAGTGTAATGAGTTTTGTGGATTGATGCATCCAACAACGCAACATTTTGATCTCTCCACTTTGGCAGCCTTGAGTTGTTTGGACTACAAAAATCTCTCTGAGCAATACGGATGGTGGATTTGTGAAACCGTTTAGCCACACCCATTACCTTACATTACCTTGTTTGGTAGTTCCGCCCCAAAGGATGTGACGTAATAGATAAAAATACAAAACAGAAAATGGAGAAAACTGAACGGAGTAAAAAATAGCCCCCACACAGATCATAAAAGTATCTCTGCAACACCTGGAGGGATAGATTACACTTTTCTACAATCTTAGAGACTCCAAGTGCACAATAAAAAGAATATAAAAGCAAAAAGAGGGGACAAAATATTTGAATGGACCCTTTATCGTGTCAAAAATAAGTTTTTGTATTTGTCATTTAGTTTGACATGAATCTGTCAGAATTTTGCTCTCCCAATTAAGGGAACCGCCCTCGGCCTCCCAAAATTCCACATCCTTGTGGGACGCTTACAGGTCTCCTTGCGTTTATATGCAGCGAGGCTTGCCCCCAAATTCAAACTGGACTGAGTTCTTCCTGTGGTTGAATTGGGGTCCCGGCCTGTAGATTGTGCTTAGCGTGCCATCGCTGCCACCGCATAGAACCCCGATGCCCGTAGCCCTCGTCTTTATGCAGGACGGAGGCAGGAGATTGTGATTGGAATTCCGATAGCAGGCATGTGTGTTTGGAGCGGGGACTTGCACACGTATGGGCGAGATGCTGTCAAGCCCTGGCCTCGGCTAGCCACGAGTGAAGACATTGGTGGCCTGCCTCGATTGCTGCTCGCCGAAAGCTCTGGTCAAAGACTCCAGGGTGACTGAATCAATGGTTGAATCAATGTCGGCCTGTCTCCAAATCAGCCCGTCTTAGCTCCCAGATGCTGATCCAGCTGGACCCCCCTTATCTCCTGACTACCTCAATCTCCTCTGCTTGGTGTTGGCCACGTGTTTTGGCGTGCCAGTTGGGACCCAGGACCGAGACTTGGGCACACGCTCACGATTGTGCGCCTTTCGGTCGTCCTTCTCCTCGCCCCTGGGGCAATTTTCAAGTGCGCTGTGGATGCGCTCGCCTTGGAAAGGCCGTCACAATGGACGGAGGGAAGTACAAACAAGCAACCAAAACGTGCAAACATGAAGCCGGCGCCTTAATCTGTGACATTTGATGTTTGCGCTCATTTTGGATTTCATCGGCAATCTGGAAGACAGTAACAAAAGGAAGGAAGTGCTGCTTGGCACCATTTTTAAACATCACAAATCCCAAGCGGAAAGAAGCACAAAGATCTCCCCTCCCTGAAGGGCATTTACACCTCCCATCTCACCCGCAAGGCGACTACGATTGTGAGTGATGTGAGTCACCCCGCTCACTCTTTGATCTTCTGCCATAAGCAAGTGCTCCACCAGCCATCATGACCACATTCTACCGTGGCACCATTGAGAGCGTCCTCTCCAGTTGTATCGCTGTGTGGGGTGGAAGCTGCACTGAATACAACATGAAGGCCCTGCAGTGCATAATGAACACGGTGGGATTATTGGTGCTTCATTGCCCTCCCTGAAGGACATTTACACCTCCCATCTCACCTGCAAGGCGACCACGATTGTGAGTGATGTGAGTCTCCCCGCTCACACTTTGTTTGATCGACTGCCCTCTGGGAACAAGTACAGGAGCCTGCGCTTCCGCACCGCCAGACTCACCAACAGCTTCATTCTCCAGGCTGTTAGGATCCTGAAATCTTTTCCCCCTTCTGCGTAGCGTCCTGTACTTTTTGCGCTATGTTCTGACTGTCTGCTGTATGCGCACTTGCTCCATTTTTGCTCCTCTTATTTATTGTTATTTGTTTATTTATTATTTATTAATCACTCTTATTTATCCATTGTTTGTGCCTTCTTGTTTTATTTTCTTGTGTTGTTTACTTGTATGTACATTGTGAAGTATGTCTTGTCACCATGGGATAGTGGGAACGTAATTTCGATCTCTTTGTGTGTCTTGGCATGTGAAGAAATTGACAATAAAGCAGACTTTGAGGTTACATGCATGTTTGCTTTTTCACTTTGTATACACAACTGTCATGTTTACAGGAAAATTAAAACTAAACTGTCAACGGCTCAAGTTCTCCCTCTTACTGAATAATTGTCCGCGTTCAAATCAAATGGAATCAAATCACAGCTTCTGCAATGGTGTGAGGTTCTTAACAAAAGACGGAGGCTTCGAGCAAAGCCTCAAAGATGCTTTTGAGCCACACCAAGTTACCAGTTAGCGTGGAGAGTGTCTTTTTGCTGAGCTAGCTGTATTTGAGCTCTCCTGTCTTCTTCCCACAAGGCGTTCAAACGTGTCTTGACCCTGTCGACAAAAGTAATGCCACGTACGCTAAAACAGATCACTGAATCGAGACGCTAGCTTGATTTGGTGAAAATCAGGATGAGCACAAGATGCTGGGCGGGAACCGCGGATGGGAAGAGGAAAGAATGGGGGGGAAGAACTTCTTTCCTGTTGCTCTAGTTTCCTCTGGATGTTTCTTCTGCCACATCCATCAGATCACCAAACAAATCTGATGGCACAAAAACGTTCGGCGTCACTGAGAAATACTTGCACCATGCGAGTCGCACGTCACGTCTATGGCACTCCCTTGTCAAGCATTGCACACGTTTGCCAAACGTGACATTTGGGATTGTGGGTGCATGTGTGTGGGTTTGTGGGGGGGTGGACACTTACTGTATCTTAAATCCCAGCAACAACTTTTTTAGGTTGCCTCGTCACGTATGTGTGTGTGCGTGTGCGTGTGTGCGTGTAATTTGAGCATTGACCCCCTCCAAATTTTTGCTAGCTGGTCAAGCCGGTTTTCCATTGTTGATAGAATTAACCAGGCGAGGTACCAAGAACTCATGATTTTGTTTTGAAACTGTGATTATTTTTTTAGTGTGTCTCATTTGACGGTAAACTCCATTACAGGCTTGCTTCAAGCAACACGGGGCATTTTGGGTTGCTTTGCAACCCAGGCACTTGCAAACACACTCGTCGTGGTTTCGCTCATTCCGCGTTTTGGATCTTAACGTTTTTAATGCCTTCATTGAAATCACAATACAATTTCCATGTAATGCCCAGTGCTAGAAGTACTATTGGTTTCAGTACTCAAGTCTCTACTTGATGACCTGCTCACATTAGCTCAACGTTTTTAGTTATGAGAAAGATCTTTTTACCAACAGTGAGACGCTCTACTACTTGTTGACCTGCTTGCGTTAGCTCAACTATTATAGTCATGAGAAAGATCTTTTTACCAACAGTGAGATGTCCGCACTCACCTCCCTCACTTAGACCTGCTCCATCCCTTGGTCTGCCTGGTGCCCCCCCGGCAGCTCCGCACCCTGATCCTCCGGCCCCGCCTCCTGCCTGTCTCTCCGGGCCATCAAGCTCGTTGAACAAGCCATCAAAGCCCGACTGCTTGGCCTTCTTGTCATTGTCATCTCTGTCCAGGAATCTGGAGAAGAAACTTCCCTTGTCGTCGTCGTCGTCGTTCTCTCTCTTCTTGTCGTCACCAAAGGAGAAGATTCCTCCTTTGTCACTCTCGTCCTGATTTTTCTTGTCTCCTCCCAAGAAAGAGCTCAAGCCTCCTTTGTCCTTGCTCGTGCCTTTGACCCCGAGTGCGTTCTTCACCATGCCCCCCACGATGTCCCCTGCGCACACACAAATGGACACACGGCTTGCTTTTCACGGGAATGTGTGCAGGCCCTTTGCTCAAGCTCGCTTTTCATTCACACAATCCACATTCACTCAAGGAATATGATGAGCAGAAGATGAGCCCCTATATGCTGTACCATATTGACCTCCAGAGGTGGGCACGTTTTACACTTTCTACTACTTTCTACTTCCTAGCCCTGTTGTGGACTAACACAAAACGATGTACTGTACACTGTTTCAGCTCCTGTACGTCGTGTTTAGACCAGAGGTGTGAGCAACTCTGATGCTCGAGGGCCACTGTTCTTCCCGTTTGACACG
Source organism: Syngnathus floridae (assembly GCF_059516105.1). Classification (NCBI taxonomy): domain Eukaryota; kingdom Metazoa; phylum Chordata; class Actinopteri; order Syngnathiformes; family Syngnathidae; genus Syngnathus; species Syngnathus floridae. The sequence goes on along the minus strand of NC_142421.1, from coordinate 13,279,377 downwards.
TCTCCCTCGTCCAACACAGACATGATCTGCTCCTCAGCGAGCTCCGTACTAGCACGATCACATTGAGAAGGCTGTGGACCCGACTTGGTAACCCCTAATACTTGCTTGAACTGTTACACCGCATCATGGGACTGCTGACAAAATGGAGGAGGCCAACGTAAGAAGCAGCATCATGTTCTCTACTTACCCACATGATCTCCGAACATCTCAGCCATTTTGTCCATCTTCGACGTCGGCGAGTGTGTGCGCGTATTAGGCGAGGTTGGGTCACTGAGCGCGACTCTCTTTGCCACCTTTCTTTTATGGCTGCACCGGGAAGTGGCCCTGACCGTACCGGACGGGCAGGTTCCGTCTGTCGCTCGCCAAGTGTGCGTGTGTGTGTCTGACTCACCTGAAAGGCAGAACAAACACGCTTGTGTTTGAGTTGAAAGTCACATGATTGGCTTGCAAGAAAGGGTGGGTGAGCCTTGTCAATGTGCACATTTAAAAGCCATGACCCAGAAAAGACGGCACATTCAACTTTATACTCGACACCAAAGACTGAAGTGACCTGTGGGTTAGCATTTTTCTCAAGATGGGTCCAACAGCTGTTTTGAACCAATTTCTAAATGTGGAGTTGGCTGGTTTGAATCAGCACAGAACATCATTTCCACCTTTCCACCACGTTTGAACATTTTATGTTGGTTCGGCAACCCACTCTTGACGGCTTCCAGCGTTTTCTGGGGGTGGTGCGTCTTTACTAGAGCGAAGCTATTGCTCCGGCATACCGGTGGCAAGTTTGCAAATCTCGTTTTTATTGAATATCGGTGCCATTAGATTTGCGCTGCTTGCTACAATGGTGAGGCGCTAAAACCTTGAGCAGCTCAGCCCCCCGACGTTGAGCTTGAAAGGTGATGTGGAGAGCCGGCGCTAAAAGAGAGAGCGGAGAATTCTGCCTTTATCGACAAAGGACTGACTTTCTGCCATGGGAAACACCAGTTGCTTTTTTCTGCTCAGTGTCAGCCACAATGCGGCGCACGCTGTGATGGCGTGTGTGTGATGTTTGGTAATTGCTGCCTTAGTCTATTTTTAAGTTAGAATCAAGGTGGCAGGGTGTGTACAGAATGTCAACACAAGCTATGTCTGTTGGGGTGTGTGTGCGCGGTTTCCATGTTGAAAGCTGAAACCACAAGCAACTGGTTTTCTTTGCTTTAGCAAAAAACAACACGGTTGTATTAGCAGGCTTTTCATCAGCCAGCCCAAAAATGTAAGAAGCAGAGTGACATGGCTTTTGTCGCTTTATTTCATGGAATGACAGTTGTACACATACAGTTGTCCTTTTAACAAGTTGTGGAAGAGCTTGAGGTCTGCGCTTTTCTAGTCAAACAGTCCACTCAGAGCTTTCCCAATTCCTGCGACAAAGAAAATGAAAAGTTGGAGTTGGACGTCATGTGTAGCATTCACAGCGTAGACAGGGCACAACCTTGTTTTGCAAATTCACACTTGACAACTCACCAGCTCCACTGTCCTCCTGCTTCCCACCACCCATGGACAGGACATCAGCCATGTCAAAACCTTTGTCCTCCTTCTGCCCACCGACCATCTGTAATACGTCCCCCACGTCGAAACCTTTCTTGTCCTCCTTCTTCCCACCAACCATCTGTAGTACGTCCCCCACGTCGAAACCTTTCTTGTCCTCCTGACTTTCCGCCCCTCCTCCTCCTCCAAACTTGGATAGGCATTCCTCTGCAATATCCCCTGCAAAAAAAGCAGTTGACTTGTTTCCCGTCAGCCCCTCGGCACTTGTTTCATTGAAAACAACACACATTTGACGATGTGTTACTGTGTTGATGCAGCGAACCAAGAGTCCTATTGTCAACCTGAAAGGATTTGTCCCACATAAAGACCCACCCTTGTGCTTTCAAGCTCAAATTGTATAGAGCAATGTAGGAATGTTCACTTACCCACTTTCTCTTTACACATGTTGACCATAACCTTCTGGCCCGTCTCGCTCTTTAGGAAATCCATGTTGTTCACTGATGCCGGGTGGAGGGAGGATGCTTGGTCTTATAGCGACAGCGGTGTTGAGACCAGCAGGTGACGCCCTGCTGAGGAATCAGGTGGAGCCCTCAGGAGTCACAGGCCAAACCTGTGGTACAGGTTGGTGTGACAACCAATCAGACTTTCTTCACATGTTCTCCATAATGGCTCATCAAGCTCACGTGTCTTGACGGACACCTTTTGAGAACCAACACCCAAAAGCTGAGCAAAGGATTCCTTTCACATGGATTTCTCCCGACACTGCTTGGGGTCCAGAGAGAATCCTCATATACAGGACAAGGAGTGGAGACTTTTTTTTCCCCAGAGGAATAACATTTGTGAATGTACATGAATGTACAGCGGTCCAGATCTTCTCTGTGTCATTTTTCTTAGTCTTTGTTCGAATCATAAAAAACCCACACCAAAAACTGTTCCTCAAGGCCAATTGTGGGGCACTCTCTGGGTCCCCAAATTTAGACAGACCTAACATGGACAAACAAAAGTAGTATATTGCTAAGTACATGAAGGCCACGGAGTGAGTGCCAGAGCTATTGCAGCCTTCCCTCATGATTGCACTTTGGTGTGTTTGTGAAGACTTCATGTCTCAGCTTTGGTTCCGCAGTTGACCATGATGTTGTCTTCCTTAAACGCCGAGACTGGCCTCGGAAGCTGTTTCATCATGCGGCAGGATTTCTTTCTTGCTAGTGGAGGCGCGCATACATAAGGTCTGTCGGAAAAGCCTGCACACAGCAGAAAAGAACTTGCGTGTCCTGCGTTGCTGGCGGGCTTTCAGGGCTTCTAAGTTGACCATCAGCAACTTGAGGAGGGTGTTGTCGAAACTCAGGTCGTTAGACAGAAAAGCCTCCGGCAGCTGGCGCATGCAGTCGAACTCTCGCAGGATCTCCTTGACGACAGCCTTCATTACCTTGTTGATGCTGTAAATGTTGGCCTCTGTGATGACGCACAAGCTTGGGTCCTGCAGTACCTTCTTTGACAGACGCTGGATAATCGGCAGTGTGTCACGAGAGAGAACAACTTTCTTATGTTTTTTTTGGATGCGCGTTAGCAGCTGGACGACAAGCACCGCCATGAGCGAAGTAACCATCTCCTCCAGAACAGAGGCCGATCGGCCTGGCGTCACTTCTGAGGATGAACTTTTTGGCTGGGAAGCCATTGTGTGCCTGTGCAAACGCTTCTCCTCCGCAGAAGGCGGGCGGAGCGGCGACGGCCAAGCGACACGTACCACCCCGGAGGGTGGAGTCTTTGCTTGGGCGCTGTCCGTCTCCAATGCATTTTGGCTGTTCCTGCTTTCCGTGGTGATGCTCCCTTCCTGCCTGTCTGGTGGGCTTTCGAACTTAGTGTTGTCCGAGTCGACGTCCTCTTTTGCTTGTGGCATCGCTGTCCCCATAATGAGCGTGTCGATGTCGTTCAAGCAACCGTACACCTCATCGGCGTGGTTCTCCCTCGTCACTGGCTCCATTTTGAGCCAGAGGAGCAGTTGCTGCACAAACTTTGTAGAGGTGTCCTCCACCATCTTGTGCAGGACTTGGATGTTCTCCGGTTTTTCCTCGTCCACCTCCAGGATGAGCGGCTCTGAGAAGCGCCTCCACACAGCGTCTGACTGAATCGTGGTGCGGTTGGTGGTCATGAAATGGTAGATTTTATCTGCCAGGTCTATTGAGAACTTGTCGGCTTCGAGTCGTAGCTCGTCCACGTCTACGCTGACACCCTGGGGCGGTAGTGCCACCTTGTGGAAAACATCCTCAAGACCTGGCTGGATTCCCTGGAAGCTGAGCAGATTATCACCATCCGGTGCTGGAGTTCCTCGTCGGGACTCCTCTTCTTCCCTGCGCATCTGCATGCATCGACAACGAACCTTCTCCAGTTCAAATGTCAGCTGGTCAAACTTCTTTTGGCAAAAGTTCAAAAAGTTGCGTTTGCGAGCAAATTCATTGCTGCTGTTGGGTGACGCGCAGGTTTCAAAGAACTCGCAGAGTTGATCCTTGATCAGCCCAAGATTGAAGTGAGGCGTAGAAGAGCGACTGCGTCCCTCCTCCAACGATTCAGGGCAGTGCAGTTCGTTGATGATGGTTGTTACAATTTCTGCTGCTGTTTTCTTGAGTTCGTGATCGGTCCTGACCGACTTGTCCTCGCTGTCGGTCCATTTGCGTAGGATGTTCATCACCGCCTCTGTGGTTTCTTCACAGTTGAAAATGCACATGTTCCCGCCCCTTGAGTCACAGGGAGGTTCCTGTCTGCTGTTTTGGCGCCAGCACGGGCGGAAGCACATCGTGTACATCTTGCCCAGGTAAACCTTAAGTGCACCACAGGCTAGTTGCACCATCTTAGCCAGAACCTCTATCTTGGTGAAGGTGCCTGGGATGTAAATAAGTGGCACCAGCTGGCTGGCTGTGCTGGTGGCTGATGACAAGGTGTCATTGACTCTCTGCGAGATCTCCCTCTTGAAGAGGGAGTCCAGCTTTTGGGAGCTCTTGCTGCGCTGCTCCGGGACACTGAGTGCCGAGGCGAAGGCGGTGCTCAGTCCGCCTTCCACTTTGAGCCTCATTCTTTTCTTCTCGGCACTCTGAATGCGCTGCTTAAACTCTGGGATGATGACTCGGATGGTGTCGGCACAGAGTTTCTGCGTGATGTCCGTGCACATGTCCGCCAGGATGACCTGCGTGGCTGAGTCAATGGTCCCTGTGGCCAGCATGCTCCACTGCGCTGGCTGGATGCGCTCAAAGTATTTCTGCACCAACGGGAGGATGACCTCCTCCTTGATGTAGTAATTCTCCATCTCCATTGTTGGGCTGTTGTTGACTTGTCTGTTGCCAAAGTATTGGCAGCTGCTCAGGCTCCTGCAAGTGCTTTGACACCTTTGTGACATCACTAAGCTTTTCATCAGAGTTGACAACAACCTATGGTTTTTGTGATCACATAGTGATGAGGTCATAAGGCTTTTTAGGTCACAATCCCTTCATTATGTCATTGTGTGCTATGCAATCAATTATTTGACAATGCAACTGTCATTTTGAAGAAAAGCAATGAGACTGCGATATTTACCAATGAATCAACCCTTGGATTCTGACAGCTCTTCCTGCATTGATTGTCCTTGTTACTACATGTTGGGTTTATAGAAAAGATTTTCCCGTTGGACTTGGGCGGCTCGGTGGTGCACTGGGTAGCACGTCCGCCTCACAGTTAGGAGGGTGCGGGTTCGATTCCACCTCCAGCCCTCCCTGTGTGGAGTTTGCATGTTCTCCCCGTATCCACGTGGGTTTCCTCCGGGCACTCCGGTTTCCTCCCACATCCCAAAAACATGCTTGGTAGGCCAATTGAGCACTCCAAATTGCCCCTAGGTTTGAGTGCGTATGGTTGTTCGTCTCTGTATGCCCTGCGATTGGCTGCCAACCAGTTCAGGGTGTCCCCTGCCTCCTGCCCGATGACGGCTGGGATAGGCTCCAGCACGCCCGCGACCCCCGTGGGGACAGAGCGGTACAGAAAATGGATGGATTTTCCTGTTGGACTAGGCAGGGTAACAAACGTCCTTGGTCCTAGTTTGCACAGTGCCTGAATCTTCTGACGTCTTCATGAACCCTGCATACCTTGACATCTTAATGGCTCCTGCCAGAACGGACTTGCTCTTCTGATTAAATACCAACACAGTTGTGTATTTATGTTGCCTATATGATTTTGTTTTCATGTCTCTGTTTAGTAATGTAAAGAATTGACATGTTCTTCTTGCAAAAAAATCCTAGCTGCATATTTCGTCCAACACAACAAATTCTTGCCCATGTGTTGGCCCGGGGGTTCCGCTGTCGACCAACTCCTCCTCATTACCCGACGGCTGGTGTGCGGAAGCCCAAGCCAACCGCTGGGAATAACTGAACTCGTTGCTTAAGTCCTCGTTCTCGGGCGAGGTCTTTGGCCAAGGTCCGTCCCTGTCCAGTAGACTTGCTAGCGGAAGTTTTTGCGGAATCAAGGTGCCAGTCACCAGCATGTCTATGTCGTTCAAGCAACCGTAGACTTCATTGGTGTGGTTCCGCCTCGTCACCGGCTCCAACTTGAGCCAGAGGAGTAGATGCTGCACAAACTTTGTAGAGGTGTCCTCCACCATCTTATGCAGGATCTGGATGTTCTCCGGTTTTTCCTCATCCACCTCCAAGATGAGCAGCTCTGAGAAGCGCCTCCACGCTGCAGCTGACTGGACCGCTGTTCGGTTGGTGGTCATGTAACGGTAGATTTCATCTCCCAGGTCTCGTGAGAACTTGTCAGCTTTGTGTCGCAACGTGTCCACATCTATGTGAGTATCTCCGGCTGGTAGCGCCACTTTGCGGAACACGTACTCGAGACCTGAGCGGACTCCCTGGAAGCTCAACTCTTTGTCAGGCTCGGGGGTCTGCAGGACGCTGCCAGGCAGGCAAATCGCTTCTTCCCAGCGCATCCGCATGCAGCGACACCGGAGCTTCTGCAGCTCAAAGGACAACTCGTTAAACCTCTCTTGGCTAAAGTTCAAAAAGTTGCGTTTGCGAGTAGATTCATTGCTGCTGTTGGGTGACGTGCAGGATTCAAAGAACTCGCAGAGTTGATCCTTGATCAGCCCCAGATTGAAGTGAGGCATAGAAGAGCGACTGTGCCCCTCCTCCAAGGTTTCAGGGTAGTGCAGGTCGTTCATGATGGTCTCCACAATTTCAGCCGCCGTTTTCTTTGATTTGCGATTTGTCCTGAGTGAAAGGGACTCGTCCTTGCTGTCAGTCCATTTGCAGAGAATTTGTTTCAGCACCTCTGTGGTTTCTTCCTGGTTGAATACACACACATCGACGCACTTGGAGTCAAAGGGCAGTTGGTGTCTATTTTTTTGCTCACAACATGGTCTGAAAGACTTTGTGTATATGGCCATCTTGCTCAGGTAAACCTTAAGCGCACCACAGGCCTGCAACACCATCTTGGCCAGAACTGCTATCTTGGTGAAGGTTCCCAGGCTGTAGACATGCGGCACTAGCTGGCTGTCTGTGGTGGTTGCTGCCGCCAAAATGTGATTGACCCTCTGAGAGATCTCCCTCTTGAAGAGGGAGTCCAGCTTTTGGGAGCTCTTACTGGGCTGCTCCGGGACAATGAACGCCAAAGCGAAAGCGGTGCTCAATCCGCCTTCCAATTTGAGCTTCATTCTTTTCTTCTCGGCACTCTGAACGTGCTGCTTAAACTCCGGGATGATGACTCTGATGGTGTCGGTGCAGAGTTTCTGCGTGATGTCCGTGCACATGTCTGCTAGGATGACCTGCGTGGCTGAGTCGATGGTCCCTGTGGCCAGCATGCTCCACTGAGCCGGCTGGATGCGTTCAAAGTATTTCTGCACCATCGGGAGTATGACGTCAGCCTTGATGGAGTAGTTGTCCATCTCCATTGTTGGGCTGTTGCCAAATTGTTAGCAGATGCTCACGCTGTGAGTGTTTTGACACCTTTGTGATGTCTTAAAGCTTCTTTTTGCCAAAGAAGACAACAATGTACGGCCTTTGTGACCAAATGCATACTCACAATTTTCGATGATGACGTCCCAAAGGCAAACGGATTTTGATGCATTTGGCTCTGCATGCAATGAACTCTTGCTAGTTCACGGTCCAAACGTAACACTAACTCTGCGGAACCTTGTCCAGAACATTTCATTTGCTGCTAAGAGGACAAACTACAGTGGGCTAGACGTAAAGTTTTATTTTGAAGACGTGAAGTTTTATTTTGAAAAGTAAAAGCTGTCTCCCGGTGCCAGAATGGAGTCTGTTATGGGGTCTGTCATGTTCGACTCAATTCCTCTCGGTGGCCTACGGACTGCTAATGCTAAAAGCAACAAAGCTAAATGAAAGCAAAGAATTCTGCAGAAATTAATTTAGTTTTATTTAGTCCAAACTAATTAGATCATCTCCCACCGTTGACATTTTCCCACTTTTTCTGCTCCATGGTGAAAAACGCAACAATTTGCTTTGGACGGAGGTTCGCAAGGTTTGACTTTGACGATGAATCGAAACCCAGCCCCGTCACATCCTCTGCTGTGGGTAGGCCAGATAATTATTTACTCTATTTCTATACACTTTTCTTCACTTAAGCCGAACAGCGTTTTTAGATCTGCATGCAATATCAAGACTAAAGGGAGCATGGAATGAGGAAATTAAAAGGGATGGAAGGGAGGCGAGTGGAAAGTGCCATTTGTTCAAAAGGAAATTCACTTTTGGTGGAGTGCGTAGAAACCCGGACACCAACGAGTATGTGGACTGCTGAGGCGACCATCAAAGAAATTAGAAGACACAATGACCACGGATCATCTCCATGGAAATTAAAAGGGATGGAAGGGAGGCGAGTGGACAAGTGAGGAAATTAAAAGGGATGGAAGGAAGACGAGTGGATAAGTATAAATACAAAAGATTGATGATGTGATCCCAGGCAACAAAGGACGGATGGGCTCGATGGACACGGCCATTACACGAGGCTCAGGTCCAGTTTTGCGAGGTAAGGTGATCGGAAGGAGCCCAAGTAAAGGTTCCCGTCATGTTCGTGCGCTTCGCTCACATACGCCGCAACCAGCCCGTCGGGGTCATGGAAGCTTCGTGAGCAGACACCGCCGTCGTGGAGCTCGGCCACCAGGCTGTAACGAGGGACGAACTTCATCATGGTGTCCTGGCTGAAGACCTGGGAGGCAGAGACAAAGCTTGTCACGCGCAAGCGCTCGTTGGTTGGTCTGCATGGTGGTGTATACCTTGAAAAGTAACTTCTTTATCCAGGGTCTCTGGGACAGGAAGTCCAACATTGAGAATCCAGGATTGGGGCGCACGGCGGACATAGCCACCCAGTAGCCACCGCTCGAGCTGGGCCGGATGTTGTCAGGGAAACCGGGAAGATTGTCCACGAATGTGTCCATGCCGCCCTTGTTTAGTCCTGCCACGTGGACCCTGCCGCAAAATTCAAGAGTGAGTTAGCTGGGCGCGTGCCAGAGATGAGGGACTTGGGTCACATGACTGGACTTCTTAAGGTGGCAATTTTACCATTGGGACTGGCTTGAATTTGCATTTGAAACTCTGCATTTCAAGATCACGGGTGCCATTTGTTCAAAAGGAAATTCACTTTTGGTGGAGTGCGTAGAAACCCGGGTACCAACGAGCATGCGGACTGCTGAGGCGACCATCAAAGAAATTGGAAGACACAATGACCACGGATCATCTCCCGTCTTTGGAGTCAAAAATTAGGTTTCTGGTCAAATGGAATGGCAACATGTCTTGTTTGCAATAAGAGACCTACCATATTTGCCCGAATATAAGACGACCCTGATTATAAGGCGACCCCCTCTTTTTCAAGACTCAAGTTTGAAAAAAGACTTTTTGAACACCAAATTAAATTTTTATACAGAAAATGATTACATCTGAAACAAATGATTATAGCAATATATTCAAGAGAAAAAGCATGTTATTTTGCCTCATTCAAATCATGCAAAAACTGTATCACATCTTAATATCTGAAGTCTAACTAACTGTAGTATTGAAACAAATCTGAATAAGGAAAAACATTGCAATAAAATAATGCAAACTGCTACCGCTATTGTTGGGGAGCCTGAGGACTGTATAGGGGGTTGGCTCGGATGGTTATGCTCTTTTCGCCCCTGGGTGTCGGTCACAACACAGGAGGGAAGATGTGGTTCAGTTTTGATTGCTTTCCTGAATTAGTGGCAAAAAAGTAACAGGCACTGTGGCTCATAGGGGCATACAGGCAAACTGGCAAAAGGGTATAGGCGCACGTTTGGTCGTAAGGATGAGAGCATGTGTGTGTCGTGTACATGGGTGAGTCTTTGGGTGTGTGAATGTGATTCTTGTGTGTGTGATTATTGTAGCAACTGTGTGAAGGGTGTGTGTGGTATGTGTGTGGTTCTGCAACAGACAGAAATACAGCACGTAAGTCAACGCTCAACTTCTGACGTCACACAACACTAGTAGACGGCACACATTACATAACTAACTGCGCGAAACGGTTCCGCTGTACAGTCAAACGTCGGTTTTCGAATGTCCCGGTTCTCGAACAAATCGGAATTCGAGATTTTCTTGCTTCGGTTGTCGAACAAAAATTCGGAGGTCGAACCTCGCGAGATGAGCTGAGAGGATCCAAGAAAACCCGACCGCGCGGCCCGGATGCCGACTGACTCCGTTCGTTGTGATTGTATTTTCGTTACTTTGAGGATTGTATTAACCCCTAATCATGCCTCAAAAGAAAACAAGTGGGAGCAGTAAAGCCATCCTAAAACACACAAGCGCTTAACGCAATGCGACAGTGAGCGCCCGGCACGCTGCGGTTGTGCGATCGGACCAAATTAAGCTCCCTGCGCACTGAGGTCCACTTGAATTTTGGAAAGTACATCAGGACTTTAAAAATATTTTCTAAATTTTAGCGACGGCTCTGTCACAATAATGCGACTAGCGCGGTGCGGTTGCGTGCTTGGCGGTGCGCTGCAGTAGGGGTGATAGGACAAAAATGCGCAAATGAAAAAAAATGCTTTAAAAAGGCGTTTTTGGAAGGTAGTTTTGGAACAGATTAAAGTTTTATCCATTATTTGGAATGGGAAAAATAGATTCGGAATTCGAATGAGTCACTTCTCGAACGGATTGTGGTCGAAAACCGAGGTTTGAGTGTACTAAATAACCATAAATGAAATACTCGCGGCAACACACCAAACATAAGTCATTGAGACAAAATACATTTGCTGGCGACCGTTAGTCACCGTGCAGCTGCGTAACGGCTGTAGTCATGCGTGTACGATGCAAGGCAATCTTAAAGGAGCGCACGAAGCAAACCGCAATTGGACAAACGGCACAACAGTGGACAGTAGTAATGAAATGTATATACTCACTTTGTGTCAAAGACGCACACGATCACAGCAACATACTCAGTCGATAAAAGCAACCTTTAACTTACCGCTGCGTACAAGTTAATGGGTATAATGTCGAGACATCGAATGTAGGACGACCCCCACTTTTTCAGTCTTATTTCAATGCCAAAAACATCATCTTATATTCGGGCCAATACGGTAATGGAAATGGAAATGCCAGTGGTATCTCCAAAAGTGATGGCGGCTCCTCCGAGACTAACGCCCAATTCATACCGACTGCTTTCAAATTCATCGGCCAAAACGTGGCTTATCTGAATTTCTTTTCCTCGCCAATGATGGAATTCATCTGTTTGTCAGTTTTTTGTACAGCCTGTCCATCCTGACCGGGGTTGCGGGAGTGCTGGAGCCCATCCCAACTGACTCCGACTCGCCGTACCTACGTATTCGGGCTACGGTGGTCTCTGCCACCAGGACAGACTCCTCGTCGGGAAGCAACTGGATACCGTTGGGAAATCGCAGGTTGTCCATGACCACGCTCAGTTCTCCGCTCTCCGTGTCATACTCCAGCACCCTGACGGCAAGAAGCAGCGCGTCAGGTCAGGTGGGCTCAAACCCCGTCGACAGCCTTTTGCCATACCGCCCATCAGCGCTGGCCTCCATGATGAGGTGAAGGTAGTTTCTGCGCTGCCACCTGCTGCTGGAGCTGGTGAAGTACACCTTTTTGCCATCCTGCGTCACCGCCAGGTCATTGATAAACAGCAACTTCCTGCCGCCCACCTCCTGGCCACCCGCCACCAGCCGAGTGGACTCGCCTGGGAAAAAAACAACAAAAACAGCGCGGCTGCCCACTTGCCGCTGCTTCTAGCACTGGACTAATCACATCCACCTTGGACCCAGTTCAGTGAGGGCCGTTTTGTTTGCTAAACTTGAGTCACGTGTGGAAACACATTGGCATAAGATGACAACCACCACAATTGACAACAAAGGTATTTGACGCCATCGGGCAGCTCACCTGTGGTGGGGTTGACCTCAAAGACACCCAGGTAAGCGTCTGCTACAAATAAAGTCCCGTTGGGTCCCACTCGGATGCCCAGGGGCCTCCCGCAGGTCACCTCGTACTGCGCCGACTCTGCACGCACACACCCAAAATCACAAGATGAGATTTAGCAACTTTTGCATTTCACTACTTGTATCTTTCAGAAGTACTATTTGTTCCAAAATTTGCATCTGAAGCAATTACTGATTTGGTCCGTGGCATGTCTTATGAAAATGGGCTCCGGTTTTCCAGACTCAAAGCAAATGCAAGGGCAAACAGACTCGGAAAAGAGGCTTTCTCTGAAAACTTAGAAATGTCTTAAATTGGATAGAGAAGCACCAGTTTCTGATTAATTTTAAAAACTGCTTTTCTTTTCCAGTCATTGTGATGCTTTGACTCACCACAAGGAGGTTTTCCCAATCTGGCCACCGTGTGAATCCTTCGACCAATCATCTTTACAATCCTGCCATCAGCTGTTCCGCTATAAAAAACGTCTGGATGCACACGCACGCAGCATTAGCAAGCAGCAAGTTATCTTAGCATCCAACATTGCGATATGCGGGGTTTGCACCTCCGATGTTGGCGATTGACTCCGGTCCGGCAACGGCGTCTTCGTAGAGTCGGCGAGCGAGACGCAGTTTGGCATTTGCTTCCCAGCAGCCCGACATGGCCGGCGGCTCCTTCAGACTATGGGACGGATGACATCGTCAGTAGCCATTCTGAAGCACGGTGTGAAGGCACAGTGAGGAGACTTGCCCCCAATCAAACTGTTGTGTCCTCGCCGTTTTCTTGACAAGCAACCAAAAAGCGATGTGAACCGTCGCACAATGCAGTGCGCCAATTTGGGGCCTCAAATGTTTCAAGAGTGGATTTGTTTGTCCAATCACCGGATCAGATTTTTACGTTTACGTTCAGGGTCACTGAGAAAAAAAAGTTTTTCCTTCTATGACTTTTCTTGTTAATTTGGTAATTCTTTATGATGAAGCAAAAATTTGGCCAGTGACATGGGAGGGAGTGACGGCGCACTGAGCAAGCGACGTTGTTTAAGAAGGCGTTACTTCTTGACGCGATCATCTTTGGGAAGATTGCCCAACGATGGCGTTGGTGCTTCTCTAAAATGACCGCACCTGTTTGCACGTTTTGTTGGTTGGCTTTGCACAGAGATGACTTGTGATACATTCGCAAAGTTGGACAATCAGCAGTAAAACGAGTTGAGTCATTTGATGTTGGTTTTGACACCGCGACGCCTCGTCTTTATCACTTTCCCAAACCTTTTTGATGTTTGATTTTGGTAGGTTGGATTGGATCGCTGGAATTTCCGTTACTTTGAAACAGATGATTTGACGGTTTAGGCTTTGGTGCTCACGGAACAAGTCGGGCTCTTGGGTTCTCCGGGCACCCCCGGACAGCGATTAGCAAGTCGAGAAAGAGCCGCCAATGTGGCCACCTCCTTGATGTGCGCTTTTTGTGTCAGGAGCTCGAGATGGAGACCTGTTGTTGTTATCGCGCTGCCATATGGAGGAGTTTCGGCAGGCTCGCTTCAATGGAGGGCCATTGGAAGTCTGGCTCTTTGAATAGAAGGCCGTCCCCCACCGAGGAGCCAACATTTTCCACTGTGCTAGCAAAATGCGTGCATGCGTGACTTTGCCGAGCTTCGTTTGAGGTCGCAAATGTGTGCAAAACATTTGCCAACAGATGGGCTGACTGGTCTTGTTTTGCACGTGTTGAAAAACAAGTACAGGCCCCGGTCTGTTCTGGGGAACATTTTGCAACCTTTGCAACTTCGGCTGACTTCAAAAATACTCATGTGGGTTGGCCCTTAAGCGGGGCTTTTGTCCCACTTGAGACTCAAAGTGGCCATTTGCGGGGATCGCTGTGACATGCGAGAGGCTCTAATCTTTAGCCGCCATCTTTGTGAAATGACGACATGGAGGAGCAATTGTGTCATAAGCCCAAAACATTTGCTTCTTCTACCTCCTCTTAGGTAGGAGGAAGAGCGGCGAACTGGGAATGAGACAAATGAGATGAGCCCATTGGCTCGTTGACACTTTTGAAACTATCTGGGTCCACCGCCGGTCAAAAGGCCTTTGCGCCATCCATGCGGACTCACACCAGGACATCGGGCTGGATGGGCGACTCCAAGATGAGCACGATGACGAGCAGGGGCAGAAGCAGCAAGCTCCCCACCGACAGCAGCGTCGCTCGGAACACACGTCCGCTGTATGTTCTGCAATGGGAAGCCATGTCATCACCAGCGCAACAAAAAGTCATATCCTCGCAAAAGGAAGTGACTGCACTGCAACAAGAAGGCGCATTGTTACGACAACAGCAAGTGACATCATTTACAACAACAATGGTGGCGATGGAGTTGAGCCGATGCTGGCGGGGATGCAAATGGAAATATCACAGAACTCGAAAAAACAAACGACTGCATTTGAATATTTCATCATGGCACCCCGTGTGCGTGCGTGCGTGTTTTCGCCTTTAACTCTTGTTTGGCTCATAAATGTGTCAGTATGACAGTAATTGCCGCGCGCACGTCACTGGGTGTCATGTGCCATTGTTGTGTAGTCGCCTGACCCGTTGCCCTTGCGCACGCGATCGGCTGGGTGGTCGCTGATGACGTCATGTCTGTTTTGCCTCCGGAAGCGCAGGCCCGCCGTCTCGTTCATGCTGGAGCGCTTTGTTGATTCTGTGCCGGTTTGGCTCGGTCAAGCTAGCCTCACCTCACCTCGTCTCGTCTCGTCTCGTATTGGCCGTTCTTCAATTTGAAGAAGGCATAGTACGCTCTCAAACTGACCAAGTATACTCTAAGACGTACGCCACAATGTACTTAAGGCGAGCCTCTTTTGTGAAGTGCAACGACTGTGTACTTCACACAACACACCCCACTCCGACTCTGACGTATTACCGTGAGAGCCGCGCGAAATGCATCCTGGGATATTATCCCCGGGAAGTCTTTGGCTCCGTCCAAATACCCTCTAATACACGCCCTCTCACCATGGGTAAGTGCGCGATCACCGAGACCACCGCGCAAGCGCGGAAGGTCGAACATCTTAGATCGCTAACTTTTTTCCCCCCCACACACGCGCGCGGTGCAAAGCAATTTTATTTTATTTGTCCATCTGTAATAGTTTGGAATAATTCAAAACACAAAAGGACTGTAATAAATATTTATTATTATGGCAACAGATCCAATATCTGTGTCATTCCATAGACACTTGTAGTAAAGGACGCGTGCGAATCGTGAATTTAACAAAAAGGTCTTTATCTATAAAAAATACAAATACAAAAATTACGATAAATCAGTTTTACAATTCCCTTTTCTTTCTTTCCAAAAAATACACAGTATATACTATGTACACGATCTACACGGTCAAAAACTGTTTTTCTCCGTGTCTACGTAATCCAACTGTCTAAACGATTTCTAAAAGGTTTGTTCTAATGCAATACAACCTGACAGGAAGTAAACCTTTCAAAATAAAACAAAATTTCACAATAAAAATGCCTAAACAAATGTCAATCGTCTTAACTCAATTTCACAAAATAAAAAACAAACCACAATACAATTAACTTAAACATTTCCTACTTATGGCTCTAACATTTATTAAAATACTATTTTAAAACAAACGCTGAGTTCTGCTCAGCCAACAGAAAAAAAGTAATGCTCTCCATCCCTGATATTATAAAAAAAACGCCATTAGCAAAAAAAAACCCGTAGAACTATGCATAAAGTTTGCTCTGATGTGAGTGCTCATTCACGGTGTGTGGGAATCGAACTCATGTTGTCAGCACACAAGACAGGCGAGTGTACTGCTGGATTCTGTCCACAATTTAGGGAGCGCGTTATCTGCGCCTCACGGCAAAAGCCATTGCCAATCACCTGTTATCCAATTTGCTCACTGCGTGCTCGTTTGATTTCTTCAGATTTAGAAAAATGCTCAGACACTGAAGCACAAACTAGACTTACACAGGTTGGTTGAGTTCAATCACAATTCTTGTTCAGACAGCTCTGTTTTCAGGAAAGTACAATACAGCGCTGGGCCCTTCAAGAGCAGAAAGTCTCCATTCAGAAAAGGCAACGTCAAAGGTTCTCTGGTTAGCTTATATCAGCTGCACATGCCAGTGTGGGCCGAGTTTGATGGGTGATGAGTCTTTGGGGTGGGGCAAGTTTGCCATGGGAGTGGATGCTGGTTATGGGCGATTCGGTGTGTGTGGGGGCTGTCGTCTTTCGGCCTTGGCGATCATCTTTGGCCGAGTCCTTGGCTGGCTCCCTCTGGCACCTGCTGGTTTTATCTCCACGTGACCTTCCTGTGAACATTCTTCTCCAATCTTGGACATACACTGTCGTACCTCATTCTTTCAATTTTGTCATTTTGTACGAAATTATGTTAGCTTTTGGCTGTGATATCATTAATCTATTGCTGTTCTTTTGATACATCATGTTTTTGCTTATTCTTAATTCAATCATGCTTCCAACCGTATCTTTTCTTTGTTAGGCAAACTATTTCCCTCTGTGTTCAGTAGTAATCAAAAACTGGCGTCTAGCATTAGTCAAAAAATAAGATACAATCAAGTACTGAACGGTCAAGACGACTCTGGCCGTGTCCATGATTAAGAGAAAAAACATCAGGCATGCATTACACAGTTCCTTAAGGTCATTAAGCTATTTAGGCAATATATCAAAAGTCATTTGTTATTTCAAAGTGCTCAGAAATATATATCAGATCATAAAGTTATAAAAACCTTTCTCATCACCACTCATCAAAAATGTCTAGTTATGTCTTCTTTATTGATTTGGTGTGTAGGTATAATTATATGCTTAAAATGTTTCTTTTATTTATTTCATATGTGAATATACTTGGCTGCTTATGTACTTTATTCAATGAGGTTTGAGCATATCTGTTTTTGTAGCTAGGCAGGACTTTTTGTATTTCGACCTCATTCCTTCAGTACCACTACACTAGGAGTGGGAGATTTTTTTCAGGCCAAGAGTCAGTTATGTAAGCAGGCCACCCTGGCCTTGCCCACACGTGCATGTTCACACCCACACTTAAATGCATGGGCACAAGCAAAACGCATTTGTGCGCACACACATGCACACAATCATTCTTTGGGTTTTGTTGTGGGTGGTACCGGAAAAACAAATTAAAATCTCTAGAATGAGGGTGAGCAATAATCAAAAGATCTCTCTGAGTCAGACTGTCTGTGTCCTGAGTTGGCCTTTCCCTTGCACTGCTCCCTGGACTTGTCTTGCCAGTATACTCTACATCTGCTGGGAGTGTCAGAACAACCAGCATAATCATTATATTATTGATAAGAACACATTTAATCAATATCAAAAGAAATAAATATAAATAAATATATGCTTTTTTTCCTCCAAATGTTTCATGCATAGTCATAGCCTATTCAATCCCATGCATTGATAGATGACTGTCGGTTCTTTACCTGTCAGCTGCTCTGATCTAGTTCTGGGCCTACCCTCTGAAGCACCAAAACTGGCAATATTTCCATCTTTGCATAGGAAACATAGACATATATTTTAATATTAATTTAGCCAGGGCCAGTTACAAAGTTTAGAGGAATGTGCAAATAAGAAAGAATAACAAATGACTCTTCAACTTACAAAATCAACTAGAGCTAAATCTAACAATAAATCAGCAGAGGGACAGCCTTATTACATGGCAGCGGCACATGCAACACATGCAAACTGGCATGCATACACGCGCGGGCACACACACAGTGTGTTTAATGGCACCGTGTGTGTGTGTCTGTGTATGTGTGTGTAGGGGGGGATTAGGGTTAGGTTTTTTTTGTCCCTCTCCGCACCGCCTTTCCTCTTCTTATTATCACGTTCGAAGTCCATTATCCTCACTTGCGCCGCTCGCTAGCTACACCAGACTGCACCTGACATAGTAACACACCCCTTCCTCCACACGCGCTCTGTGTGGTTGATACAGACTGTGGGGGCGGGTGTTAATTTATATGAACTAATCGTCTTTCCCTCCTCACATGCTCCTGGCCCGAGTGGCCTGGCCTATCAGAGAGATAGCACACGCAGACTTAAAAAAAAAAAAAAAAAAAAAGAGAGAGACGCAGGCCAGCAGGCCAATCCTCGAACAGGTGTTGTGCTCTATTTGGTTCCCCCGTGAGATTTTGTTCCCCCTGCCGCCGCCGACCGCGCAACGGCACCGCGCTGGTCGCATTATTGTGACAGAGCGGTCGCTAAAATTTAGAAAATATTTTTGAATTCCAAAGTCAAAGTCAGCTTTATTGTCAATTTCTCCACATGCCAAAGACACACAAAGAAACCGAAATTTCGTTCCCCCCTATCCCACGGTGACAAGACATGGCTCACAACAGACAAACAGTAAACAAGTATAACAAAAGCGTGCTGAATAAATAATGAATAAATAACACAACAATAAATAAATAAAAACGCGTACAGCAGACATTCCCGAAAATAGCGCAACAGTGCCGCACGCTACGCAGAAGGGGGTAGCGAGTTCAGGGCCCTAACAGCCTGGAGAAAGAAGCTGTTGGCGAGTCTGGTGGTGCGGGAGTGCAGGCTCCTGTACCTCTTCCCAGAGGGCAGAAGGTCAAACAAGGAGTGAGCCGGGTGACTCACATCTCTGGCAATCGAGGTTGCCTTGCGGGCGAGATGGGAGGTGTAAATGTCCTTCAGGGAGGGAAGCGAAGCACCAATAATCTTACCTAATGTACTTTCCAAAATTTATGTGGACCTCAGTGCGTAGGGAGCTTAATTTGGTCCGATCGCGCAACCGCAGCGCGCCGGGCGCTC
Organism: Syngnathus floridae; assembly: GCF_059516105.1. Taxonomy (NCBI): domain Eukaryota; kingdom Metazoa; phylum Chordata; class Actinopteri; order Syngnathiformes; family Syngnathidae; genus Syngnathus; species Syngnathus floridae. Next base: position 13,260,660 of record NC_142421.1, on the reverse strand, counting down.
AGTGCCGCATTACTTTAGGAGCGTCTTTGTGTTTTAGGATGGCTTTACTGCTCCCACTTGCTTCCTTTGGAGGCATGATTAGAGTTGACGCAATCCTCAGAGTAACGAGAACGTAATAACGAACGGAGTCAGTTGGCATGCGGGTCCTCTCGGCTCATCTCGCGAGGTTCGACAACCGAATTTCGTCCGACATCCGAAGCAAAAAAATCTCGATTTTTTTTTTCGAATACCGATTTGTTCGAGAACCGGGGCGTTCGAAAACCGAGGCTCCACTGTATTTTCGTTTTGGTATTGCATGTAAACACTCGGTGTAGACTGGCTAGCCCGCCCTACTTCCTTAACACACACACACACACACACACACACACACACACACACACACACACACACACACACACACACACACACACACACACACACACACACACACACACACACACACACACACACACACACACACAATGCACAGTGACTAGATTTGCGGAGAAGGGTGTGACTTATTTGAGGAACCTGGAATTGAGTGAAATGGAACGGAGTAGCAATTCTATTGACAATGTACTGAACATGTATTAAGTTCGAGGCAGTCGAACAAAATCCCGGACGATTTTGAAATTCCCCCCGGACGTTTTTTTAGCTGGTTATGTGAAAACTCTGAGTAAGTTACCCTGGAAACGAGGGAAACTCTGAGTTATCCGTTCCAGAAAGAGCGGTAATTTAAACTCTGGGTCAGTTACTGCGGTGAACATAACCTGCTTGTTGGCAGGTTTACCATAAGAGACCCAGAATTTCAATCTGTCTCCTCCCACACAAAGAAAGCAGTTAATCATGGATTGGCCGTCAATTCAAAATCCGATCGACATGAAGCCGTAATAATTCGAAATGCTTTACGTTGCGAGAGAATCTTCTGACCCAGATTAGATGTTTCATCATTCCTAGAAGAATGTCTTTTCGAGCGTTACTGCTTTCTTTGAACGGTATATTTTGTCTCAATAACCTTCACTGGCTGTGGTCTGCCTGATGGTGTAGTGCACACCCGGACTGACCATCGGGAGAACCGAGAGTATTCCCAAAGAACAAGTGTTGTGCTCGATTGGTTCCCCCGTGAGATTTTGTTCCCCCTGCCGCGGGAGCGCGCACGCCTTGTTTGGAAAGCGAAAAACCGATGCCGTACGGCGTCAGCACTATGTTGTTTTCAATAAAAACATGAAGAACTCACGTTTGCGTCAGTCAATTTTAATTTTTAGAAAGGATTATTCTCATTTGATGTCTTTAAGTTCATCCGCGTTCTGCCGTTGAAGCGGGGTGCATTCAAAGACCAGTCGTACAGGCGGAACACTCACTCACTTCACCAAAAAGCAACGATATAATTACGTGAGCTCTTTGCATCAACCTCGATGCAAAGAAACTCCTTTTTTTGGGTACCATTACATGCCACAAGGAGTATATATTACAAAGGAGACTTTACACTTAATTGTGATTATCATTCATCCATCCATTTTATTACTCAGGTATTTTCAAAGCAAATTAATATTGTTGCATTTATTAACTTGCTTTAAAATGACAGCGCAATATAATTAAAAGCTGACACTATAGCAATGTCAAACGTGTTCATTTAAGAAAAAGCCACGCACGTTTTGTGATCAAATCTTTCATAACGAGAATGATTTGAGTGAATTGATTTGAATGAATAATTGAGAAGACATTTCAGTTCTGAAGGCTCCTTTTGTCCCAAGCAAAGTGACAGGTGGTGGGAAGGGGGGATAAAAAATGTAACAGGATGTCAGGTAAATTCTCTGACTGAATATCTGTGTAAAAGAAAATGATCAGCAGACAAAACAAGTGAGGCAGAATATTGAGTCTTTTCTCGCGAGGAGTGCATTCAGATTTACAGCAATCTGACTACACTCAAAATCTGTTTGCACTCTTCGCTCTTTTTATTTGGAATGCCCTACCCACAATGTGAGACTAGCCCCTAGGAGGGGAGAAGGCGTGGGCTTTGTCTCATAAGAAAAGAAACGAGATTGATGTGAACCAAGAAGTCACAGACAAGATGTCATGAGAAACAAAACGAATGCAAGGACAAAATGCTATGTGAAACAAGAAGTCACAGACAAGATGCCATGAGAAAGGAATGCAAGGACAAAATCCCATGTGCAGACATCAACAAAATAGTTTGAGCTATCAACAACTTTCTTGGATTCCCAGAGGTGTAGAAGGTCAGGAAGTTCCAGACAGCATTGTTTGACTTGTTGTTTTTCACAATCCGTCTGGTGGACGTTTGCAAGGCGAAACAGCAAGCATTCTGTGCAATAATCTTATTAATAAGTACTCATTAAAGAACGCATGATAACATATACATACAATTTAGCTAACAATTCCCCCTGGTTGCGCGATCGGACCAAATTAAGCTCCTTGCACACTGAGGTCCACTTAAATTTTGGAAAGTACATCAGGACTTTAAAAATACTTTCTAAATTTCAGCGACGGCTCTGTCACAATAATGCGATCAGCGCGGTGCAGTTGCGCTGTCGGCGACGCGATACGGTTGCGCGTCCGGCGGTGTGCTGCAGTTGCGCAATCGGACAAAAATGCGCAAATGAAAAAATGCTTAAAAGAGGCGGGTTTTTCTTTTGCTTGGAACGGATTAATGTTAATGTTGGAGCGGACAGGTACCGATTGGCCAAGCGGAACGTGGCTTCGGCGGTTGCTGAGGCAAAAACCCGGGCGTGGGAGGCCAAGGAAAATGACTTCCGGACGGCTTCGAGGAAATTCTGGTCCACCATCTGGCGTCTCAGGAGGGGAAAGCAGTGCACAGTCAACACTGTTTACAGTGGAGATGGCGTGCTGCTGACCTCGACTCAGGACGTTGTGAGTTGGTGGGGAGAATACTTCAAAGACCTCCTCAATTTCACCGACACGCCTTCCTTTTGTGGAAGCAGGGCCTGGAGACTCTGAGGTGGACTCTCTAATCTCTGGGGTCGAAGTCACTGAGGTAGTTAAAAAACTCGTCGAGGGCAAGGTCCCGGACGGAGGTGGATGAGATCCGCCCAGAGTTTTTAAAGGCTCTGGATGTTGTGGGGCTGTCCTAGCTGACATGCCTCTACAGCATTGCATGGACATCCGGGACGGTGCCTCTGGATTGGCAGACTGGGGTGGTGGTTCCCCTCTTTAAGAAGGGGGACCGGAGGGTGTGTTCCAACTATAGGGGAATCACACTCCTCAGCCTCCCTGGTAAGGTCTATTCAGGGATGCTGGAGAGGAGGGTCAGTCGGGAAGTCGAAGCTCGGATCCAGGAGGAGCAGTGTGGCTTTCGTCCTGGCCGTGGAACAGTGGACCAGCTCTACACCCTCGGCAGGGTCCTCAAGGGGGCATGGGAGTTTGCCCAACCAGTCCACATGTGTTTTGTGGACTTGGAGAAGGCGTTCGACCGTGTCTCTTGGGAAGTTCTGTGGAGGGTGCTTCGGGAGTGCGGGGTGCCAAGCCAACTGATAAGGGCGGTTCGGTCCCTGTATCACCAATGCCAGAGTTTGGTCCGCATTTCCAGCAGTAAGTCGGATTCGTTCCCAGTGAGGGTTCGACTCCGCCAAGGCTGCCCTTTGTCACCGATTCTGTTCATAACTTTTATGGACAGAGTTTCTAGGCGCAGCTGAGGCGTTGAGGGTGTCCGGTTTGGGGACCTCAGCATTGCGTCTCTGCTTTTTGCAGACGACGTGGTGCTGTTGGCTTATTCAAGCCGTGATCTCCAGCTCTCACTGGGGCAGTTCGCAGCCGAGTGTGAAGCGGTCGGGATGAGGGTCAGCACCTCCAAATCCGAGGTCATGGTCCTCGGTCGGAAAAGGGTGGAATGCCCTCTCCGGATCGGGAATGAGAACCTGCCCCAAGTGGAGGAGTTCAAGTATCTTGGGGTCTATGCTCCTACCCTCACCTATGGTCACGAGCTTTGGGTCGTGACCGAAAGAACGAGATCCCAGATACAAGCGGCCGAAATGAGTTTACTCCGCAGGGTGTCCGGGCTCTCCCTTAGAGATAAGGTGAGAAGCTCGGCCATCCGAGAGGGACTCAGAGTAGAGCTGCTACTCCTCCACGTTGAGAGGAGCCAGATGAGGTGGCTTGGGCATCTCATCAGGATGCCTCCTGGACGCCTCCCTGGGGAAGTGTTCCGGGCATGTCCGACCGATAGGAGACCTCGCGGCCGACCCAGGATGCGCTGGAGAGACTCTCAGCGGGCCTGGGAACGCCTTGGGATCCCCTGGGAGGAACTGGATGAAGTGGCTGGGGAAAGGGAAGTCTGGGAGTCCCTCCTAAAGCTGATGCCCCCACGACCCGACCCCGGATAAGCGGAAGAGGATGGATGGATAGTTACCGACGACAGAATATAGAACGGGCAGTTGTTCATGACCAGAAAAGAACGAGAAGGTGACCATATAGGGGCTGCAGAACGAACAAGCGAGCTGGGGGCCAACCCGCAGCTGTTAGGCGAAGTGATGAGGTCAAGAGTCGCCAGGTATAAAGCGGGTCACTCAACTAATGTTCTTTGGGTGTGAGGCACTTCATTCTGACATCGGTAGAATAAAATCTTTTCCCAGTTTTCCTTCTCTGAGCCAGTCACCTTCCACCAAGTGCTTTTGAAGACCAGCTGAGCATCGAAGACAGTTCACCACAACATATACAGATGAATCCCCCCCCCCCCCCAAAAAAAGGTGTCCTCCTTTTCAGAAACCCAAATCTGGTCACCTGAGCTCAGGGGTCGGGAAACTATGGCTCGCCAGATATGGCTCTTTTGGTGACTGCGTCTGGCTCGCGGACAAATCTGACATTTGTTTACACAATTGAAGTCATAAATAATTTTGTTATATTATCAAAGTAAAAAATAGACTTGTTGGATTTGGTCCACAATTTGGGAAACGCGCTATCCGCGCCTCACGGCAAAAGCCATAGCCAATCACCTGTTATCCAATTTAGTTTTATTTCTTCAGTTTTAGGAAAAGGTTAAGACACCGAAACAAAATTTTGACTTGAACAGGTTGGTTGAGTTCAATCACAATTCTTGTGAAGAAAGCTCTGTTTTCAGGAAAGTACAATACAGCACTGGGCCTTTCGTGCGACCATGCTCAAGAGCAGAAAGTCTCCATTATGAAAAGGCAACGTTCAAGGTTCTTTGGTCAGCTTATATTCAGTTACACATGCCAGTGTGGGCCGAGTTTGATGGGTGATGAGTCATGGGGTGTGGCAAGTTCGCAGGAGAGTTAGATTCCATGGGAATGGGTGCTGGTTCGGTGAGAGCTGGTTCCGTGGGGGTGGGTTCTTATTATGGGCGATTCGGTGTGAGAGGGGGCTGCTGTTTTCCATCCCGTCTTTCGGCCTTGGCGATCACCTTTGGCCGGGTTCTTGGTTGTTTTTCTCCTGCCGCTCTTCCTCTGACACCTCTACCGGTTTTATCTCCAAGTGTCCTTCCTGTAAACCATTTTGCACATACATCCACTTCGCCCACTATTGCACACCGCCCATTCATCATTCTTTCATTTTTTTCATTTTGTACGGAATTATGTGAACTTTTGGCTGTGACATCATCAATTTGTTAATGTTCCCTGACTATGCAAAGTTCTCACTCACCACTTACCATGCATTTGTTTGTTTGTTCTTTTGACACTATCTTTTGACACATATCTTTTCATTATTAGGCAAAACATTTCCCTCTGTCCAGAACGTTCAGTAACAATCCAAAACTGGCGTCTAGCATTAATCAAAACATAAAATATAATCAAGTACTGAACATTTTTAGACGACTTTGGCAGTGTCCATGATTTAGAAAATCATCAGGCATGCATTAAACAGTTCAGTTAAGGGTCATTAAGCTATTCAGGCAATATATAAAAAAACATTTGTCATTTCAAAGTGCGCAGACATTGTCATTACCACCTATCAAAAATGTCTAGTTATGTCTTCTTTATTGATTTGGTGTGTAGGTATAATTATATGCTTAAAATGTTTCTTTTATTGATTTAATATGAGAATATACTTGTTGCTTATGTACTTTATTCAATGAGGTTTGAGCATATCTGTTTTTGTAGCTAGGCAAGACTTTTTGTATTTCGACCCCATTTCTTCAACCTACTGAAATCAAAAGGTTAAATTAGCTTTCAAAATATAAAAAAATATGATCACGTTTTCAATCCATTCCATCTATTTTCTACCGCTGAAATCAACAGTAGCGTCATATCAGCCAATCCTAGCTGCCCTTCGGTGTATGCCAGGTCGGACAAAAAAAGCGCGATTTTTATTAGACAATCTCTACGGGGTCGTGAGAGGTAAAATTCCATCCACCTAATTTAAAATTTCCGCTAGCTGGCTGGTGTGGGCCAGGCAAGCAAGAAAGATGGTGAAGAGAAAAAAATATGACGATTACCGAACATTTCAGAGCGAGTGCACCGAAGAATTCGCATTTGTGGAAAGAAGAGGCTCTGCTACGTGCCTCATATGCATGGACAAAATTGCATAAATGAAACGCTCCAATATCAGGTGCCACTTTGAGAACACGACATGCTACATTTGCAACCAAATACCCAGCTGGGGACAGCATAAAGAAAGCGTGTGAAGAGCTCCAGAGGAAGGTCCAAGCTAGTCAACAGCAACCAGACAAGGTGACTTTAATTCAGCTAGTTTTGCTGGTGCATTAGCAATTGTGACGAACGGAAAGCCATTCACTGATGGCGAGTATTTCAACATTTATGCTTGATGTGGCTAATGAACTTTTTGACGACTTCACGGATAAAGAAAAGATACTCAAACGGATAAAGGACATGCCTCTGTCAGCAAGAACCGTTCACGATCGGGCCATTATGACTGATGAGAGCCTCGACGCCTGCATGAAGCTCAACCTCACTGCATATCAACCGGACGACAAAGCCATCAGCAAAACGATGCAGCCCCAGAAGTCTCATTAATGGTGAGTTTTTTTTCCCTAGGCTCGTTATTAAAAAGAATACATTAGTACACTCAAAAAATCGTTGTTCTTAATTAAAATACATGCATTTAATTGTATTTAGCCTATCGTTTTTTTAAATGGTATGCCTCTCACGGGAAATTATTTTTAAAAAATGGGCATTTATGGCTCTGTCCGCCAAAAAGGTTCCATAACCTTTCTTTGCCCCTCCCCCTTTGTGCTTTGTTGCCGCACGATTCTGCATGAATGAACGAGGAGTCCAAAAATATTTGTTTTATTGTGCAGCTGCTGCTGTCCAACAGTAAAAACGTTGATATTCAATATATTTCAATGTGGAACAAAAGAGAAATGCGACACGAAGACCAGAAAGGACAAGACTTAGGCAATCAGCCCATCATTTACATATTGATCATCCATGCGCAGCCCTAAGGAACGATCGCAAGTCAACAAGTGACGCATTTTGCACACTACTAACTACGCTAACGTCACTTTTGTGCTCAGACTTCGCACTTAGCTTTTAGCAATTAGCCGGTAGCATTTGCCTGCCGGCGCGCTCGAGCCGAATGTGCAAACGTCGCATCGTCTTTGATGACGAGTTGCGGCGGCTGAATTGCCGTCACAGTTACAGGGGTACGCGGCACGCTTGTTGCCATGGTGACAAAGGATGTGCCGGATGTGTGGTTGCTGCGCTAACGGGGGTGGGGGGGCTCCGCGTGCATGTTGTCATGGTGACGGGGGACGTCACGGGTGAGTTGTCGCCACTGCGAACTTGTCACCGGTAACGGACGTCTCGCTGGGCTGTCACCACGGCAACAGGATGCGTCGTGTGGCACTCAGATGGTTGTTGTCATGTTTACAAGATGGCGGCAGCCGGCTGAATAATGTAATGCGGCGGCGGCGCTGCGGCCTCAGCACAGCTGATGGGCGTCGATCTCGCTCTGCAGCAGCTGCTGCTGTTTGGAGGAGCTAGACAAATCCATGGCCTCCTCTTCCTCCTCCTCCTCCCCCTCCTCGTCCTCCCCCTCTGCATTCTCCTTGTCTTCCTTCCGGTGCCCAGCGGCCTCAGGCTCCGCCTCCTCCACATCAGGGGTGTGGCAGCAGGCGTCGGAAGTGCGCATTGAGTCCAATCGGTCAGGATGGGATGCGGTGGTCTTTTTGGATGACATTTCCAGAGACTTCCTGTGCATTCCTGACAAGACAAGCACACCGCAAATTCCGTTGATTGATTTCCACGTTTTCGTGGACGACAACAATAATTGATTGGACGCCTGCTAATAAGTTTTGTCTGTGAAGGCAGCGAGAGTTCAGCGCTGTCCGTGTCTTGCTCAGCCTGCTAACACGGGAAGGGAAAATGGTGCAAGCGCTTCCACATAGCAACTGAATTGGCTTCAAACCAACATGAATGTTAACTCTCCACGTCTGTCAAACATTCCGTCCCGGAGGATTTTGCCATTTCCCAGCCGCGACAAGCCCCAATTCAAAGGAAGGTTGTGGGGCTCCCACAGACCTTGATGATCTGATCATTTGAATCGAGTGTGCTGCAGCAGGGAGGCAGGTCTCACATTGGACAAAAGTCATTGGAATGCTTTGTTTTCTTCATTATTTTTGTTCATGTGGGTGACTGCCACTCCGGACGGTTCAAACCGGCGCCTGTGCCCCTACAGTCCCAGAAGACCTGATTTTGGTTGTTGCCCAGGAAACATGTCTTGCTACTTTTTGGGGAGGCCCGGCATGAAATTCAAGAAGCAAGGCCACTGAAATACTGGAGCGTGCAGCTAATCAAACTGGTTGGCATCATCGAGCACATCAAGTGTCTGTGCTTGAAATTGTTCTGCCGTACATAGAAGGAAAAAAAGGCCCAAGTTGGGTGCATCATTGTGGAGAGATGTCAAAGCTGTCCAATGATTGGGCAGAGGAGCCTGTGCGCCTGTGCGGCTGTGCGCCTGTGCGCCTGTGCGCCTGTGCGCCTGCGCGCCTACGTGCCTGCGTGTCTGCGTGCCTGCGTGTGGTGCGTGTGGTGCGTGTGGTGCGTGCGCGTGGCACTGACGTGCATGCGGCTCACCGAGCAGCCAGGGGGCGCAGGAGCTCATCATGCCATTCTTAGCCGAGTTGAGGATGGACTCAGGGAGTGGGATAGAGTGACGCACCATGGCCCCGTAGAGGCCATACTCGGCCATCACGCTGCTGCGGCCCCAGCACTTCTCACGCTTGCGCCACTTGGCGCGCCGGTTCTGGAACCACACCTGCGGCACACAAAATCACACGCGAGGTCACAACGCAGGCATGTCATCAAGCCTTCAGTCCTCAGACGCCAGCCATGATGTCACGTATTGGGCACAGTCCTTGCAACTGCTCCCCAAAACAGCCTCACAACTGTCTTGCCATGGAGCAATCAGTCCTCATAACAACACACACACTCGCAAACACAAGCGGACTGACCACCTTTGCATTTGTGGACAACGAGCCATAAATGGGCCAAATTTGCACAGGCCAATGCCAGCTATTTGTGGCGCCTTAAATGTTGCAATAACATTCAAATGGTTTCTGAAATGCGTGTCACCTGAATGCGGTCCTCGGGCAGCTCCGTCTTGACGGCGAGCATCTCTCGAGCGTACACGTCGGGGTAGTGGGCCTCGTGGAAGGCTTTCTCTAGTTCCTCCAGTTGGTGGGACGTGAAGACGGTCCTAGGAGGCGGGGGGGGGGGCAAAGTTAGCGACAAGGTCACAAGCGCCGAGGCACAGCGGGACAGCGGGTGCTCAAGGCCGACGGAAGAAGACCCTCTTTGCGAGTACGAGCCCTCGCAAACTGGCCTAGTGCCGGTTTACAGCGATCCGAAGACCAGAGGGGGAGTTTGGCTCAAATGTGCTTCCAACCTCAGCCTTCTGTTGTATTGCTGCGTCACCTTTTTTTAAAAAAAATTCCTCAAGCAACAAGATGAGCTCGTCAGACGAACGTTGCAGCCGTCTACTAGCATGGCAGTGTACGGACGGACACGAGCAGTTTTGTTCGAGCTCTAGTTCATTTTAAAGTTTGTCAACTGAACTTTTAAGTAGTTTGGGTGGGAAATAAGGATTAGGAACCTCTCGCCATGCACCACTTCTGTTGGCTGTAATGGAAACAAGACTTGCAGAAGTTTGGTAGTCACCTGTGGCGCCGCTTCTTCCTCTTCTGAGAAGCCGAACAACTTTTGGACTCGTGGTCGGACAGAATCTCATCATCTGACAACAGAGCAAGCAGCAAAATGGCCATCAAACAACAATGTCACAGCCAAGGTGGAGAAGACAGGCGGGTGGGCGCTTGGCGTACCGGAGAAGGTATCCCTGTGGGGGTCGGTGCTGTGCAGGAAATGGCCGTCGGGTCTCTGCAGGAGCGGCAAGTGACCTGGCAAGAAGCAGGGAGGTCCTCCCGTGGGCCCGGGCGGCCGCTGAGCCGCCAGACTGCACAGGAAGCCCAGACCCAGCGGGAGGGAAGCCCCTGGGAAAGAAAAGGTGCTGCCCAGGGTCTGGCCCAGCCCCAAGCCAGCGCCACTCTGAGCCTCACCCCCCCCGGACGACGCAGATGCGGACTCGAGGCCCAGGAGGTCCGTGATGGCGAAGCCCTTGGACCGCAAGCCTGAACTTTGAAGCTGGGACTTGTCGGGAAATGCGGGAGGCAACAACTTGACTTTGGACTTGTCCTGCATCACTTTCGACATCGCCAAAGGCCGCCGAAGAGCGCCGGGCCGAAGGTGGCGACGACAAAGACAGACGGGCACCGAACGAGACCCGCCCGCTCAACACGCCTCATTTATGAACCTTTGGCTGTGCAGGGGATCAAGCCGGCGGCCAATGGGAGGCCAGCTGGCCCCGGGTGTGGGTGGGAGGGAGGTGGTGGTCTGGGGGGTGGGCGCTGATGTCTCGTGTCAATCTGGGAGGATTAATTGCACCAATTTGAATTTTTCAATCCGATCAGGATTATTTGTGCTGCTGCTGCTGCTGCTGCTGGAGCAACTGCTGCAACTGCTGCAACTGCTGCTGCTGTTGCTTGCCACACACTAAGACTTTTTTATTTTCATCCCGCACACGCACGCACGCACACACACACACACACACACACATGTGTGTGCATGCGTGTGCACACACACGCACACACATAAAGTATAACTATTATCACTTTTTTACACCCCGTTTCATAGAGGAATTATCATTTAGTACAAGTATCAGTGTGACAAAAACAAATCTGACTTGACCATACAGACACCCTTACAGCAGGTTCACAGAGACTGGCATTGCGACCAAACTTGATTCAATCTGGCGACATTGATACACTTTTGAAGCGGACCCTATTTTGGCAGGACATCAAAGTGAATACATCAGGGGACACAAAAGACAGCAGAGGATGAGGTGTGTTTTGTGAGGCGGTTGTCAGTTAAGTGTATTCCACAACAGAAAAAGCAAAGATTAAAGCAAAAATAAAAACAAGCTTCATTTTGCTTTAATTATCTCATAAGAAGATTGACTCTAATTACTTTTTAAAACCATTCATATACACACATTCATGATACACACACAGGCACACACGCACACACAAACCGGATTAAAGCAGGGCATTTGGCATCCAGTAAAGTCTGGATTGAAGTTGTGAAGGTTTTTTTGTTTTTCACACAAAAACCTACAGTGACCAGCCCGGCCGGTCAGTAGCGAGCAGGTTGGCGGGACGGATCAACATCGATACCAGGTGTGGCATCGGGCCGACAACGTCGGCCGCCGATATTCAAAGCAACTCAAATCTGATCAAAAGTAAGTCCTCCTTCCCAGTAGTTGGCGCTACGTTGCAACAATCCGACACGTGGCAGACTTTCAGACCAGCGGGCCCTGCACTTGGGACATGTATGTTTTTGTGCCATCATTTGGTCTTGGTTGCTTTGTTGACTTGCATCTTGGCTCACTTGTTGGCACTCGCTCCCGCGCTTCCTCCTTGTGCCACAACGTGTGCAAAAGGGTTAAAGGTGTCAAAAAGGGTTAACGTGCTTGTTTGCAACGCCTTCATTTCGGCTCCTTCCTCAAAGTCGGCGTAGAAATGACAGTGGGCGAGACCAAGGGATTTGAGACCGCGACAAGAGTTTGTGACTTGTTACTCGAGCATTTTGACGCTGTGGAGCTCCTCGACAGCATCCGGATTGGGCCTTTGCGCTCTCGGACTTCGGTACTGCTTTGACACTTCGCCCATATCTTCTCTGTAATGAACGGATCTTTGCATAAAGACGCTGTTTGCACCATTGACACTGAGGTCGTCATTGTCGCCAAGCGTGGACGTAATAAAAACAAAAAGTCACAATGTTAACGTGTGGGATTACCACCGTTATTTGGAGAAGACGACCACCGCCAAGCAGATTGATGGAATAATCTTCAGATTAAATCTTTGATTTCATTTGTTCATCCTTTCGACCTTTGGCCCGCCTCAGGGCAGCCCTATTTGTCTACCTGCTGCCGAGTGGCCAGCTTTGGACCATCCGTTGGCTCCGATAAATTGCCGTTGCCTTAGAAAAAAAAACATCAAAGTTCCCTTTCACGCCAACGTTGGCACTGCTTGAAGCCTCGAAGTCCCCTTTTTACATCTTCGGTCGTGTTTGTCAGTCGTGTCGTGTTTGACAATGGGAGAGAAGAGCCTACGGAGCCCTTCAAAGGCAAAAGCCATAAAGAGGACCTTTTTGTTTTGCAGCATGGCGCGGTACGCCATCAGCCCGACGGGCCGAGGTTCTGGGATGAGATCTCATGCCTTAGCATATTAGCATGCCAGTTTTTTTAAGCACACTTGTCTGAATTGGCCTCTTATACGGCCAGCAGGGTATTTATATATAGTACCGTGTTGGCCGCAATATAAGACGATGTTTTTTTGCATTGAAATAAGACTGAAAAAGTGAGGGTTGTCTTATATTCGGGGTCTAGGCATTATACCCATTCACTTGTGCCCAGTGATAAGTTAAAGGTTGCTGGTATGACTGAGTATGTTGCTGTGATCATGTGCGTCTTTGACACAAAGGGAGTATATACATTTCATTGTTACTACTGTCCACTGTTGTGCCGTTTGTCTGATTGCGGTTTGCTTCGTGAGTGCACCATTTGATTGACAGCTCGGCTCGCTCCTTTAAATTTGCCTCACATCGTACGAGCAGCCGTTACGCAGCGGCACGGCGACTAACGGTCGCCAGCAAATGTATTTTGTTGTCTCGATGACTTATGTTTGGTGTGTTGCCAAGAGTACAGTAATCCCTCGTTTATTGCGGATAATTGGTTCCAAAAACCACCCGCGATAAGTGAAATCCGCGAAGTACGGTCACCAACAAGAAGCACTGGGCAGGCTAACGAATTAGCGGAAAGATGCTAATTCGCGATCGTGCTAACACGCGAAAACGGACTTCTGAAGGAATGTAAATGAACATTTGACACATTGTCCTAAATGTTAGACACGTTTCCTGGATTTAGAAGTTTTATTTTGACTTTTAAATGTTTTTTTAATTTGGAAAAAAATCTGCGATGTATTGAAGCCGCGATAAACAAAACGCGAAGTAAAGAGGGATCACTGTATTTAATTTATGGTTATTTAGTATAGCGGACCCGTTACGCGCAGTTAGTTGTGTAATGTGTGCCGTCTACTAGTGTTGTGTTACGTCAGAAGTTGAGCATTGATTTACGTGCTGTATTTCTGTCTGTTGCAGAACCACACACACACACACACACACACACACACACACACACACACACACACACACACACACACCCTTCACACGCTTCATGCAATAATCACACACACAAGAATCACATTTACCCTTTTGCCAGTTTGCCTGCATGCCCCTATGAGCCACAGTGCCTGTGACTTTTATGCCAATAATTCAGTAAGGCAATCAAAACTGAACCATGTCTTCCCTCCTGTGTTCTGACCGACACCGGGGGCAAAAAGAGCATAACCACGCGAGCCAACCCCCTATACAGTCCTCAGGCTCCCCAACAATAGCGGTAGCAGTTTGAATCATTTTATTGCAATTTTTTCATTATTCAGATTTGTTTCAAGACTACAGTTACAGTTTGACTTTACTTTGATGGTTAATGCAGTTGCAATTTTGTTGTTTTATCACAGTATTTATTTACATTTCAAAAAGCAGAAGCCATTCATTTACAAATTTGATTGCAATTCAGTTTACATATTTAAATATTCAGATATTAAGACGTGATAGACAGTTTTTGCATGATTTGAATGAGGCATAATAGCATGATTTTTCTCTCGAATATATTGTTATAATCATTTTTTTCAGATATAATCATTTTCTGTGTAAAAATTAAATTTGGTGTTCAAAAAGTCTTTTTTCAAACTTGAGTCTTGAAAAAGAGGGGGTCGTCTCATAATCAGGGTCGTCTTATATTCGAGCCAATACGGTGTATAGTATTTTGCTGTGAGGTGAGCGGTTATGGTTCCCTCATTGGTGCCATGGGCACCTCTGGTGACCGGTCTCCTGTTGGTGCAATGGGCACCTCTGGCGACTCGCGCGCAGCGTGTTGCCACTGTGCTTGCGATTGGAACTTTGGCCTCGTAAGGAGTTGTGCGGAGTGGCAAGCCGATTCACGCGCCGGCTTCTGCCGCGCTTTTCCATCCGTGCCGTTTGCAGGAATGAGGTGGAGCCGGGCGATGGTGAAGCAGCGGATATGGCCCCCGTCGCACTCCGAACATCTCTCTTGAAAATTATGATGGACTTTGATCATCAGCTAGTCTCACTAAATTCAGACGAGCGCGATAAGGAGCTGTGACGCAACAGGCGGGCGCGTTGTGTTGCTGCCCTGCGGCTTTGCTGTCATCGGCAACAATTTAACAAGTGAATGGACACGCGTCTGTGGGGGCATGCCCCTCCCCCTTGTGTCCCTGGCGAGCACACGGAGGCTTGGAGCGTCCCACTAATTATGCATAAATGCACATTTATGCAAATGCACGCACAAGATTAACCTCATTCAGGAGGTAAACAAGTATAGGATTTGAAGGATTAAACTTTTTCAATTAAAGAGTGGGAGCCCGCCCCCTGGCCATCGTATTTACATACACCTCTCTAATCTCTGCCGCAGACAAACACCAACGGGCTAATGGACGCGGCCTAATGGCCGGTAATGAGCCACCTGGACTTGACCTGACTTCGGCTTTTCCAGCCTTTTCCTTGGCGACGCGTGCGCCGTTTTGTGCCGCGAATTAGCGTTTTGCTCATGCCCAACACAAAGCCACACACTGGTGGCACCCTGACGGAACTGACAGGAAGTGGATTTTTTTTACTTCTCATACTCGGTTCGCGCTGGTTCAAAGGTCTAAATGGCGAACCCTTCTTTCAGCTTGGACAATCAAATTATCAATCGACTGTTGCCATGCAAAGCCCTTTCAGACGTGTTTGCGATGAAGGGCTCGAGAAATGAATTGGTCTTGACGTGAAAGCAACATGAGAATGTGAATCTGTCATGGAATGATTTGAGCAAGGTGACCAAATGCAGCTTGGACCAGGGTTTATTGAAGGGAAGGGAGGTGGGCGAACAGAGACACAGACGGGGCAGGCAGTTGCTCACAGATAGCGGGCAGGGTCAGAAGGTCCACTCGGACCAGGAACTGATACATAAAAACAGGTACTGACTGTGAGCCTACGCATGAGACGGCGGGAAATGCACAACGGGACAAGACAACAGGAGCAGAAACACACGGGCAGGGTTTAAATACATGAGGTAACAAGAGGGAGCAGGTGACAGTCATTACAGTAATAAAATGGGTGTGGCTGAGGAAAGTTGCCGGCTGAGCGAGCGTCCTGTGACACGAACATGACAGATTATGAGTGGATGCACAGCCAAACTCGTGGGCACGCTTGCTTCGGGCCCACATGCTGCAACTGGGATGGGCCCCGAACGAATCACTCACACAGCCACTTTTTGTGCTAGCCGATCAAAGCCAGCAGGCGACGAAAGCACGGCTCATCAGTCGGGTCTCAAGTCGCCACTCAAAAGGTCTCATTCATTTTTGGATTGGTGATAGTGCCCGGGATACAGTCCGAGCCCAGTCGGACAGCATTATCAGCTCCTCGTTGAATTTGCGCCGGCAGCTCCTACTCCTTGTGAAATTGTGGCACCAGAGAGCAAAAGCATCTCTCCAGGTTCTCTTGATCTCATTGTAGCCCTCAATCCAAGTTAGCGGGGATTATCACCGTCAAAAGCATCAAGAGGCAGATAACTCTGGCTGAGGCCGCTAATCTGCCAGCATGTTAATGAGACTTGTGGCGGATTGCTTAAATTAAAAGCAAATATCAACAGTCATTTGGCCAAAGGAGGCCACGCGCCCGTCCGCCCGCCCGTCCGTCTGCCCTCAATAAGGCCACATTAAGTGATTTGAGTGGCGGCTCGGCCACTAATCGCATCGTCCTGCAGGCAAAAACAATAAAATTAACAAGCTATCAGGAAGCCAAGGCCGCCCATGAGACGCTGCCATTACAAATTCACCTTTGCCAACTGGGGCTGCGCAAAAGACCTCAAAACGTCTTTTGAGCAACAATAAAGTTCCGCTCCTGGGACAATACACCCCTTTTGTGTAATGCGGTAGAGGCGGCTTTTTTCTGATTCTTCCCTCATTTGATTTTGCCAGATAATGGCACCTTCATTCTTGTAAGATGACAGCTTTTTTTTATTAGGGCCGCTGCGTTCAAACGATCAACCATGTCAAACAAAGCAAACTTTTTTTTTTTTCTTTTTGTGGGGGTGAAGCTAACGCTAAGTTTGCTTTGATTTGATTAAAGTTGGCCCTAAATCAGCTTTGCTGCCACTTCAATCACCAAAGCAGATTTGATCAACAAGCTCATGTGATTTGACAAATATGTTTTATGTCCATGCAGCGGAAACATGATTAAAGTTGCTCACATGCACGCACGCACAAGAAAAGTTTGTTAATGCTGTCCAAGCTTCCCGCAACGACACACGCACACACACACTTGAGCTGGCACACACACACACTCACACACACACACACACACACACACACACACACACACACACACGCACGCACACACACACACACACACACACACACACACACACACACACACACACACACACACACACACACACACACACGCACACACACACACACACAGAGCTGGCAAAAATTGTCCATTGTGGACTCGCAGAGATTTTGCCCAGCAGCTCTAACAGGTGGCTTCTTAAAACATGAAAGTCATCCTTTGTTGGTTAATTCATGGGCACAGACGATTTCGATTAATATATTCTCACTTGTGATTGACTCACAATGTGTTCCCAAACTGATTCACGGGAAAGGGTGCCAATACCGGTGACACAGCACACTTCGATTTTTCTATTTTCTAAGTTCTCCATGGAAAATAAAATGTTTCACTTGATTTATTTTGTTTTTCAGAAGAGATTCCACATTATGTACAGTTCTTAAATTTCACGGCTGCCATTCATGGTGAGCACGAACAAGATGCGTGTGACAGGCGCGCCCGATGAAGCGCTGGACGAATATTGATTGGACACATGATGAGACGTTACAGATCTTTTTCGAGTATAAAGGGATTTCAAAAGTCATGGAAACACACTGCATGGGTGTTTGGGTCTGCGTGCGTGTGTGTTAATCCTGGAGACAGAGATTAGTCAAGATGATTGGTCTGAACCAAAATAACAATAACAGTAATGATCATAATAATAATCAAATAATAAGAATAATGGAGTGTAATCTGCGCCTTAGCACTAATCCGGCCGCTGTCTTCATGTTGCGTTGCATGTTGTTTAATCCACTTAGTTTTGCTTTTTAGCGAGCGCAAGCAAAATCTCATTTGATTGCGTGTTGCCGGCAATCCAATAACGTTCTTTCCACTGGTGTGCTGTTATCTTGACGGCCTGGGTGTGCACGCTGCACATGTTGAGACTTTCTTGGTGATTGTTGGACAGTGTGCGAAGAGCAATGGCCTTGCTTGCTTCCGACCAAGCATCTGCATCACTCTGCTGTTGCTGCTTGTTCTTGTTGTTGGAAAGTGCAAACAAGTGAGTGCTGTCTTCTAATAATAGTGTGTTTGCGCGCGCGTGCATGTGTCCAGATGTCTTATAATCCTGAAACGCTCAAGATGAAAGTGGAATCTTCTCCAATTATGATCCACAGTCTCAATTATCCCTACAAATCCTTCCAATGATTCCCTAATAATCCGCGTGATGGGATCACATGACCTACTTACACAAGTCACATGACCAGCAGCGCTTGCTCTCTCTGGGGAACACACACATACGCATACACGCACACGCACACGCACACACGCACACACACGCACACACACACACACACACACACACACACACACACACACACACACACACACACACACACGCACACACACACACACACACACACACACACACACACACACATTAAAGCCGGCCCGAGGAAGCACTAAACTCAAGTGTGTTGTCATCATCCATCGATTGTTTCCGACAGGGAGGAAGTGACGTGCCCTGTTGGTTGGTTCGGTCATATTTTGAGGCAGTTGGCCTCAAGAATCCAAGCAAAGCTAACGCTGTTTGAGGTTTGTCATGCAGGCAGACGCTACACAGTCATGTTGGGCACGGAGATTACTTTGGCCATTATTATCATTATTATCATTCCAATAGTTGTGTGTGCGCGCACGTGCGTGCACTATTGTGTACCATCACAGTGATGAAAGATTAGCAAAGCCTTAAGTGATAAAAAGCAATTACATATGAATACACACACGTTTGCATGGTCCATCGATATATATTGAAGGAGAAATTGTTGTGTTGACTGAATGACAAGGTGACATGATTTTTTTTTTTTATGATGAGTGGTTTTTTTTTTTTTTTGGTCAATGGCAGTGGCGGAGCTTGGCATGCGTCTGTGCCCCCCCCCCTTCCTCCATGCAGACCTCGGAAGATGATGTTCAGTCTTCTCAGCGCCCTGGCTTGATGCTCGGTGGGCATTTGTATCTAGTCACTGCCTCTTGCAACAGTGGACTTACAACTGCACGGAATGCAAACGCGACACCTGGAACAAAAAGTGGAATTTCAGTGCCATGTTTTGCGTTGTTTTGACTTTTGCCACGTAGTTGCGAGCGTCGCCGAGGGATCGGGACGGGATTGGCCCTTTGCTGGAAATGGCTCGGCCGCTCCCAAACGCCAGCCGGGACCTCGCAATCACCCTTGGGTCTCTTTGGCTCCTGTCAGGCGTGTGCGCCTGCGCACTTATGTCATGTCGTCGTTAGTGCGTTGTAAGCCTTGAACGCTGGCCCAGATATAATCCAATCCTTTTTAAAGTAGTTCATACAAGCAATTACGGCCGTGTGGGATAATGTCCCCCTTAATCTTAAAGGGAGGAAGGCGGGGAGGAGGAGGGGGGGCACCGGTTCGGGGGGGGGGGATTATTTGATGTTGATTTGTGACTCTCAAATGTTTCCTCCATAAAAGTCTGTGAATGAAGTTCTTATCTTGCCTCTAATGGACCTTTTGGAAGTCTCGCTCTTTATCTGTTGCGTGCGTGCGTGCCGCCGCTGAGATGTTTCACTTGTTGCCTGCATGTTGATTTATCCTGCATGCCTGAGATTAGCGAGAGCAAGGACTTATTCTTAATGCACATGTCAATGTGTAGCGTGCGTGTGTTGCGATGCTTCTTGCAGCAAGCTCACTTGAGCATGTGCAGCAGGTCAAAGGTTGCTGGTAAAAGGTACTAATGGATAATAATGCCTGAGCCCCATTAGCCCTGCCTCTGGACGCATCACTGTACGCCTTTAACGCTCAACGCACAGTCGCACACCCATGCATGACTTGGTACTTTGGCACTTGGCTCACCTTAGCTTGGAAAGCAACGTAGCATCATCAATGAAATGAATTAAATGCGGTCGTTCATTTGGAGAGAATTGGAGATCACTATGGCTGCAACAAACCATTTTTCACGATCCATTATCTGTCCATTATTGACCTCCATCTGCGAGTGCACATGCGTGTGTGGGTATGTGTTAAAATCACGCCCCATGACCAGAAAATGAATACCCCAAAGTACAAATGTCGATTATTAGAGCCAATCTGACGTAATTGACGACTAATTATATTATTCGATGGATGATCATGTTAAGCACTGCTGAGCGCCTTTGCATTGGAAGCTTGCAGTATGGCCACTGAGGGCAGCCAGTCATGAGAATGCGCAGCTCAAGTACAGTCAAACCTCTGTTTTCGACCACAATCCGTTCCAGAAGGCGGTGAATCGGTCGAATTCCGAATCTATTTTTCTCGTTACAAATAATGGAAAAAAAATGAATCCGTTCCAAGACAAAAAAAAAAAACGCCTTTTCTAAGCATTTTTTCATTTGCACATTTTTGTCCGATCGCGCAACTGCAGCGCACCGCCGAACGCGCAACTGCACCGCGCTGGTCGCATTATTGTGACAGAGCCGTCGCTGAAATTTAGAAAATATTTTTAAAGTCCTGATGTACTTTCCAAAATTTAAGTGGACCTCAGTGCGCAGGGAGCTTAATTTGGTCCGATCGCGCAACCGCAGCGCACCGGGCGCTCACTGTCGCATTGTTTTAGGATGGCTTTACTGCTCCCACTTGCTGTCTTTGGAGGCATGATTAGGGGTTAGTACAGTGGTTCTTAACCTGGGTTCGATCGAACCCTAGGGGTTCGGTGAGTTGGCTTCAGGGGTTCGGCAGAGCTGGTATGGCATTGCCCCGCCCCCGCACTGTGAGGCGAACTTGCTAACTAGTTGACCACCGTGCCGCTAGGATAGACTTACACAGGCTATTTACTTGCATCTGTATGTCTTTGGAATCTCAGCTACATGTCCAGATCTCCGGTGACCTCTCCTGGTCCCGCAATACTTTGTCACTGGTCAGTAAGGCCCACAACCGTCTCTTCTTCTTGAGGAGACTGAGGAAAGCCCACCTATCTCCTCGAATCCTGGTGAACTTCTACAGGTGTACCATAGAGAGTATCCTCACCAATGGCATCACGGTCTGGTACAGCAACTGCACAGCCGCGGACTGGAAGTCATTGCAGAGGGTGGTGAAGATGGCCCAACGCATTATTGGCACATCACTTCCTTCCATTGAGTCGAATAACCAAAAACGGTGCCTGAAGAAGGCACGCAGCATCATCAAAGACTCCTACCATCCCAACCACAGACTGTTTACTCTTCTTCCTTCTAGGAAGAGATACCGGACTCTACGGGTCAAGACTAGTAGACAGAGGAAACGCTTTTTTCCCCTCTGCCGTCATCGCCCTGAACTCTACAGCACAACACACCTGTCATCACCCTGAACTCTTATCATTCAGCACAACAACCCCACCACAACAACACCTGTATTATCTGCATATACTGTCCATATGTGCATATAATTACTGCATTCCTATCCTGTATATTTATTCACCATGATTACTCCGCTTGTACATATCTGTTCATATCTGGTTATACTGACAATCTGTTGCATATTTATAATCCTATATTTATAATTAGCATTCTAGTACCGTCTGCAAATTTGTTCTACTGCACCTTATTGTGAATACTTAGCTAGTCATATCCGTACTCGTCCCTCATGTATATTATCCCGCATAGTATAACACACCTCATATAGACCTGATTGCACTGTACCTACTGCTCAGTATTACTTTTTACTCTGCACTTTACTGCTTTTTGCACTTCTGGTTGGATGTCAAAGTTATTTTCGCTGTACTGTATTTGTGCTGTACACTGACAATAAATTTGAATCTAATCTAATCTAATGTCGATCTAATCTAATCTACATTTGACATAATTTGGATGGGTATAGGGGATATGCATGTGATGCCACAGACCGGCCGACGCTTTGTTTGGGTGGCAAAAAGCGGCAGACGCTGAGTGGCACTAATAGGGCCAAGGCTGGATTGATCTATAGAGTTAGGTGTACTGGGGCATTTTTTTTAGCATTTTATCGGTGGCAGATCGTGGCAGAGTTGTTACGGTGCAACTTTGACCATGGTGAAGAGTTGTTGTGCCATAGGATGTGCCTATCGCTTCCAAAAAGGCGATACCAAGAAGCTGTATCGGTTCCCTGCGGACCAGACCAGAAAGGATAGCTGGGTGGTGGCGCTTCGTAGGGCAGAACATGGCCGCAACAGCTCCAAGCTTTGGAATCCAACTATCCATTCTTACATCTGCTCAGATCACTTTGTGGGAGGTACGTAATTTTGTTTTATTGACGTTAACATTCATCTGTGAGGTATTGCTCGGATATTCCCTTTTTCTTGCTGCTACTCGGCCATAACCTAAGGAATACATGATTACAGAGCCTCATTACAGTATGTTTGTGCCAATTGCTAGTTTCTAATAATTAGATTGTTCACATATCTACAATTATAAGTCAGAATCATCCATTGTCACTGGTGGATACACCCAAAGATCAGTTCGGCCCCACCTGAAACACCAAACTGGATCCGCCAGTTTCCATTTTTATATCAAGCTTGTCTGAAAAACATTATTTACTGTTTCAGGTGCAAAGAGTGATGACCCTCTTCATCCTGCCTACGTGCCAACTTTGTTCTCGTTCACATCTTCTGAGAAGAAGAAGAGGAAGGAGGCATCACCGCACCGCCACAAACGCGCCGAGAGGCTCGATGAAAGGAGGACACCAGTGCAGGATGCAAGTGAAAGCATCACATCAGAATGTGGTAAATATACCATTCTATATGAATCTTGAACATAACTGTTTAGTAGTATTTTCATTTTTTGCGCTTCAGATAAAGATAACTCATTTTTCATCATTGATCTTCCTTCTATTGTTTGAATGGACATCAACATCAAGTAAAAATGTACATACTACATCATCTTAAACCGAGAGCTACTTCTGGTACTGATTAAGGCAAAGGGCTACCAGTGTGACAAACACTTCTGAAATAGACAATTTGCTCAATTTGGCTTTCAATATGTGTTATTATTGTCATTTCCAGTTCACATGTGTGATTTTAACAAGAATAGCAAAAATACAGTCAAACCTTGGTTTTTGACCACAATCCGTTCCAGAAGGTGGTTCGAGAAGCGAATCGATCGAATTACGAATCTATTTTTCCCATTACAAATACATACAGTGGAGCTTCGGTTTTCGACCACAATACGTTCCAGAAGGCTGTTCGAGAAGTGAATCGTTCAAATTCCGAATCATGTTTTCCCATTACAAACAATGGAATAAAAATTAATCCGTTCCAAGCAAAAAAACGCCTTTTTAAAGCATTTGTTCATTTGCACATTTTTGTCCGATCGCGCAACTGCAGCGCACTGCCGAACGCGCAACCGTAGCGCGTCGCCGACCGCGCAACTGCACCACGCTGGTCGCATTATTGTGACAGAGTCGTCGCTAAAATTTAGAAAATATTTTTAAAGTCCTGATGTACTTTCCAAAATTTAAGTGGACCTCTGTGCGCAGGGAGCTTAATTTGGTCCGATACCGCAACCGCAGCGCGCCGGGCGCTCACTGTCGCATTGCTTTAAGAGCGTCTTTGTGTTTTAGGATGGCTTTATTGCTCCCACTTGCTTTCTTTGGAGGCATGATTAGTTAATACAATCCTCAAAGTAACGAAAATACAATAACAACGGAATCAGTCGGCATCCGGGCCGCGCGGTCGGGTTTTCTCGGGTCCTCCCGGCTCATCTCGCGAGGTTCGACCTCCGAATTTTGTTCGACAACCGAAGCAAAAAAATCTCGAATTTTTTGTTCGAATTCCGATTATTTCGAGAACCGGGACGTTCGAAAACCGAGGTTTTAAATAATAAATTAAATAAATAAATTTTTAAAAATAAGTTTTAAATAAATAGATGCAGCTCACTGACAAGTGCCGCTATTTGAGCTAATTTTAGAACAGTCCTGCAGGCGACTCATGCGGTCCTCACGGGCGACTTGGTGCCCGCGGGCACCGTGTTGGTGACCCCTGTACTACATAGTAATTTAGTATATCAACATTTTTATGTCTTCCCAGATGTTGAACCGGATGGCGAGCCACGTACTGCCACGTGGAAGTGAGGCACATCAATGCAAAAGAAGCAGAGATTGATGCTCTCTGAGCTGAGGTGGAGGCACTAAAGATAAAGACGTGTCTGCTAGATCAGCAGGCTAGAGAGCAGCGGAGGCAGAACAGGTGCTCGTGGTGGCTGGTATCCAGGGGGACTCCTGAGAACTGCAGTGTCAGGACAGGCATCTCCCAGTCCCCTCAGGAATGCCTCCTGCTCCAGTTCGCTGGGAGGGTTGGCTGGCTTCAGCCGCTTGGAGTTGCTTCCTGTGAAAGAGGAAACAGAAGGAAATCATTGATGTGGATTGCAGTGCGGGTTGCTAAGTAAAGCATGCGTGACACACTGTTATAAATGACTGGACTGTTCATATCTTAACTAATGCATAGTTTCTGTTATGATTTTGAATACATGTGTGATAATGTGACAACATTTCTACCCGGGATAATTCAACATATAAAGGTTGTGCCATTTTCAAGGAACAACCTCATTTTGTATCTGAACATTCAACATGCAGGCACCAGGTGCAAAGTAATTGTTATTATGTCCTGAAATCATCAGAAGCCTCTCTTACCTGATTTGAATCTGATGTCCTTAATTGGTTTTGCCAGGGAACCTTTCCCTCCAGGAGCAGCCCATGTGCATGGCATGGAGGTGCATGCTACACCTTCTCGCTCCTCCTTGCCATGAGATAGAAGAGCAGTGCAGCGATGTGAGAACATGCTTCTCCGAGGCCCGCCATACACGTGCAATGGGCTGTATGGATACAACCATCTTCATCACCCAGAACCCATGGTTCCAGAGGTGGTGCACTCTGCTTCTGGCCATGGTGTACCTGTAAACAGAATGTTTGTAAATATAATTGTAATGAATGTAGTGGCAGTTGGCACAAGTAATGATAGGTACACATGATAATGATAACTATTATTAATCAGATGGCTGTTTTAATTCATGAAATTGTCACATAAACTTTTGATAATACTTGAAATCCTGTCATTAAAACCATTTAAGATATTGGCTTTCTAAAGGCAGGCACGTGGATTAGGTACCTACTCATACTTGACAGCACAAGTCACAAGATCAAAGTATTCCAAAGGGTCCCATCCATAGATCCACATGTTGCAGGTTGTTACAGAAACTGAAAAACCTAAGAATAAGCTTACCTAAAATAGATGTCTATATTAGGTTATTTTAGGTTATTTTATAGACGTCTAAATTACGTCTATATATGGACCTAAAATAGACATCTATATTAGGTCTATCTGTAGACTTAATTCAGATGTCTATATTAGGTCTACACATAGACTTGAATTTAGACATCTATATTAGGTCTATAGAATAACCTAAAATAGACGTCCATTGTAGGTCTACACATAGACCTAAAATAGACAACAAAATTAAATGCATCAAATATGAGATCTTAAACCCAAAACCAATCTGAAATTTGAATTGAATTGAATTGAATTGAATTGGATTGAATTGAATTAATTTGTTTCAAACAGGCAAACCACACATAATCAAGTAAATGAAGACAAATACACTCAAAAGCACAAGCAACGTGAAAGTCATTCAAACTATGACTGTACAAACAACAGATACAAACAGAAAAAAATCCACTGCACAAAATAGGCAGAGCCTACCTGTTTGAAAAGGAATGGGAAGGTGTATACATTTATAAATTTAATATTCAATATTAATATTGTACAGAAGTTGTGATGCTCTGTACCGTTGATCCATGTTTATTGTGGTTATTTTGGTAACCTGATATGGCTATGGAATAACCTAAAATAGACGTCAAAATTAAATCCATCAAATATGATCATATTTCAAAATAAAAAACTCTGAACCAGCTGTAAGCTGTATAAATAATGTACAGAATTTTAAACAATCATTATTAATTTTAACCATACGTCTACTTGTAGATTGTCTGACCATGTGGGGGATTGAATTGAATACATTATATAGTGTACGCCCCAAAAATAGCTCATCAAGTGGATCAGCGTAAAATAATTATTTTAATATTTAACAATTATAATAATTATTCAATAATTATCAATAATCATTTAATAATTATTAATTAACTATTATTTAATTTTGTCATCTATTTTAGCTAAAATAGATGACAAAATTAAATCCATCAAATATGATCATATTAAACCCAAAACAAACAAAATGTTTTGAACAACCATTGATCCGTGTAAAGTGTCATTGGGGTTAATATACAACAAAATTAAATCCATCAAATATAAAATATTAAACCCAAAACTATTCTGTAAGTTGTATAAATAATGTGCAGAAGTTGTGATGCTTTGTTTTAAAAAAACAACTGTGGCTATTTCTGTAACCTGATATTAGGGCTATGGAATAACCTAAAATAGACAACAAATTTAAAATATAACAACAGCTGTAAGTTGTATAAATAATGTACGGAATTTTAAACAACTATTATTAATTTTGACCATACGCCTACTTGTAGATTGTCTGACCATGTGGGGGATTGAATTAAATACAGATAGTGTACGCCCAAAAAATACCACATCAAGTGGAGCAAAATAAAATAAGTATTTTATTATTACAATTTATTTTATTAATTATTTTTTATTTTATCTTATTTAAGCAAAATAAAATATCAACTTGCACGCATGTTTTACCTTCTCCCACTAGAGGGCAGAAACTCGAGTTTTGGGTTAAAAGTAATCGCTTTTATTTCCGCTAATGGTTCATCCGGTAATAATTTTAAAATCCAGGAAAGAAGAAGCGCCGAGAGGGTCCGTTCTTCAAGTTGTGAAAGAAAAAGAACAAACCAACTTACTTTTCTGTAAGACAAAGAAGGGCTGCATTTAGGTACGTAATAATTTTGAACAGAGCATGCTGTGTATGGTTCAAGAATGTTTTTGCGAGTGGTTTGTTTGTTTGTATGTGTTTGTTGGGGGGTGGTTTGGTAAAGTTAACATCCTTTACTTTTTAAACGTGGTTAAAACGTATTCATCTTATGTTTTTAATGTAAGGCATTTCATGTTGCTTGGAATGTAGACCGATATAAACTACTTTTGCTAGTAGTTGGAATGAGCGTGTTTTTCCGGGGTGGGGGGGTTCGCAGTGTACAAAAAAGTTACAAAACCATTCACTCCGGATGAGCTTTGGGATGATGGCATGGCAAATATGTAATTTCCCTTTTTTACCCATAGATTTGTGACTCCAGATTTAGCTCAAGGAGTGGCACGTGAAAAAGTAGGTGTTTATCTTCTGATGTCATTAAAATGTGCACCTAACTTTGTTTTGCGCTCAACAGGCCTTGGAACTCTAAGGTAAATCACTTCAAAAGTTAAAATTGTGTTGTGTCATGTTATTAACAGCGGTTAATGGGTAAATTGTCAAATCAAACCTCTTTTTCCCTTTCCCCTTTTCATACTCCAAGCCTGGAGATAAGAGGAGCATCTGTATTAAAATCTGACGGGACTCCACAAGGTACTGATAGATTTTTTTAAATTTATTCTTTATTGTAGAGGTAATCACAACTGCCTTGCGTTATCTTTGGAAATTGATCTGTTATTGGTGGTTTGAATATACCTATGTATGCTTAGCTACTGTCGCGCATATGCAAAAAGTGTATGTTGTAATTGCAGTCTTCAAATGGAACTTGCATTTATAACATGTCATTCATTGCCTTGACTTTCACACTCCGGAAACCATGGCGGATGTCAAAGTGCAAAATAAAACCCAGGTTTACCCTGTACATTTTCATCATTTGGATAACAACTTGTAGAGAAAGCAATTTTATCAGTACTATTTTAAAATAACGTGATTGGATATGTACAACAGCCAAATTAATTTGTACCACACTCAAAGGCACAGACAGAATGCCACCATTTTTTTTTCCCAAACAGAGCAAAGTTTATCATTGGAGAATGGTTCATTTGAATCTTGCAGCTAACATTTGCTTCATTCTTCTAAAGCTACAAAGTGAGTGTGAAACGCCCATGACAGGGAAACGTAAGATGTTTTTTTTTGTAGGCATTAGTCATTTAAAAAGAGGTAATAGCTGCGGTACTTTAAGTGAGTATTTTATTTCTATTTCTCTTTATTCTCAGAGCTTCTGAAGGTCATTGTGGAGCCCCCTCTGGCAATCCCTGGGCTGAGGAGCCTCAACTCTCATTCAGAATGTGACGCGGAGTGGACGGTGCCCATGACTTATCTAGAGACCTTTGACATGATGTCCAAGGAAATAAATGACAAACAGGATGCAAGACTGAATGACAGAATGATTAAGCTTAGAATTGGTTAGTCAAAATGTTGGATTTTCCCACACACACTCTTGATAGCTTACAAATGGAACCTGAAGGGTTTTGTTTGGTTTAATTGCTGTACTGTCAAAGTTACTGACTGTAACTATTGGTCTGTGTGTGCGTGCGTGCGGATGCGTGTGTGTGTGTACGTGCGGTTGTGTGCGCGCTCGGTGTGTGCGTTTATGTGCACACCCTGTGTGGGTGCAGGCTTGTGAGGAGGAAGACAGCATGGATCAGAGAATGTTCAAGAAAGGGGGGCTAACTCGTAAATAATGAGGAGCTATTGGGAGTAACCTGTTTGTCCTTTCTTTAAGGTTAGGTTAGGTTAGCAACACGAGCGATTTCGAGGTTCGAAAGAAAGACAGTTAAAAGAAAATAACATTTTTGATTTGGACAATTGCAGGCTAACAAGAGCATGAGAAAGAAGGGTAGAGAAAGCGGTGAAAATAGACAAGGAAAAAAATGAATACAAGGGCATTTATCCATCTTTGAGCTAAAAAAGAAAATTGATTAAGCCGATGAGCAGCGTAGACAGGAAGCGCAGATGTTAAAATGGGCAACACAGAGAGAGAGAGACACGGAGAAAATATAATTTGCGGAGTGGTCAGGGACAGATGACACAGGCCGAGGTGCAGAAATATTGAATTGATGTGTCCGCTGGTGACCACATCGGGCGGTCAGCACTACGAGCCCATGGTGCTCCGTGATGTGACCACGATGATGGAAAAGATGCCCCCACTTCACAGAGGAGGCAAGGTGTGGCTAAACAAATTTTTGGCTCTGATGAGTGGGCAGAGCTGTACACTCGGTGACATGCGCCAGATGTTGGCAGGAGCATGCTCCCTAGTGCAATTGCAGGCGATTGAGGAAGCAGCAGGCACAGCGAGACTGGGGAGGGAGGTGCCCTTGCCACAAGTAGCAGCGCCCCTGTTTGAAAACATTAAATTGACTTTCCCACAACCCACCGATCTGGCCCCCACTATGTTTCCTTATGATGTGAAAATGTCACCTGCACAACATTATGTAACATGTGTGGAGAGTTGGATTGAAACCACAGGTCGCCATCCGGCTCTCACGCACGAGGCAGAGGTGCTCTTCCGAACGGCGCTGCTGGATGGACTTCCGCCAGATGTGAAGAAGCAGCTAATGTCAGATCCTGACATTCTGGTTTGTGCCGAAGAACGATTTAAACATCATCTTTTGCATCACTGCAGAATGTTCACTGAGTCACAAGCTAAAGTTGAAAACGAGACAGACGCATTATCTAAACAGTTGTTGAAATTACAGTTGGCAAAAATGCATGGTGAAGCTAAACAGTCTAAATCACAGAAAAAGGAAATGCAAATGTCACAGGCTCCTCAGGTGGTGGGGCGCGGAAGGGGCCAGTTCCGGGGCAGATACAGAGGCCGGGGAGGGAGTGCACCTGCTTACCCGGGGAGGGCAACATACAAGCCCCATTCAACAAACGCATGTTTCATCTGCGGCGAAACCGATCACTGGGCAAAAGAATGCCCACAGTATCGACCGCGCGGAGCCACCCGCCCAGCCGGAGGCCCGCCATACTAACCCGGGGCGCCGATGCAACAGGCAGGAACAGCTCCATCCGGTGGACGGCCCTGGCAACAGCCACAAACGCACGGAGGTCAGTACTACCAACATGATGATCTCTGGTGTGGACAATTTGAATAGGGCTGCCCGGGAAGCCAGGAAAGCAGTGGCCCGGCGGAGCCAATGCTTCATGTGACAGTGGAAGGAAAACCTGTGAAGAGGCTGGTGGACACGGGAGCAACTTATTCATCAATAAACACTGCCCTTCCTGTATCCTCACTCGGGACAACCACGTACTCTGCTTTTTACCAAACCACTTGAAACTGTGATCACCCGGACAGGGTGTAGACTGTGGCACAAATACATCCATTCCACAGACACTCCGATCAATTTGATGGGAAGGGACTTGCTGTCAGCCGTTCAAGCCAGAATTCTGTGTGGGCCAGAGGGAGTGATTATTTAATTTCCAGATGGCGTCAGCATCCAGTGCTCACAGCAGCTACAACAACATGGTCAGTGGCTGATGGTTCCCCTACCGGCAGAAGCAGAAACTGCAACCATCTACTGGGCCAGGCTGGAGCCAGAGACCCCTGCTGGTGGCGGTGTGTTCTCGACCTACCTACTGTGGAAGCCCTGGATCTGCTCACTGGCGCCATACCACCCACCTGTTGATCCTTTGCATTGCACTCTATATTATGACCGAAAAAGTGATGATTTGTTTGAAGAAATTGAAGGGCACATGTGGGATTTAACTTCATCATCCATTTTGATTGGTAAAGAGGGAGTCGCAGCGGCAACTGAATTGACATATGAACAAATGCAGTGGTTCAAAATGACAGAGAAAGGGGTGCCACACATTTCGCTGGCTCTTGCCCCAGGACACGAGGCCAGACAATTGGGCTCAATGGTCAAGCAGTTGTTGCAACAGACCGATTGGCGGAAAACTCACATTCCTAATTTGTACTGGTCTGAGTCTCAGAATGCATACCAAATTAAACAACCCATGGCAGACACAGGATTGCTGGAGATGATGTTGGTGTCCCGCACACACGGTAGGGAGTTAACTGATCATGAGGACGCTGAAGTAATGCTGCAAAAAAATTATAAAAAAATTGAATAATGCGTAGAGCTACAGAGAAAAGCATCATAGTCAGAGATTGAACAGATTTGGATAAAACAAATAGGCTAAAACGGTAAGAAACAAGAGCGAGATCTGATATTTTGGCTCGTCAGGCTTAAGAAGCAGAAGTCGAGTTAGATACATTTTAGAATAGGACATTTGGACTAAAGTGGATTCGGTCAAGAGGAACAGGGGCATTTTGGCATTTTAACAGGGATTGACAGCAAGGGAGATTGAGGATAGAAGATCTGGACAGCAATGATGTAAAAACTGCCCATTCTAGGGAGAGAGCTTGGCGCTCCCTGTGTGGAGCTGCAGCTTTGCAGAGGGGGGCAGACCGCGCGAGGGAATGGATGAAAGGAGTGGAAATAGGTGACGATTTAAGGAAGCAGGGAGAGGTGCTGGACGGTGTGACAGGAGGGATTTTTAGGAAGAGAAAAAGGGGGGAGTGAGACTCGCCAAGAGGGGCAATAAAGAGAAGCAGACTGAGAAACATATTTGAGCAACGTCGTTAATGGCGTTCCAAAATAGAATTGCGTTGGACAGGCTATTGACTAAGGAACATGGTGTGTGTGGAATGTTTGGTGATGCATGTTGTACTTTCATCCCAAACAACACGGCACCAGGAGGCCGACTGACCAAGGCGTTGGAAGGACTAAGGACACTGAACAAAAAGATGAAAGATCATTCAGGTGTACACACCGATATTTGGTCTGATTGGATAAAAACGTTCGGAAGCTAGAAAAGCCTCATCATGTCTGTGCTTGTTGCTGTGGCTATTTTTACTACAGTTATGATTTTATGCAGTTGTTGTTGTATTCCATGTATTAGGTCACTCACTGTCCGGTTGATCGAGAAAACCGTTGGCCCGTTGCCACCGATGGGCCAATATACCCTGGTGACTCAACATGAGCAGCAGGGGGAAGGAAGGACCGACAGCTGGAGATTGCTGGAGATGATGTTGGTGTCCCGCACACACGGTAGGGAGTTAACTGATCATGAGGACGCTGAAGTAATGCTGGCGGCCTTGCCCGACACACTGTGGTCCCAGGGTCCATTTGATGTCGGGTTTTGTCATTCGGTGGCCCCTATTGATCTCCAAATAGATGAGACGCAGCCTATCAAACGGCCTCAATATCGTTGGCCGAAAGAGGCGGACCAAGGCATGGAAGACACTCTGTGTGGCCTCTGGGACGCAGGGGTGTTGGAAGTGTCCGACGGCCAAATCGCACTCCTTGCTGTGGCGTTACCAAACTGGGTGGAGCTTGGGTCAAGGTGGACAGGAGCTTCATTGTGCACTGAGTTTGACAGAACTGAGGAGATTTGATAAAAAAATTGAATAATGCGTAGAGCTACAGAGAAAAGCATCATAGTCAGAGATTGAACAGATTTGGATAAAACAAATAGGCTAAAACGGTAAGAAACAAGAGCGAGATCTGATATTTTGGCTCGTCAGGCTTAAGAAGCAGAAGTCGAGTTAGATACATTTTAGAATAGGACATTTGGACTAAAGTGGATTCGGTCAAGAGGAACAGGGGCATTTTGGCATTTTAACAGGGATTGACAGCAAGGGAGATTGAGGATAGAAGATCTGGACAGCAATGACGTAAAAACTGCCCATTCTAGGGAGAGAGCTTGGCGCTCCCTGTGTGGAGCTGCAGCTTTGCAGAGGGGGGCAGACCGCGCGAGGGAATGGATGAAAGGAGTGGAAATAGGTGACGATTTAAGGAAGCAGGGAGAGGTGCTGGACGGTGTGACAGGAGGGATTTTTAGGAAGAGAAAAAGGGGGGAGTGAGACTCGCCAAGAGGGGCAATAAAGAGAAGCAGACTGAGAAACATATTTGAGCTAGACAACAGGAAAAAGGGGGAGAGCCAAATGATGACGTAAAAATCCAGAGGGAATAGTCGGACCCATCTTTATTGAATTTAATTAGGATAATTAATAGAGATCGAGTTTGTAGGAGCAATCTGAGGTTATGGAGGCTCCCCTGACACGCGGGTCCCACAGTCGTCCCCCCCCAGATAGACATATATGACAATTTGCGATGAATCTGATGGGCGAGTTTATGGAAAATTGAATTGGAGATTTTACAATAGGTCATGTTGACAAGTATGTCCAAATGTGAAGAGTTACTATTAGGAGTCAATGTTTGCCTGCACACTAACATACTAACTTTGCTTAGTGTGGGAGGAGAGCTGAGTGATAGAGACGGATGTGTGTGTCTGCGAGTGTGTGGATGGGTGCATGCGCATGTGATCATCTATGACTGTGTGGGCGCAGTATGATTGGCCAGAGAGGTCTGAAGTTGGAGTGATGTGTTTGCAATTGAGGATAAAATTCCTCTCACCTGAAGGGGTGGTACAGACTGGAGGGTCTGGAACTGGTAAGTGATGAGTTCTGACCGGAACCATGGCTCAATGATCAATCAGGGGCACCATCGACAACAAAACGGTGTGATGGAGAAGGCCCATTTCAGTGATATGGTCAGACAAGACAGAACTAGTATCAAACAGCAAGACTTTGGACGATTTGACGTGTGACGACTTTGAGCTCACCCGACGGGGTGACGGACTAGGTGGACAGTGACCAATTGTTTGACGCTTGAACGTGTTTGCGACAATAGCACGCTCTGCTTTGTTTTTCTGTGTGACTTGATTTTTTTTGCAGCATCAGCCACCAGCCAAGGAGCGGATTGCGCGTTGCTTGCGTAACTTGTTTTCCTTTTTGCAGGTTGTCGATTGCATTCGTGGAAAGTTTGTGTTGGATTTACAAGAATATGTTAACCCTTGCCCTTTTGGTTTATGATGAACTTGTTGATGACGTGGTTTTCAGGACATGATCCGCGGGCGCCAGGATTCATTTTATGACTGTTTTTATTTTGATACTTGATGTCTGTTTTTGTGTGTACAAATGTCCGCTGTCAGCCGGGCTATAAGCTCACTGACAGGAGTGCGATGATTTTTGTTTGTGTTGCCGAGTGTGTGTGGTGGACAGTCAAGTTTCAAGGACTTGGGGTGATGGTCCCGGGGCCCAGATGGTAACTAGAGGTTCCGTGGGCCTGTCTACAATGAGTGTGGTGATGAGAGGGGACGCTTTGCAGGTTCCTTTTGATACATAATGACACATTGGGTGAATGTGTCAAAGAGGGGGAGTGGTAAAATAGAAATGGGTGAGTAGGTTTCAATTTGTAATTGTGATATACAAAGTTTTTTTCCAAATTCACTTGCTTTCAAGCTTTAACAGGACATGCCAGAATTCACCCAGCAGTGATGGAAGGAGCAGAGGAAGACCAGTGACATCTGGTTGTGGTGTGGAGATGACAAATTATAGGATCGCTTGCCGAAGAATGCATCAGGTATCTGTGCCCTCGTGTCGTTGATAATGCCTGTGGTGGTTGTCCCCATTGAAATACAGAATCTCAATTGGAACCTGGAGTCCCCACTGGCGGGGCTCCTGAAGCAAGCAAAAGAGACGTTTTGCCCCAGTGGTTGAGCGACGACGATCCAACATATATTGACACTATAGGAGTGCCCCGGGGTGTGCCAGATAAGTATAAACTCGTTAATCAAGTGTTCTCGGGATTCGAAAGTATCTTCCTATGGATCATTCCCAATAAAAATGTAGACCGTACTAATTACTTTCATTACAATGTCCAACGACTGGGTAATTATACAGCTGAATCATTCGCCGCAGTTCATGAACAATTGGCTGCAACGTCGTTAATGGCGTTCCAAAATAGAATTGCGTTGGACAGGCTATTGACTAAGGAACATGGTGTGTGTGGAATGTTTGGTGATGCATGTTGTACTTTCATCCCAAACAACACGGCACCAGGAGGCCGACTGACCAAGGCGTTGGAAGGACTAAGGACACTGAACAAAAAGATGAAAGATCATTCAGGTGTACACACCGATATTTGGTCTGATTGGATAAAAACGTTTGGAAGCTAGAAAAGCCTCATCATGTCTGTGCTTGTTGCTGTGGCTATTTTTACTACAGTTATGATTTTATGCAGTTGTTGTTGTATTCCATGTATTAGGTCACTCACTGTCCGGTTGATCGAGAAAACCGTTGGCCCGTTGCCACCGATGGGCCAATATACCCTGGTGACTCAACATGAGCAGCAGGGGGAAGGAAGGACCGACAGCGCGCTGGTAGCTGTTTGCTAGGGTAACGGGTGATGACCTCATAAATGAGGTCATGAGAGGGAATAAAGGGAAATGTGCTTTCGGGAGTTTGCAAACATATTTTTTAAGGTTGTGTTAAACTTATAATCATATTAATATCTAGTATTGGAGTGCTCGTGTGGATTGGTGGGGGCCGAAGAATGTGCAGGCAAACTGCATGAACTTGTTTTCTTCGAAGTGTTGTGGAATAGGCCCAGATAGGGAGTACCGGAGGAGACCACCTCAAGGTCGGTGAGGAACGAGAACAACAGCACGTCTATGAGACCGGGCTTCGAGGGGAAAATCCAACCGCCTGACCTCAGCGACACCTGGACGGGGAGGAGATGGCCATCGACCAATCATCTCACAATATTTGGCATGCTTTAATATTCATATTGTGTTTCTTTAAAACTGGGCAACCCGGAAGAATGTGTCATCTTTTGGTGGTCACAAAAACGCACGAGTTTTAGTGTGAGGGACCCGGGACCCAGGCCTGTATTAGTGCGCTTTGTCAGGAATAAACAATTGGTAAATTTGGTCTGATTGATCTACTGGTCTTCTCTTTGACAGAACGAACTCGCAAAATTGTTAGGTGCGCCAGTGTGTGGATTAGGACATAGCAATTTATGTGTTAAGTGTCGCAATTTGGAGTCAGATCAATAACTAGAATCCGTAACCTAACAATTTCTTGGTGACCGCGGACGTGATGTCAAGAGAAGGGTAATTGACAACTCGTGGTCTTTAGCCAAGACACCGGACAGTGTCAGGGACACTGTCTCCCGGTCGGCGAACCGTTTGGAATAAGTGCACAACGTTGAGCTGGTACGACGTCTCCTCAACCCTGAGCTCATCACCGATAAGGTAAGCAGAATACCTGTTACTATAAGTCGAAATGCTGCAAATTGAAAGAGGAAATTTAAGAGGAGACTGTCGTTCAGATCAAATAAGGTGTGCATGAAGTTAAGATACATACGGTGAATAAGTTTGGAACTTACGTGTGCAACGTGTACGGTAAAGTCAGGGACTTACGCGTACTACGGATAGGTCAGGGACCTAGTGCTTCGTCGTACTCGCAAAATTGTTAGGTGCGCCAGTGTGTGGATTAGGACATAGCAATTTATGTGTTAAGTGTTGATCGCAATTTGGAGTCAGATCAATAACTAGAATCCGTAACCTAACACACAACCTTAAAAAATATGTTTGCAAACTCCCGAAAGCACATTTCCCTTTAGCAGGTAACATAAATATGACTGTTACTGAAACCTATTTCTGTATTAAAAAATGTAAATTTTCACACCCTGGACCATCACTAATCAAATGCATTTTCACAACATCCTGGAACTACACAAAGGTAAGGATCACCGGTTAAATGTGTTGAAGAGAACCTCGATGTTGAATAGATGTCTAGATGTTCAAATGATCACTAGCTATTAGCGCGATTAGCGCTAATCGCGCTAATAGCTATTAGCCATCATTCGAACGTCTACTCAATAAACGTCTAAAAAAAACGTTCACATATAGACGTCTAATAGACGTCTATCCCGTAGACGTCTTTTGGACGTCTACAGCATAGACGTCTATATTTGTTACACTTTTCAAAAGTCAAAGTCAAAGTCAGCTTTATTGTCAATTTCTCCACATGCCAAAGACACACAAAGAAACCGAAATTTCGTTCCCCCCTATCCCACGGTGACAAGACATGGCTCACAACAGACAAACAAGTAAACAAGACTTTTAGACGACTAATAGATGTGTTTTAGCCGAGATGTCTGGTTAGCATATAGATGTCTATTAGACGTCAAAATGCTCGCACGGTAGAAAATAAATCAAGTCTAAATAATGAATCAATTTTATTTTTTAAAAATGCTACAATTATTTTTCATTTTCAATTACGCGGACCACCTGCAATACCGTCACGGACCATTAGAGGGCCGCGGACCACCGTTGACAATACCTGCGCGAATTGATCAACTTGCCAAGCAGGCAGCCAAAAGAGCCACTGTAGAAGTTGAGATCAGACGCAGGGCGGCAGAAATAAGGAGTACAGTCAACGCTAAAGGAATGCAAAAGTGGCCAAACTTGGGATGGTGGGAGTACAGGCTGCACCCAGTTCATCCAACTTAAATCCTTCCGTTCCCAATCCTCCTCTGTCTCCACTGATGTCCCCCAGGGCTCTGTCCTGGGTCCACTCATTTTCATCACTTACCTCCTCCCTCTTGGTCTTATTTTCCGTAAATTCAATGTCGTCTTTCACTGCTTTGCGGATGACACCCAGCTCTATCTTGGACTTGTGATCTTGCCAGAAAGATGAGCCGGCATAGAGTATTTGTCTTTGGCCCCCTGCCTGGGAGAGGCACTGATGAGAGGTTTAGTAGATTAGTCTCCCTTAATCGATGGATGGCTGGGTTCTGTAAAAAGCAGGGACTGTATTTTATAGATAACTGGTCCTCCTTCTGGGGCCGCCCCGACCTGCTGAGGAAGGACGGCCTTCACCCTAACCGTGAAGGCGCCTTCACTCTTTCTAGGAATATAGATTACTGTCTGAGCCACTCATGACAGGTCACTTTAGAGCAGGCCAGGGCACAGGTGATTAGACCACCTGTGAGGATGGGTTTGGAGTCTGTTAAGTTAAAGTTAACTAGCACTAGGCTAGACTTTCAGCATACACATAGCTCCTCGTGTAGACTAGAGCGCGACAGTTTGAATAGTGCTACAGTACACATAAACACACTTTCTACTGGGGTAGTAGACAAATCCAATCACTCCGCCCCGACCGGTCTTGCTGATGAAACGGTGCCTGTTTTAGATAACTTCACATGTGTAACAAATATTCACCATCAAATTCCCACGGTCCTTTCATCCCACCACGCTAATAAACTTTTGAGAGGTGATGTCAGGCCTAGAGAACACAATCTTACTCGCATTCCGTTTAAAAATCCTTCGATAGATACGCACCCTGATCGACCTATTACACTTAAACTCGGTTTTATGAATATTAGATCGCTTCATACGAAAGCAGTTCTCGTTAATGACCTTATCACGGAACATAATCTAAACGTTTTCGGTCTTTGCGAGACCTGGTTAAAACCTAAAGCCGCTTAACGAGGCCTCGCCTCCAAATTTTGTGAGCTCGCATGTGGCGCGCCCTCGAAAAAAGGGTGGGGGTGTCACCCTCATCTCAAATTCTGAGCTTAGATTTAGGCCTCGCTCAATTCACGTATTTAAAACATTTGAAGTTCTCATTGTGCGATCCATTGCTTTACCGTTATTCTATCTTGCTGTTATTTACCGTCCACCTGGGGCTTACTCTGGCTTCCTGGATGAATTTTCAGAATTTGTGGCTGATCTATTGACAAATGCAGATAATATAGTTATCATGGGTGATTTCAACATCCACATGAATTCACCGTCAGAACCACTGACTTCGGCATTTCAGACTTTAATCGATACGTTTGGTTTTACACAAACTGTACAGGCAGCAACGCATAAGAATGGAAATACCTTAGATCTGGTATTATCCCGGGGACTAGCAACCTCAAATATAGCAGTACTGCCATACACTACTGTTTTGTCTGATCATTTCTTAATAAAATTTGAAATTTTAGTTCCTTGTCAAAGACAAGAGAGCAATCAGAATTATAGCAGCCGTAATTTTAACTCCATGACTGCAACTGCGCTATCTGAGTTACTGTCGCCAGCAACCGCCATGTTTCCCGCATACAGCGGCTCTATTGATAATCTTACAAATGAATTCAATGCGACATTATTAAAAGCCATCGACTCTGTGGCGCCGCTCCGTATGAAAACTCGCCATAGATGGCCAACTCCGTGGTTCACAGATGAAACACGTACGCTTAAGCAATTATGTAGAAAGCATGAGCGCAGATGGCATTTAACCAAACTTGAGGTTTTCCATCAGGCATGGAAGGACAGCCTCCTGAAATATAAAGATGCGCTTATTGTCAGGTTCAAAGTGCTAACTGAATATCTGAATAAGAGAAAAGGATCAGCAGACGAAAAACAAGTGAGGCAGAATATTGATTTTTCTCACGAGGAGTGCGATGCAGATTGCTTTCTACAGTCTGACTACACTAAAAATTTGTTTACACTCCTTGCTCTTTTTATTTGGAACGCCCTACCCACAGTGTCAGACGATTAGCCCCTGAGGGTGAGGGAAAAAAGATTGTGGGCTTCGTCTTGTAAGAAAAGAAACAAGTAATGCACAAAGTGTTGCGTGCAGATATGGCTATATCAGCAAAAGTGTTTAAGCAATCAATAACTTTCTTGGATTCCGAGAGATAGAAAGGGAAAGTGACGTTCTTTAAGAAAGATCAGAAGGTTCATGACGCATCGTTTGACGTGTTGTTTTCACGATCTGTTCTGGTGGACGCTGAGATGTCAGCAGTATCTTGTTTGACACAACCGTCATCTCGTCCCTGACCCAGCCGTAATCCTTCTGTTCTGTTGCACAAGATAAGAATAAGCAAGGCAAAGCAGCAAGCATACTGAGCAGTAACATTATGAATAAGTACTCATTAGAGAACGCATGATAACATATATATACAATTTTTCTAACACTTATCTTAGCAAAAACTCGTTATTTTTCGCAAGTCATTAATCTCAATTAAAACAATCCTAAATACCTATTTGATACAGTGGCAAAGCTAACTCTACGCCAGCCGACCCCCGATAGCTCCTTCCACTCAGCTGACGAGTTTGTGAATTTTTTTGATCAAAAGATTGAGTCCATTAGGGACGAGATCAAGAATACCATTCCAATCGCTCCGCCGGTTACTAGCGCTGGGGATCATGCAATAACCCTCTCAAATCTTAAAAGTGTGTCCCTTGAAAGGCTTACACAATTGGTTAGTGCGGCTAAACAAACATGTTTACTCGACCCGCTTCCAGCCAAACTACTTAAAGAATTATTTCCAATTTTAAGACCGTCCGTCTTAAATATAATCAATCTGTCTGTCTCCTCTGGGATAGTGCCAACAGCCTTTAAAACCGCTATTATTAAACAATTACTTAACCGAGCAAATCTTGACCCGGACTGTCTCAGTAATTATAGGCCAGTTTCAAACCTCCCATTCATAGCAAAACTTCTTGAAAAGGTAGTAGCGCAGCAGCTTATTGATTACATGGTCGCTAATAATCGATATGACTCTTTTCAGTCTGGTTTGAGAGCTAATCATTCCACAGAGACAGCACTTGCGAAAGTGACGAATGATCTCCTCATAGCTATGGATTCAAATACGTCGTCTGTATTGTTACTACTCGATCTTAGTGCTGCCTTGACACTATAGACTTCGATATTTTATTAGGGCGTCTTAAAAGTTGTGTTGGTATCTCAGGGTCAGCACTAGGCTGGTTCTATTCCTATCTATCAGGCAAGACGCACCGAGTGGTCCATGGTAATACATCCTCTGAACTCTATAATGTTATGTGGACATTACGTGTTACAGGGATCGGTAGTCGGACCGATTTTATTTAATATTTATATGATTCCGCTTGGGGATATAATACGTAAATATAATACTAGTTTTCAATGCTACGCAGATGACACCCAATTATATATGCCGTTATCGATGACAGATCCGCGGGACTGTTGTAATCTCGAGGCGTGCCTTGCGGAGATCAAGCAATGGATGTCTCTCAACTTCCTTCGTCTTAACCCAGATAGAACTGAGATGTTGATAATTGGTCCTACTCGTTATCAACACTTATTTAAGGAAACCACTATAATTATAGATAACCGTACTATCACTCAGAGTGATACTGTAACTAATCTCGGGGTAATATTTTACCAAACGCTCTCCTTCAAAAACACATTAAGAATATAACCAGAATTGCGTTTTTTCACCTTCGTAATATTGCTAAGATTCGTCCGATCCTCTCGACCGGGAATGCGGAAACTATTATACATGCGTTCGTCATGTCGCGCCTGGACTACTGTAATGTATTATTCTCTGGTCTTCCTAAGTCCCTCATCAAAAGTCTACAGTTAGTACAAAATGCTGCTGCGAGGCTGCTCTCACGGACAAGAAAATTTGATCACATTACCCCAATATTAGCCAACTTACATTGGCTCCCGGTCCATTTAAGATGTGACTTCAAGGTTCTTCTACTAACCTATAAATCACTGCATGGCTTAGCGCCTTCATAACTCGTCAACCTAGTCGTTCCTTATGTTCCGTCTCGTAACCTTCGTTCGCAAAACGCTAGTCTTTTAATTACACCCAGGGCCAAGAAAATGTCTGCAGGTTCTAGAGCATTCTCTATTCGGGCTCCAGAGCTTTGGAATGCCCTACCAATGTATATTAGAACTGCTACCTCAGTAGAAACATTTAAGACACGTTTAAAGACACATTTCTATGAGATGGCCTTTAACTAACTTGTAGTGGCCGATTCGGCCGGAGTT
This sequence comes from Syngnathus floridae, assembly GCF_059516105.1. Classification (NCBI taxonomy): domain Eukaryota; kingdom Metazoa; phylum Chordata; class Actinopteri; order Syngnathiformes; family Syngnathidae; genus Syngnathus; species Syngnathus floridae. Next base: position 13,219,137 of record NC_142421.1, on the reverse strand, counting down.
TGTTTTTGTTCTCTCTGCCCACCCCCCTCCCTGGCTGGGGAGGGGGTTCGGTGGCGCAAAAGCTGATAGCGGCTAGCTGGATTCTCGGGGACCAATTCAAGATGAGGAAACTGCAGCTCAACCTCCTTGAAGACACTGCCAGGACAATCGAGGGCACCTCCGACATCCATTTTTTTTCATTGATTTTCATATTATGTATTACTTGTGCCCTCTATGCATCCATTACAACCTGGTGATCCTGAAAGGGGGATCCTTCCATCTGTGGTCCCTTCTCAAGGTTTCTCATTTTCCCCTGGTAGGGGTTTTTGAGTTTTTCCTTGCCCTTTTGGGAGCTTAAGATCAGGGGATGCTTTGAGAATAATTGTCAATTTTTGTCTATGTGAGGCCCTTTGAGACTGTTTGTGATTTAGGGCTATACAAATAAACTTGACTTGACTTGACTATCTGTCCACCAAACCCAACTCCACCCTCCCTCCCTCTTCCCTGACTCATTGCCTCTCCGAACTACAAAACTGGTTCACCTCCAACTTTCTCAAACTGAACAGTGATAAAATGGAAATCCTTTTAGTTGGTTCTAAATCCACTCTATCAAAAGTTGACAGTTTCTCCCTCCCCATTGACAGCTCCTTAGTTTCCCCTCTCCTCAGGTTAAGAGTCTTGGTGTCACCCTCGATGGCACACTCTCCTTCTCTTCCCATATCAACACCACTATCCGCAATGCTTACTTTCATCTCCGCAATATCAATCGCCTCCGCCCCTCTCTCACACCCCACTCCACCTCTATTCTTGTTCACAGCCTCGTCACCCCCCATCTCGATTATTGTAACTCTCTCCTTTTCGGTCTCCCCCTGAAATCTATCCATAAGCTCCAACTGGTCCAGAATTCAGCTGCACGAATTATTTCCCAAACCCCCTCCTTCCATCACATCACCCCTGTCCTACAGAACTTGCATTGGCTTCCGATTCAATACCACATTATTTTCAAAATCCTCCTCCATACCTTCAAAGCTATCCATAACCTTGCCCCCCCTACCTGTCTCAACTCCTCCACACAGCTACCTCCACCCACTCCCTCAGATCCTCATCTTCCATCCACCTCACTGTCCCCTATGCCCGGCTCACCACCATAAGGATCAGAGCTTTCAGCTGCTCTGCTCCCAAACTTTGGAACACACTTCCACCTGACATCCGCAATATTGACTCCCTCCCACAATTTAAAGCCACTCTCAAGACCCACCTATTCAGGACAGCATTTCAACTTTAGTGCCTTACTGTTGTTGTTTTAACATATTTTTCACAATCTTCTTTACTGAATGCTATTGTTTTAATTTGTTTTTAACTTTTTAACTCTTTGTAAAGTGACCTTGAGTGACCTGAAAGGCGCTTCTAAATTAAATATATTATTATTATTTTTACAGGACGCCATCTCCATAACATGTTGCCAGGGGATGATCCACTGCGATCGGCGGTACTTGGGCACTTGCCCAGGTGCTGAAATGGGTGGCATCTCTTGCGTCCGTAGCCACGGGGGAGTGGGGCTTGCACCCCCACTCATTTAAATTTCTCCCACAACAGAACGTCGACGAAATCATACTAGAAACCCGCTCCGGGGAAGTACTCCCGACGCCAAAATATGGCGCTGTATGAAGGCGGCGGGGCAAAGCCCTCAGGACCCCCTCAGCCCGGTAAACCCCAGAGCAAGTGAGTTGGTATGTGTGCGGCCTCGTGTTGCGGTGGTGCAGAGGTGTCGCTCACCCGATCGCAAAACCCTCGGTTGAACCTGAGGCGTTCGGTCCGGGTGGCCGCCTGGAACGTACTAGAGATGCACCGATCCAACTTTTTCAGTTTCGATACCGATACCGACGCCGTGGCTTTGCGTATCGGTCGATACCCGATACCGATCCGATATTATGGTTGACTTAATAAGCTACATACCTCTACATGTGGAACAGAAAAGACGAAAGGCAATGGCATCAGGCATGACTACACAGTTATTTCCTAAGACAAAATGTAACAAGATAAAGCAGATTAATGCAATGAACTATTTATTTGTGACAAAAATACTTGCGCGATGGCAAATTGTACCGTGGCTCCAGGTGCTCAAGTAAACGTCGGAAGCCCTCGTTTTCAACAACACTCATCGGTTGTCCATCCAAAACCATGAATTCCAGCACTGTTTCAGTAATTCTCATAGCTTTTGAGCTATTGCCTGGGAATTTCTCCCGTCTTTGCAGTGCATCTGCTAACGTTAACTGCTGTGTAGGTCCACCTCCCGCTCCCTTTGATCTGGTCAACTGCTCGAACTCCCGGTGCTCGGTTGCGTGGTGTTTCTGGAGATGCTTACCATATTTGCCGGTGTATTGGTCGACCTTTTTCGATCCAAAATCGACCGAAAAAAATCGACCTCGACTTATACACCGAGTCATAAAATTTAACTTCGTATTCATCGCTTCAAATGTGATGGTAACCAAGGCCGTTTCTCATGCATCTCATTGTGCGTTGCACTTAGAAAATTTGAACCGGGCGGCGTGCGCGAGTGCGCGGCCCGCTGGAAGTCGAATGAGGCTCCGCGATTTCATCCGCGGTGCTTATAAAGTGCCGATCCGCTCGGCGGGAGCTATTTCCGGCCTCCCGGTGGTGCCGGGCGGCGTGCGCGAGCTCGCCGGCCGCTGGAAGTCGAATGAGGCTCCGCGATCTCCTCCGCGGTGCTTATAAACAGCCGATCCGCTCGGCTGGAGCTATTTCCGGCCACTGCGTATGCGCACGGCCTCCCGGAATTTGAACACTTTTCGTCAATAAATTTCGCGTATTTCTGATTGAATTTTGAAGTTTAATATAATGCAACAATTGAGCTCGACTTATACAAAGGATATATCATAAAATCGTAAATTTCCGTCGAATTTTAGGGGGTCGACTTATACACCGAGTCGACTTATACACCGGCAAATACGGTAATTACATTGGTAGTCCTATAAGTGGCAGTACTACCGCCACCCCTGGCAACATTAGCTTTGCAGACATTACAAACTGCCGTCGAGCTAGTTGGCGTGTTCAGTTTAAAGTATCTCCACACAGCTGACTCTTTTGTTCGCTCCGTGTTTGCGTTTGTTTAGAAAACTCTCGTGGCATGCGGCACACGTGCTGCTGACGTATGACGTAGCCCGCGTCCCAATAGGAAAGGATTAAGGAAAGGATCGGCTCACAGATCGGCTACATTTTCCGATACCCGATCCATCTATTTTGTTGATATCGGGGCCGATATCCGATCCAGATATCGGATCGGTGCATCTCTAGAATGTACTCTCACTCCAGGATGACTTCCGCGTGCCTGCCTTGTCGGCGGAGCTCGCTCGGCTGGGCATCGTGGTGGCTGCTTTCTCTGAAGTGCGGCGGCCGGGCTTTGGCGAGATCAGGGCAGGTGGATACACCTACCACTGGTCTGGTCGACCCGACGGTCAGCACAAGGAGGGTGTGGCCATTGCGGTGGCCGACCGGGTGGGTTCGCAGATAAAGGAGGTCACGTCGGTCTCGGAGCGTATTATGCGACTACGGCTCGCACACTCGTTGGGCGTAGAATCGTTTGTCGCGGTGTACACTCCCACCGGGATGAATGAGCTGTCTGCAAAAGAAGACTTCTACGCTGAACTCAGTTCGGTTGTGGACTCTGTTCCTGGGAGGGACACGCTGATTGTTCTTGGGGACTTCAATGCTGTCGCTGGTACCTGCAGGGATGGCTACGAGGCATGTGTCGGTCCTCACGGCTCTGGAAATTTCCCCAATGGGGAACGTGACACCAACTCCACCATGATGCTTGACTTTGCCAGGAGTCGTGGTTTGAGGGTTGGTGGATCATGGTTCCAGAGGCCGGATTCGTGGCGTTGGACCTGGTATTCCATGTACTTGTGGACGGTCGCTGAACAATGCTGTAGAACGGCAGGGTGTTCCGGAGTGCACAGTTCTTCAACACCGACCACAGACTTCTTGTGGCAACGCTGAAACTATGCCTTCGAGCTCCGAGGAGAGCGGTGCCCGGCCAGATTCGGCTGGATGTCGGTCGACTGCAGGAGCCTGGCGTGGCGGACGTGTATGCCGGGAACTTGGCTGGGAGGCTTGGTGGCCTGGGCGCAGCGGGGGACCAGCAGGCACTGTGGGAGGGCTTCAGAGACGCGGTCCTGGCGGCTGCCAGCGATAGCATTCCAGAGATCCCTAGGAATCGTCGGAGTGCCCTCTCCCAGGAGACGGTGGACATAATCGACGAGTGCCGCAAGGCAAGACTCGATGGCAGAACCAGTTGCTATAGGGAAATGAGGCGAGAAGCCATTCGAGCTGCTGGTCGGGACCATGAGGGGCGGGTTCGGGATCTTTGTGTGGCGGTCGAGGTTCACTTGGGTAAAAGTGACGCTCGCCCGGCTTACGAGGCGATTTTAGAACTCCGCTCGTCTGGGCCCCACCCGCGCAGCTCGACAGTTCTCACGGCTGATGGCAGTGTCCTTTCGGAGGTAGATGGGCTGAAGCGCTGGGCCGAGTACTTCGAGGAGTTGTATTGGGCCGAATCTCCACGCTGCGAGCTCTCTGCTGTAGGTATCCAGAGCCTGGTGCCTAACCCACCCCCAGCATTGATGCGCCTACCCTTGAGGAAGTCCGAAAGGCTTTGGGTCAGCTGAGGGATGGAAAGGCTCCAGGAATCTGCGGTATCTGTGCAGAGATGCTCAAAGCTGGAGGGAATGCTGCCCTCCGGTGGTTGCACACGCTGTTTTGCTCCGCATGGAGCTCGGGGCTTATCCCAACCGACTGGAAAAGGGGCGTTGTCATCCCTATCTGGAAGGGGAAGGGTGATATCCGGGAGTGTAACAACCACTGAGGGGTTACCCTTCTCTCTGTGCCAGGCAAAGTCTTCGCGCGGGTGCTTCTAAACAGGATACGTCAGCAGCTCTTAGACCACCAGCGCCCTGAGCAGTCCGGTTTCACACCAAAAAGATCGACCTATGACCGCATTCTCGCGCTTCGTGTCCTCACCGAACGCTTTTGAGAATTCAATAGAAAGCTGCTTGCAGACTATATTGATTTCAAGAAAGCGTTCGACTCAGTCAGAAGAGATGCTCTGTGGAGACTTCTGGGGCTACGTGGGATCCCCCCGCAGCTTGTCCATCTCATCTCGGCTCTATATGCCGACACAGAAAGTGCTGTTAAGTATGGCACCACCTCTGACTTCTTTCCAGTTAATACTGTGGTGAGGCAGGGGTGCGTATTAGCCCCATCACTTTTTAGCACTTGTATGGATTAGATTGGGGGCCGTGTTGTAGACAGGACGGGCTGCGGGGCGTCGTTCGTCAATGTTCGGATCACTGATCTGAACTTTGCTGATGACACTGTGATCTTTGCGGAGACCCTAGACGTCTTGATAGAAGCACTTGAAGCACTGAGCGAGGAGGCGGAGCCGCTGGGACTGCGCGTCTCCTTCATCAAGACAAAGATCCAGGTCTTCGGTGACTTTCTGGACGCTGCTATCGAGTCAGCCGATGTGGCGGGCGAGAAGGTGGAGATCATAGACAAGTTCACCTATCTCGGCAGCGTGTTGCACCGCTCCACTTCATGTGAGGCTGAGGTCGCTCGTCGGCTTGGTCTTACGCATGGAGTGATGGGCTCGCTGAATGGGACTATTTGGCGCTCCCGATATCTGAGCACGTTGACAAAGGTTTGAGTCTTTCGCGCGCTGGCCATGCCCGTCCTGCTTTACTCTTGTGAAGCATGGACACTGACCGGTGGGCTAAGGCGAAGACTGAACACCTTTGTGTGCACTTCCCTCCGTCGCATCCTCGGGATCCACTGGCGAGACCGTGTGTCAAACCAGACGGTTCTCGAGCGAGCAGGGATGGAGCGCGTCAACTGCCAGATATGGGAGCGTCAGCTGCGCTTCTACGGCCACGTGGTACGCTACCCGCCCTCGGATCCAGCGAACAGGATTCTGCCCGCTCTGGACCCGATGGGGTGGAAGTGCCTAGTGGGGCGACCGCGTGCGCGGTGGTTGGAGCAACTCGGGAAGCATCTTGAGATTGTGGGGGTGTCAGGCCGGGCGGAGATAGAGAGTGGAAAGGCAATTGGCCTAGACGACATTCCAGTGTTAGCATGGAACTGTCAAGGAGAGACGGCAGGGGAGATTCTTAAAAAGCGAGAAGATTCCTGGAAAGGTGCTGACTCCTATTTTTTTATTTCAGGCCACGGCGATGTGCAGAACTTTAGTAGCTACAGAGGTGTTGTTATGTTGATTAAGCAAAGCATGAAGTTATGGGAAAGAATGTTAGAAGCGAGGCTTGGAAATCTCTACTGGCCAAAATAATGGAGAGTGTGGCAGAGATGAAGATGTTGCAGGACATGCAGATGGTTGGTGTGACAGGACAGAAAGATTTGGAAACGATTGCTCTGCTGTCACGCCCCTAACAGGAGCCGTTATTACCAGGCTTTGGCTCCATTTCATGATGTCTCCCATTCACTTCATTTCTGCCGAGCTGCTTCTTCTCCTCCGTCTAGCATGTTGAAGACTTAAAAACCATCGAATCTGAAAACAATTAAAATCTCACAATTCCCCCTTTTGTTTTTTGTTTTTTCGTTTTTTTTTTTTCCCTCCCCCTTTTGACACATTCTAAAAAATGTGTCACTATGGTTAAAAAGTAAAAATAACAATGCCCATGGTAACATACCCATCGCCAGCTGGACTTCGGTGTACCTCCAGATGCCATCCTGGCTTAGAATCACCAATTCTCAGTCCCTGAAACTCGACTGGCAGCATCTCACATGGCTGTATGAACAAAAGCCATCACCCTCCTGTAGCTGTGCATGCAGCTCTCCGCACAATAAACATTCATAATACAAAAAAATACAATTCATAACGATAAACAAAAAATAATCCACACCCGGGCGCATGTCAAACGTATGAAATTGAAAACTGGAACCTGCCGAGCCTGTCCTGAAAACGATCACATTTATAAACTCATTATGAAAAGTAAGGGGTTAGTTAGTTGTTAATGCATGTTCACAGACATGACACAAAATTCTCCAAGACTGCAGTTGACAACCTGCAAAGTAAACACGAGTTTAACAAATAAAGCACAATCTGCTCCCTGGGTTGCTGTTAGAGGCTGCAATACAATTCGGTAAAACATCAAAACAAAGCAAGTCATCACAAATTCCGTCACATACATTTCGTCACACTGTCAGGTAAGTCCGGAGTTATTGTCATACACTGTCTTGGCTCAGAGTCTTGATTGTCAATGTCTGGTCATAATCTTGAAATGGGCCTTCTCCATTGAAGTCTTTTGTTCTCAATGGTGCCCCAGAGTAATCCTAAACCCATATTTAGTCTAAAATGAGCCCTGATCAATCTTGCTTTTTCAAATCTGTAGTATCTTTATATGTTTCAGGTAAATTTATTTATGATTCAAATGATTTAATTTCTATCGATCAATGTCCACTTTGCAAAGTTTCTGATCACGCTGTCATGATTTGTTGTTATTAGTGTATCTAAACTGTCCATATCTATGTATTTTGTTTTTTTATCCCCATTTTAGTGTCAATAAGCAGCCTTATTATTCCCTCTTTTATCAAAAGTCCTCAGTTATGTCCGCCCCAGCACCCAAACACGCTTCCATCCCTTTTGTCCCACACTCCACCAACTTTGTAATGCTTCAGCAGTCTTTAGCAATGTGTCCAGTTTGACTTCATGTGACTCGTGCAAGTCTTTAGCAGCCTCTCCTCTTAGATTCTCATGATGATGATTCAGGGCTGGATCGTCCACCATTCCCAAATGTGTCCATCTTGTCTTTGTTCTTTCAGTCCATTTTCTTTCTCATCTGCAACTGTGTGTATTCCACCAACTGTATGGTTCTTGTCCACTTTCCTCGTTGGACCAGTTTCTGCCCACAACCCTCAGATTATTCTATAATTTCTAATTTTCACATTTAACAATGTAAATCTGATAAACCATTGTCTAGCACCCCGTTTTCATGCGCCATTTTAGCCCAATTCCATCATTTATAACGAACTGATACACAAAGACAAACACACAAACACAGATAACACACGGGCCCACAACATAGACATGATAATCTTCCCAGTTGATGACGTGCGGAAAGCCTCGCCACCACCACGTCGCACAATGCAACCCCCCACCTCTGTCCAAAATATGCATTTGTCCCCACCTGACCATTTGGCCCAAACTTTAGAGCAGCACCCTTTTGAAAACAAAAATGGTTCGTTTAACCCCACCGCACAATGGGATACAACCTTCATGCTAATTATATATATACCTACATTCTTTATCAAATTCTTGTTAAGCCATTTTTCTGACTCCAACTCACATGCAAAATCAACTTATTGTTCTTTATGAACCACAACTAATCACTCACTTCCCCAGCTGCGTCGCTGTCCCATCTGACAGCCAAGCCTGCTTTCCACACAATATCAACATAGATACACATCAACAATTATGTAGCGACCTGGTTAACCCAGTTACCCTTCGCCCTAGACAACAATATAAGTCTCTTCGGGTGCACTATTGAGGTCGCCAGGCATCCGTCTTGCTATATCAGCGATGCCTTCACCTGTTTTTTTGTTTTTTGTTTTTCACGAGTCCCCGACTCGTATCGGTGGCCTGGCCGATCCAATCGACCCTGACCTTAGGCGACAGCGCGCACTGTCCCCAAGTGTCTACTATTGAGGCCACTCTGGTGCCCATATGCTAGCCATTGGGATCCCACAAGTTCCCTACGGTGTGAGCGCCCTTTGTTGATCAGACGAAGTCCTCACCACTTTTCTCTTCCTTTCTTTTTCCACAAATCACTTTTACCAAGTTCCACACAAGCCAAAATATCTATACAACAACCCTTCCTGAACACAGAGCTGAAATTATTAATTTTGTATTCCGCTTTCACTCCACAACATTGCTGAACTGGGAGAGAGAAAAAAGTTCCTCCTTACCTTTTGTGCTGATCAGACTGCAATATTGTTGAGCAAGAGCGGAGAAGGAAGAATCCTTTCCTGGAGCATGCACTCTTCCCTCTGAAGAAATCACGTCGGATGGTCACCATTTGTTGGATTTTGTCCACAATTTAGGGAGCGTGCTATCTGCGCCTCACGGCAAAAGCCATTGCCAATCACTTGTTATCCAATTTACTCACTGCGTGCTCGTTTGATTTCTTCAGATTTAGGAAAATGCTAAGACACTGAAGCAGAAATTAGACTTACACAGGTTGGTTGAGTTCAATCACAATTCTTGTTCAGAAAGCTCTGTCTTCAGGAAAGTACAATACAGCGCTGGGCCTTTCAAGAGCGGAAAGTCTCCATTCAGAAAAGGCAACATTCAACGTTTTTTTGGTCAGCTTATTCAGTTGCACATGCCGATGTGGGCCGAGTTTGATGGGTGGTGAGTCTTTGGGGCGGGGCAAGTTCGCAGGAGAGTCTGATTCCATGGGAGTGGGTGCTGGTTCGGTGAGAGCTGGTTCCGTGGGGTTGGGTGCTGATTATGGGCGATTCGATGTGTGGGGGCTGTTGTTTTCCTTTCCGTCTTTCAGCCTTGACGATCATCTTTGGCTGGGCTGTCTCCCTCTGGCACCTGCTGGTTTTATCTCCAAGTCGACTCGGTGTATAAGTCAACCCCCTAAAATTTGACGGAAATTTACGATTTTATGATATATCCTTTGTATAAGTCGAGCTCAATTGTTGCATTATATTAAACTTCAAAATTCCATCAGAAATATGCGAAATTTATTGACGAAATGTGTTCAAATTCCGGGAGGCCGTGCGCATGCGCAGTGGCCGGAAATAGCTCCAAGCCGAGCGGATCGGCACTTTATAAGCACCGCGGAGGAGATCGCGGAGCCTCATTCGACTTCCAGCGGCCAGCGCACTCGCGCACGCCGCCCGGCGCCACCGGGAGGCCGTGCACACGCGCCAACTGGCCGGAAATAGCTCCCGGCGAGCGGATCGGCTCTTTATAAGCACCGCGGAGGAGATCGCAGAGCCTCAGTCGACTTACAGCAGCCGGCGAGCTCGCGCACGCCGCCCGGCACATCCGGGAGGCCGTGCGCACGCGCCAAGTGGCCGGAAATAGCTCCCGCCGAGCGGATCGGCTGTTTATAAGCACCGCGGAGGAGATCGCGGAGCCTCATTCGACTTCCAGCAGCCGGCGAGCTCGCGCACGCCGCCCGGCACAGCCGGGAGGCCGTGCGCACGCGCCGGGTGGCCGAAAATAGCTCCGGCCGAGCGGATCGGCACTTTATAAGCACCGCGGATGAAATCGCGGAGCCTCATTCGACTTCCAGCGGGCCGCGCACTCGCGCACGCCGCCCGGTTCAAATTTTCTAAGTGCCAACGGCTCTTGCGCCATAAAGAGTCCGCCTTGGCTGGTTCCCCATGTCGGCCAGAACAAGTGAAAATTCGGCCTCTTCCCCTGGAAGTCTGGCCAAGTTTGGCGAATATTTTCTAAGTGCCAACGAATCAACCGCCGTAAAGTGTCCGCCTCGGCTGGTTCCCCATGTCGGCCACCACAAGTGAGAATTCGGCCTCTTCCCCTGGAAGTCTGGCCAAGTTTGGCAAATATTTTCAAAGTGCGAACGACTCAACTGCCGTAAAGTGTCCGCCTCGGCTGGTTCCCCGTGTCGGCCACCACAAGTGAAAATTCGGCCTCTTCCCCTTGAAGTCTGGCCAAGTTTGGCGAATATTTTCTAAGTGCCAACGACTCAACCGCCGTAAAGTGTCCGCCTCGGCTGGTTCCCCCGGTCGGCCAGAACAAGTGAAAATTCGGCCTCTTCCCCTGGAAGTCTGGCCAAGTTTGGCGAATATTTTCTAATCTGGCCAAGTTTGGCGAATATTTTCTAAGTGCCAACGACATTCATTTAGACATGGCGATTGAATGTTTACGTAGTTATTGTCGTTGCTTGACGCGCGATGACTCGCACATTCGCTCAATACCCAGTACTTCCCCCTAGCAGTCATCGTCGCTGCCTGGCTTTCGATGTCCGTTATTGAGGTGAGAATATTTGAAATTGTTGCTGAGGATGCGTGTTAACGCGACGAACGCTTTATGATGATTCAGTTTCTCGCTGTTTGATGAGCCTGACGGACGCACACCCACGCACAATGAGATGCATGAGAAACGGCCTTGGTTACCATCACATTTGAAGCGATGAATATGAAATTAAATTTTATGACTCGGTGTATAAGTCGAGGTTGATTTTTTTCGGTCGATTTTGGATCGAAAAAGGTCGACTAATACACCGGCAAATACGGTACTTTAAGAGGTGGTAGACCAGGGGTGTCCAAACTACGGCCCGCGGGCCAACTGCGGCCCGCGGTCAGTTTTTATTGGCCCGCAGCAAATTCTGAAAACATAATTGAATATGGCCCGCACAAGAAGCTTGAGCTCAACTCTGTTGCACTTCTCAGTTTCAACACTAGATGGAGCCCGCCAAACAAACGAAATCAAGCGAAGAAAAACTTTTACCGCTAGTCACCAGAAATGGCTGCACCAAAGAAACGCAAAATCGCGAGTGAGTGTAGAAGATTTCAAACACGGTGGGAAAATGAGTATTTCTTCAAAGAAATCAACGGAAAGTGTGTCTGTTTGATTTGTAATGAAGATGTTGCTGTGATGAAAGAGTATAATGTCCGTCGGCACTATGAGACCAAACATCAGAGCTACACATCGTACACCGGTGCTGAACGAGCACAGAAAGTTAAGCAAATGGCAGTTAGCCTGCAAGCTCAACAGCAGTTTTTTTTTCGTGCCAACAAAACACAGGAAAACTCCACAAGAGCAAGTTATGAAGTCGCTAAACTTATTGCCCAGCACGGCAAACCGTTTTCAGACGGTGATTTCATAAAGCAGTGCCTCATCAAAGTCACAGAAGTAATGTGCCCAGAAAAAGTGTACCACAGAGAATTTCAGGCTTTCCTATCGGATGTGGATGCTGAATACGGGGATGTACTCTACCACTCTGATGTGCGGTAGCTCAGCCGCGGCTCTGTGCTGCAGCGTTTTTTTTTTCGCTGAGATCAGAAATCGACCAGTTTTTAAAAGAGAAGGGCCGACCTCTTCATGAGTTAAGTGACCCTCTGTGGCTGGCAGACCTGGCATTTTTAGTTGATCTTACGCATCATCTGAATACACTGAACAAGGACCTACAAGGCAAAGAACAGCTGGTGCCACACCTGCATGCGCACATGAAAGCCTTCTGCGTAAAGCTCCGCCTGTTTGAGACACAACTACGAGGCTTTAATGCTGCACACTTCCCTGCGCTGTCTGAAATCAAGTCTGCTTTTCCAAACGCCGACCTTTCTGCTAGAGAGGAGAAATATGTGTCTGTGATTTCCTCTCTCATGACGGAATTCAACCAGCGTTTCCAAGATTTTTCTGCCATTGAAAAACAAATCAAGCTGTTCTCGACCCCCTTCCTGGTGGATGCAGAAGAAGTGGAAGAGAGTCTGCAGTTAGAGCTGATTGAAATTCAATGTGATGATTCTCTGAAGAGTCAGCATCAGCTTCTCCTCCTCCCCGAATTCTAAGAGTTTGGATAATGCCAAGTTTCCTCTGATGAAACGCCACGCAAAAAGAATGATGAGCCTGTTCGGCTCGACATACATACGTGAACAAACATTTTCTCTGTTAAATCAGAACAAAAGCAGACTGAGAACCAGAATAACTGACAGCCATCTCTGTGAAGTCCTTTGTGTCTCAACCACCAAACTTTCTCCTGACATGTCAGCCATCCTTCAATCCAAAGGACAGCATCACTGCTCCCACTGAGTGCAATGTTCTTCACAATACACAGTATTCATGTGTCAGTATGTCACCTCTAGTGTGTGGCCTGGCCCTTTGTTTATTTTTCTGTATTTGGCCCTCAGTAAAAAAAGTTTGGACACCCCTGTGGTTGACGCTTGATCCATACTCCAGTACGGATGGTGGCGGTAATGCTCCATAAAAGCTGGTTGCCATTAAACACAAAAGAAGGATTTTTTTTTTAATGCTTTATTGAAAACATTTAACAATGAACAAATATGGCAATTACCTTTTTATATACATATTAACAGTGTAAAGAGATTACCAAGGGAACCTGAATTTGATATTATATTGCAAGAAGAAGAATTAGAAGACGAAGACGAAGAAGCAGCAGCAGCAGCAGCAGCGGGTTGGTAGAAGAGGAGAACGTTCAAAATGACGTTCACGTTGAAGAAAACGAAGAAGCTCTTGAAATTAGAAGCTGGTGGCGCATCAGGTAAAAGTCACCCGGCCCGGCTGCTCCGAATAAACTGTAGTACGTGTGCCACGCAACGGACAAATCCGGCGTGACGTTACATAGGAGCGCAAATGCATCCTTTCTTATTGGCGGAATAGACCAGAACTTTCCCCGGCCATTTCCTCGCAGGCTGTTATTCAAGATGTCACGTAGTAGCCCGAAACAAACAAGTGACCTTTTGCCTCTCCCACCACCCACTCGTTGAATTCGTGTGTGACTTTGCTTCCGCTAATCCCAAGGAGCAATGTGTTGTTGACTATCTACGGCTACGCGATTCTTGGTTGCGGTCAGGAATTAGTCGAGGTCTATCTCTCGGGCTCTTCATCTTGACTTTCCACCTCAACCCAACTTGGGCTTGTTGTTCTCTCAATTCTCAGTATGTAAGCCTGCGTTGTCACGATTGGGCACTCTTAGGGACGGAAGAGGAAACAAAAGCCAAACGAGCATCGGCTTCATGTTGATAACGTTGAGGAGTCAGTTGATCATGTTTTATTCTCCTGTCACAAGCATGAAGACACACAACAAGCGTTAAAAAGGGACATGGGCATATTGAGGGCGGAGTGATATTAAAGGGTGACATTACGGTTGGACAAAAATGGCATTTTACGTATCTTATTTAGACAAGTTTAGTGGAAAGAAGGTAGATATAGTTTTGGCGGGATGGTAGTTACTCTGATCCACACTCATTAAAGGGTGACATTACGGTCAGGAAAAAAAGGGTAATTTAGATATGTTATTGCAACTGGTTTAGTGGAAAGAATGTAGGTATAGTTTTGGCTAGATGGTAGTTACTCTGGTCCACACTGCAACACAATAGGTGGCGGTCGTACTTTGAGGCAGCCGAACTTCCCCCCTGATGGTTGGCCGATGACCGCTTGACAAAGCATTCGGTTCGAGCTGTGACAGGGCCTGGTCCCGCTGCCGTCGAAGCGTGGAGGACGGCGAGTGAAGGTTGGGTTCATTTCACCGCGGCGAGCCCAGTCCTGTTGCCATTTAACATTGCTTCAACCGACCTGCGTTGATGTGCCAACAAGTTTCAATCGATTCACACGCGTGTGCTCTCGGCGTTGTCCTCGGCAGCCATGGCTGCCGAGCGGCGCAACGGCAACCTGCTGGTCCAGATCGGCCCGCGGCTGCAAGCGTACCCTGAGGAGCTAATCCACCAGCGCAGCACCCGCGATGGCCAGATCGAGTACCTGATTCGCTGGTGCCTCGCCGACATGGATGAAGGCTCCGTCTCCGGGAACAGCAACTGCAAAGGCAGCGGCCCCGGTCAGGCGGTCCTGCCTCCTCGCCTGGGGACATAAAAGCCAAGAACATCCTGATGTGGATGTCTACAGATGACGTGTACGCTGCCTGCCCCGCCCTGCCGGGCAAGAGGAAAGCTGAGTCTCTGCGGCAGCTTGAGAAGCTTAGCGGCGGCGAAGCAGAGGGGACCTTCGACAAGGTGGAGCTGCTGGACATGGAGGAGGACGTGAAGAACCTTGTGTGCCGCGCCAGGAAGCAGGTGGCCGAGAAGAGCCAGCTGTCGCTCAGCATCTCGCGCACCATCAGTGTGCTGAGCGCCAACGCCGCCATCGGCTCGCTGGCGGCTGTCTTCAGGGAGACGGGCGCCCTTGACTTGCTCATGGAGCTGCTGTGCAGCAAGGAGATGCAGAACCGACGAGGCGCCAGCAAGATGCTCCGAGGGCTGGCGTCCCACGACGCAGGTACGAGGCCGAGCGCCACACCGGGGCTGGTTGTTGGCTGCTATGGTTTGCGCCAAGTATTTGTCTCGCTCACGCTGGCTTTTTTTTTTTTTTTTGCCGGAGTGTCTTTTGGGCACATCTCGCTGGGCACATCTCAGCGAGATGCCCGCGACAAGCGTGGCCGACGATGACGTTGCCTCCTCAGGAAGCCGGGCGCACGTGCTGCTATCGCTCAGCTAGCAAGATGGCATTGAGGAGCACATGGATTTTGAAAACCGCTACACGCTGCTGGAGCTCTTTGCCAAAACTACGTCGTCGGAGGAGGACGGCATCTCCTTCGAAGGGGTCCATTTGCCTCAGGTGAACCCTTGAACTGGCGTCGCACACACGCCTTGTCTTTTTGCTGGTTGGGTCGTTTAGCGCTGGCGCCGCTGATTACGCTGTTACTGTTGCTCAGATTCCCGGGAAGCTGCTGTTCTGCCTGGTCAAGCGCTACCTGCGCGTGACATTGCTGATGGACAAGCTCAACACGGCGGGGGCCGACGCTGACGGGCAGGAGAGGGCGACCTCCCAGCTGCGCCTGCAGTGTGAGTTTGAGTTTGCCGTGTCTGTGGCCGACCTGATCTCGGAGCTGGTGCACGTCATGGGCTGGGAGTGCGAGCGGGAGGACGCCACTGCGCCTGCCCTTGGCTCCATCTTCCAACCCCTGGCGGGTGCCTCGCCCGTCGCCATCAAGACCAAGGCGGGGAGCGGCTACAAAACGCGCGGCGACTTTGCCGGCCGCGCAGCGTACGTGGAATACTTGCGGGATCGTCTGAAGAGCGGCATGGCGGTCCGCATGCTGGACGACTACGAGGAAGTCAGCGCTGGGGACCAAGGAGAATTCTGACACTACAACGATGGCTTGCCGCCCGTTCAGGTGATGACAAGTGCCGTACGCTCATGCACTCCAAAGCTTCCGAGTGCACCTGATTTGCCCAACGTGCTTGGGCACGTGGACCGCCACTTTATTTGCACTCGTGTCACATCCACTAACGGTTGACGCCGGCCCGTGTGCGCATGCAGGTGTACTGGAACACCCTGTGCAGGACTTACTGGGTCCACTGGCATATGCTGGAGATAGTTGCTGGCGGCAATGGGCCGGACGATAAGGACACCGCCGACAAGGCCTCGTCCCTCACCACGACCATCGGACTGGCGGCTGGTAGGAAATCATGGGGGCAGGCACTGCACAGTTTTAGGAGAATAAAAACGGTTTTTATTATTCTGACGCAAAGCATTTTTCAAGTCTGTCTGAAAACGTGGCTGAAGCCTGTGCAGATATATCGACACGAACTTGAACTCAGAGATTCTGTGTGTCCTCTCATTAGCTCTGTATTGGGGGTACGGTGGGTGGGGTGTCACTTTTCTTAATTGTTGATTGTTACTTTTGACCTGCCAGCGACTGCTGGAAGAAAAGTAGGCATATTTACCGACAGATGTCCTTCTGAAATCGTCCAATGCATATCTGAGCCTGCAAACGAGGCTTTGTACGTCCTTTTGACGGGCGACGGAGGTTTTACCTTGCACTTGGTTGTTCAGGGGGTGGAGGCGACTGACTCTGCGCTGGTGGGCCTGACTGTACCAAGAGAAGCAGCTGAGAAGCTGGTCCGCTACCTGCAGCGTCATCTGCCGCCGTCCTACCCGGGCAACCTTCTGTGCGCACGCACCTTGGCCAGACACGACCTCAGGTCGGGAGAAGATTCACCACCCAAGGATGAGGATGCCGGCGGCGAGGATGCCGGTGGCAAGACCAGCGACAAGGCCTCCTCCGGGATGGTCTCGGTTACCAAGAGAACCAAGAAGGAACTTGCCGCGCACTGATCTGACGCTGATGAGGAGGAGGGCGAGCTCCCCCGGGAGGATTGCAGCCAGTATCCCGATGGGTTGGAGGACATGCTGAAGGGTGAGTTGCACGCAGATATCTCAAGTCTTCATCCTTCTTGCGCAACGAATTTGGCCTTCTCATCTTTTCGTTTTGCCACAACTTGTCTTCACTTTGAACTGCTTTTGGCAGCATTTCCTTTCTTTAAGCTGACGCCACAGCCGAACATCTATATCTGGCTGTCGTTTGTCCGCAGCCTTTAACAGCCCACGTGTCCTGGGCAAGAAGACTGTGCTGGAGAATGTCGGGGAGGTGATGGACATCCTGAAGAAAGGAGGCCTGCGACGGGACCCACTGCAGAACCTGGCTGGCGTCATCTTCATCCGCTGGCTGCTGCGGGAGAAGAACTCGGCCAGAAGCGACTCTGTCCCGAGCGTCCAGTGAGCCTGGCCTTCGCAAGCCTCCTGAGTTGACCTTTGCCTCTTGTTGACTTGGCCGTGTGTCTTCTTGGCATAGGGACGAAGTTGTGAAGCTGCTGGTAGAGCTGCTTGGCTCGCCATGTCCAAACCTGGTCGGGTGCACGCTAAGGCTGACGCGTTCGCTCATGCGCCGATACAAGTGGAGGGTTTTCTTTGCCGAGGGTGACGTCAAAGCCGTCCTGACGTGCATGCAGGAGATGGCCGACATGCCTCATGTGCAGCAGCTGGCGCTGGCGGCCAGGAACTGCACACACGCACGCACAGTCCCCACCGAGAGTTTGTTGCTTTTGACGCCCACGTTCTCAGACGCTGAAAGTCCTGATGGGGGCCAGCAAGTACGAGCCGTGTGGCAGCGAGGTTCCCATGCTCTCCGAGGCAGGCGCTTAGATGATGCTGGAGATCTTCGCCAGCATCGGCTCGGCCACGCCTGAAGGCTCCAAAGGCCCAATGGCTGCCATACCTGCCGCCCTTGACCTTATGCTGCGGACGCCGGGGTAAGGGCTCGCGGCTATCTTGCGCGTCCGGCTTTGACGTCGGGTTAAGGAGGTTCCGGCGTCGGCTCTCCGTAGCTGCGCGATGGCTGTGCGCGACGGCCTGACGCTCGTGGTGATGCTGGTCTCCGACCACAAGAGCTTGGCCTCGCAGCTGGTGTCCTGTGGCATCACGGCCGTCCTGGAGAAGTTTCTGGCGCTGTCCCAGGACGAGCCCATGCTGGCCATCGTTGCCCTCAACCACATCTTGATGGCGCAGAAGCTGGAGAACAAAGGTGAGCACATCGCTCCAAAATGTGCCTTAGCACCTCCTCGAGGTCCGCCAAAAAAGCCTTTGTAGTGATTGGAGATGGACGCAACTTTTTGACAGTTTGGCATTGAAGCGCTCGCTTGAAGGCCAGTCTTGCTCTAAGCCTGTTATCCGCCGCCATTTTGGAAATGACGTTCAGTGAACGCAGAGCCATGCTTTTGCATGGGGTCTGTGCCACGCCGGGAGGGAGGCCCCTCCCTAGTTCAGCTTGCCTGAAGCTTCTTCAGTGTGACCAAAGTCAAAGTCAGCTTTATTGTCAATTTCTCCACATGCCAGAGACACACAAAGAAACCGAAATTTCGTTCCCCCCTATCCCACGGTGACAAGACATGGCTCACAACAGACAAACAAGTAAACAAGTACAACAAAAGCGTGCTGAATAAATAATGAATAAATAACACAACAATAAATAAATAAATAAGAGGAGCAGAAAAAAAAGGAGCAAGTGCGCGTACAGCAGACATTCCCGAAAATAGCGCAACAGTGCCGCACGCTACGCAGAAGGGGGTAGCGAGTTCAGGGCCCTAACAGCCTGGAGAAAGAAGCTGTTGGCGAGTCTGGTGGTGCGGGACCGCAGGCTCCTGTACCTCTTCCCAGAGGGCAGAAGGTCAAACAAAGAGTGAGCCGGGTGACTCACATCTCTGGCAATCGTGGTCGCCTTGCGGGCGAGATGGGAGGTGTAAATGTCCTTCAGGGAGGGGAGCGAAGCACCAATAATCTTACTAGCCGTATTCACTATGCGCTGCAGGGCCTTCAAGTTCTGTTCAGTGCAGTTACCACCCCAGACAGCGATGCAACTGGTGAGGACGCTCTCAATTGTGCCACGGTAGAATGTAGACAAGACTGCCTGAGGAGCACATGCACGCCTGAGCTTCCGCAGGAAGTACAGGCGGCGCTGAGCTTTCTTTGCAAGTGACGAGGTGTTTGCGGACCAGGAGAGGTCCTCACTGATGTGCACCCCCAGGAACTTGGTGCAGCTCACCCTCTCCACCACAGCACCGTCGATGATCAGCGGCAGGTGTGTTGTGTGACCCTTCCGGAAGTCAACAATGATTTCCTTGGTCTTGTTGACGTTCAGCAGGAGGTTAGTGTTTGTTTGTGGCATGGGGGACGAAACACGCCCAAAACTGCATCCGTGCCTCAAGCCTCAAGCGCTGAACTGGAGGACAAGCTTTTTGGAAAGAAACCTTCAGACAAGTATGGCAACTACAATTTTGGTTGGATTGAAGTGGTCTCCTGACTGTGCTTGATACTAAAGAAAGCAGTACGTTGCAGAGGCCTTGCCTCATTGGGTGGCTTATGGCAAAAAAGATGGCGGCTCCGCATCGCGTTTGCTCTATCCTCCATGCCCCTCTTTGCTCGTCCTGCCCTGAAGCCACACTCTCTGCCCCTCTGCGGGCCCCTCAGATCCTCCAGAGCAGCTGCAGCTGAAGGACATCCAGCTGCAGAAATTGCTGATGAGTCTGAAGGGGATGACGGCCACTGCCAAAGAAGTCATCCACATGCTGTAGCAGCTGCTCTACCAGTTGGCGTCTCTGCCAGGTAGACGATGGAAGACGGGCTTTTGTTGCGACCAGCAGCTTTTGAAACTTTACCGCGCCTCGGGCTGACCACCCACTCTGGGCCCCACCAGGATCCTCAACAAGTTTCTGGACAGCTACCAGAAGGACGCGCTGCCCTGGCATGACGGCATCAAACCCTGCCTGGCATCTATGACGGCCTTTGTCATGGACAAAGAAGTGCGTAGGGGAGGCCGCAGCTGCGGATGCCAAACGAGAGGCACACCTGAAGCTGTAGGTGTGTCCTTCTAGGTTGTCCAGCAGCTGCTGCTCTTCCTCCACCGCCTGCCCGCGTCAACAAAGACTATGCTGTGGTCATGTGCCGCCTGGGCACCAAAGAGCTTTTGAACAAGGTCCAGGACAAACACAGCGCCGCCCTCAACGCCGCAGTCAAGCTCCGGGACGTTGTGGCCGATTGCGTGAAGTACGCTGGCCTCTACAATAGCATGACCACCAGCGTGCTGGCCGGTTGCCTACAGGTGCGCTGCCTGCCCCGCTCCGGCTTTTGAAAGCTCGTCATTCTTTTCTTTTTCTCGCTCTTTGTGCGGCAAACTGCCCGTTGCCGGCTTTCCGCTCGGCCAATAGTGAGCTTGCCCTTGTGCCATCAGATGACGTTGGGTCAGATTGAGGAGCATCGGCGCAGCCGCGAGCCCATCAACATTCCCTTCTTTGATGTCTTGCTTCGGAATCTCTGCCAAGGTCAGAACCGCAAACGTCATTGACCTCATTTTCGTCTCACTCCATCACTGATAAAATAACAGCACTTAGCTTTTCTTGGGGGCGCGGGCAAACGTGAATTGCCCCAAATGAAGCATTGTGTTCCTACCATAGCGGATGGCAAGATGGATGCTTCGCGTTCCTTCCATCAGTTTTTGATCATCCCAAACGCTTGGCCAATACAACTTAAGCTTCTGTCCCCAAAACGTTTCGGCATGGGAAGAAACATTTAATCGGTGGCAGCGTATCAAAAAAAGATGGCGGCGCAATGCAGCCTCTGCATGGCTTTCGTTGGAGCTGAAGTGCAGAACGTCCTTTGCTGCTCAGGCTCCAGCACGGAGCTGAAGGAGTACAAGTGCTGGGAGAAGGTGGAGGTGTCGTCCAATCACCATCGAGCCAACAAGCTCAGCGACAAGAACATGAAAACTTACTGGGAGTCCAACGGCTCGCACTTTATCAACATCTTCATGCACAGAGGTGTCGTCATCAGGTCAGCGGAACTCCCTATGTTTATTTTGGGTTTGTTTTTTGTCAAATGCGTATGTTCGCATCTGTGTACAGGGAGCTGGCCATCCTGGTTGCCAACGAGGATTCCAGCTACATGCCGGCCAAGATCCTGGTACTGGGCGGAGACAACCAAGGAAACATTAGCACTGAACTCAACACGGTGACCGACATCTTTCTCTCACACAATAGTCATTTATTTTGCCCCAACCTCCTTCACTTTGAAGTTTGTGCGCGTGTAGGTGAATATGACGACGTCAGCCACTCGGGTGGTTCTGCTAGAAAATATAACCAGAAGCTGGTCCATGGTTCAGATCCGCATCAAGAGATGCCAGCAGGTGTTCCACGCCGGCTGCTTGTGTCACACATTTGTCTTTTTGCCTTCTTTTGCTGGTTGCCTTTAGTATGAGAAGGCACGTCTGCGAGGCTTTGTAGAGTCCTGCTTCAACCTGACATGGTGCACCAACCCGCAGGGCTGCGATCAGATCCTGTGCAAAGAGGACATGGGCAGCATGGGCACCTGCTCCAAGTGCTGCTGGACCTCGTGCTTCAGCTGTAACTTCCCAGAGGTCGGTGCACTCGACGGCAGGCTGGCTGGATCGCTGTCTGTCTGTCTGTCTGTCTGAGTGATCTACGATCACGCCTTCCCCGCAGGCACACTGCCCGGCCAGCTGCAGTCACATGTCAGTGGATAGACGATGGCGGCTTCTACGAAGGCATGAGCGCAGAGGCTCAGAGCAAACACCTGGCCAGGCTCATCTCCAAACACTGCCCCAACTGCCAGGCACAGATCGAGAAGAACGAGGGCTGCCTCCAGTGCGTGAGTCGGGCAGCCGTCCCTCGCCTTGCCACTTAGCATGCGCTGACATGCCGCTGCGGTGTGTCCTCAGTATGACCTGTGCCAAGTGTAACCATGACTTCTGCTGGCGCTGCCTCAAAGCATGGAACCCCACGCACAAGGACTACTACAAATGCGCCGCCATGGTGGGTCACCTAAACTCGCCGGCAACACATCCCTGCCAATATGCAGCTAACTTGTTTGGCTGTGTTGCAGGTGACTAAAGCGGCGCGACACGAGAAGAAGTTTCAGGATGTCAATGAGAGATGTACCTTCCCGCATCAGGCCAAGGTTGGAGTCCCCCGTCCTCCACACAGGAAGCATTTGGCCCTGTAAGGTCACCACCTGTTCTTGCCTGCAGGACTTTGCCATCAGCCTGGAGAAGAAGGTGTCGTCCATTAATGAAGCGCTGCAGATGAAGTCTCTCCCGTTTGTCATTGACGCCTGCAGGATCCTGGTGCAGGCTCGCAAGGTGAGGCCTGCCGGAATTAGGCAGCTGTACGTCAAGCCAGGCTACACCACGCCGCACCAGGCTCTGCCGCACCGCTTCTCCTTTTGGTTTAAAGCACCCGCATGGTGTCCTACAGGTTCTGGCCTACTCGTGCGTGTACGCGTTCTACAACCAGGACACCAACAAGATGGACGTGATTGAGCAGCAGACGGAGGCTTTGGACCTGCACACCAATGCCCTGCAGATTCTGCTAGGTGAGTCACACTCTGCGACTGCGGGCGCCGGCTCGCTGGCATCAGCCTCATAGCTTCCCGTCTGTTCATCTGTCAGAGGGGACGCTGCTGCAGTGCAGCAACCTGGCCTCCTGCATCCGTCTGCTGAAAGCTGAACACCTCAACGCAGGCATGGAACTGATGCGGCGTATCCAGGAACGCTTGTTGGCCATCCTGCAGCATTCAACGCAGGTGGGCGCAATGGTCCCGATGCAAATGCCACCCATTTCTTTGGCTGTCATTTGCTTGTTGCCTTCAGGACTTCGGCGTGGGCTGTTGCTCCCAAAGCGTTCAGGAAGCGGAAAGCACGTTGGCTGCTAACCTCTACAACATGGCCGCCAAAGCGTGAGTCCCGTCTGCTCAGGTTTGCCCGCTTTGACCCGCAAGCGAGCCCACCGCTGCTTTATTTTGCAGCTCCAAATACAACACCAGAGACTCGGACAACGGCGGCGAAGGTCAGGAGGACGACGACTACATGCCCGAGTAGCACGACTACGACGATGACGAAGAGATGGATGAGGACGACTTCTTCACAGACGACGACAGCTCAGACAATCTGGAGCGAGACTTCGGCCCCTTCGACTGAGCAAAATGCCCCCGGGCGAAAAGGGGGTGGTCTGCTCAGGAGGGCTATGTCGGCCTATGAGTTTGCAGGCGGAGCTGGCGAGTTGGAGCACAAGAAGGGAAAGGTCCTGGCAAGAGGTCGCTGGGTCAAGAAAGGCTCGCCGACTGTGCTCATGCTTCTTTCTCGGATTGCTATTGATCAAACATCCTTCAGTTCCTATTTGGTCCTTTGGCCACAATGTCTTTGCACTTGATTTGTTACCTATGCACACAAACAACATGGTCATCCTTTGTGGTCTTTGTCAAATTTCAGAATCAATAAAGTGCTTACACCACTGGCCACTTGTATTAATTTCTCTGTCACACGTGCGCGTTCACACATGCACATGCTTAGTCATTTTATTTTTTCTGTCTCTCACTCACAAAGTCACCAAAGTATATTCAAGTTATGTATCCTGCTGCACTGAACACTTTAATACAGGATGTTCAATATAACACTGTCTCCTTTTACCATGATGTATGCAGTGTGTACTGGATTCTACATCATCGGGGATAATCGTTCCATACATTACATTCTAATTTTATCAACAAATCGAAGTGGTACATAAGAAATGTCCCTTGACTTACAAACGAAAACGTCACATTGAAACATGAACTGAACTTTAGACGGCGCTAAAGAGCCTGACGTGTGAATGCTCGCGCGCCGCATGGAAGAAGAAGAAAACCGAAGAGGATGAAGCACCAACTGACAACGCATGACTCATTGGCAACGCCGGAGAACACGTCGCTCTCATTCTTCGGCACGCTTGTTCTTTCTAACATTTTGTCATTCAAGTCAGCAGAAAAAAAGAGAGGATTAACCACCAACACGGACGTCGATTTCTGAACATAATGACTTCATTACTTTCCTCAACTCGTTAGCTTCCTAGTTTAGCTATCTAGCACAAAACAGCGACGCGATGGGTCGAAGACGAAATCCCTACCAAGATGGACCGCCACCTCCGGGCTGTTGGCCATCGCCCAGAGAACGGGGCCCCTCTCCTCCAGGAGGCTGGGGCCCATTGCCGCCCCCGGGCTGGGGCCCTCCGCCTCCGGGAGGATGCGGCCCCCCGACGCCAGGCAGTCTCGGCCCACGACCACCTGGGGGCTGGTGCCCGCCAGGCCCACCTCCTCCCGAAGGCTGGGGCCCGCCCCCTCCCGAGGGCTGGCGCCCGCCCCCTCCCGAGGGCTGGCGCCTGCCCCCTCCTGAGGGCTGGGGCCCGCCCGGCCTACCCCCTCCTGAGGGCTGCGGCACTCCCGGCCTGCCCCCTCCTGAGGGCTGGGGTCCCACTCCTCTGGGAAACTGGGTTCCCCCTCCTCCTGGAGGCTGGGGTCCGCCCCCTTCTAGAGGTTGGGGCCCGCCCCCTCCTGGAGGTTGGGCCCCCCCCCCGCCGGATGAATGGAACACTGGCCGACCCCCGTCACCAGGCTGGGGTCCTCATCCGATTCCTCCCCCTCACTGGGACCCCGACATGCCTCTTCCGGGCTGGGACCCGTATGGCCCGGCGCACACTCCCTGCCTGCCTCTGCTTCCGGATGTGGGTAAAGCGGTCCCCCCTCAGCGCTGCATCCCTCCATTTGGCTTCCCCGGACCGCCTCCCCAAGACTGGGTGAGTTTAGATTTCCGCCTGTTTTGCTTTATGTCCTTTGCAAAGAAAGTCCGGTTTCCTCCCACATTCCAAAAACACACATAGTAGGCCGATTGACCGCTCCAAATTGTCCATTGTGTCAATTGGGATTGTGAGTGTAAATGTTTGTCTATGTGTGCCCTGCGATGGGCCAGCAACCATTTCAGGGTGTCCCTCGGCTAGAGATGCACCAATCCGATATCTGGATCGGATATCGGCCCCGATATCAACAAAATAGATGGATCGGGTATCGGAAAATGCAGCCCATCTGTGAGCCGATCCTTTCCTTAATCTATTGGGACGCGGGCTACGTCATACGTCAGCAGCACGTGTGCCGCATGCCACGAGAGTTTACTAAACAAACGCAAACATGGAGCGAACGAAAGAGTCAGCTGTGTGGAGGTACTTTAAACTGAACACGCCAACAAGGTCGACGGCAGTTTGTAATGTCTGCAAAGCTAATGTTGCCAGGGGTGGCGGTAGTACTGCCAGTTATAGTACTACCAATTTAATTAAGCATCTCCATAAACACCATGCAACGGAGCACCAGGAGTTCCAGCAGTTGAGCAGATCTAAGGGAGCGGGAGGTGGACCTACACGGCAGTTAACGTTAGCAGATGCACTGCAAAGACGGGAGAAATTCCCAGGCAATAGCGCAAAAGCTATGAGAATTACTGAGAAAGTGCTGGAATTCATGGTTTTGGATGGACAACCGATGAGTGTTGTTGAAAACGAGGGCTTCCGACGTTTACTTGAGCACCTGGAGCCACGGTACAATTTGCCATCGCGCAAGTATTTTTCTGAGACCGCACTGTCAGAAATGTATGAGAAAGTGTGCAAACACATGTTTACATTGCTTGATTATTGTATTTGACCAAGTCACTTGTTTATTTTCTTGTCCCGATGCTATATTTTATTTTTCCACATGTAGAGGTATGTAGCTTGTTAAATCAACCATAATATCGGATCGGTATCTGGTATCGACCGATATGCAAAGCCATGGCATCGGTATCGGTATCGAAACTGAAAAAGCCGGATCGGTGCATCTCTACCCCCCGGCTACCACCCAAAGTCAGCTGGCATCAGCACGCCCGCGAGCCTCGTGAGGAAATGCAATACAGAAAATGAATGAATGGAAATAGTGAAATAAATCAATCAACAATGAGTGTGACTTGGGTCAAATAAAAACAATGTTGTGTTTAGTTGAAAACAAAGTTGTCTGTGTGTTGTCGGCTGTGGTTAAGCTGGTCCAGTGGGTCGTCCGGTCTTCAAAAGGTTGGCGGTTTGATTCCTGACTCCAACAGCCCCAAAGAAAGAATAAAGGATGAATCCAGGTCAAGCATACTTGGATGGTTCCCCTTTATCTTCAGACTCACAACTCACCCAGGTCACCATTTTGCCCGAGACCTGTTTGAGTCTGGCATGGCAGCCTGCTTATCTGACCACGAAGTGGCAAAGTGTTCCATTCTTCTTTGGAGTAAATAAGTTATCACAAAATGAAATGACTTTCACAGTGCACACTAATGCTATCCATCTTTTCCAACAAAGTGTCCGTTTTGTCGCTGTTGCAGATGCCCGTGCAGGGAGCAGCAAGCGATCCGTCGCCGGAGCAGCCCCAGTGGGTGAGTGAGCGGGCTCCCTTGCCGGGCGGCGGCGTTAACGTCTCTGAATTTTGTCCGTCAGATTAAAGCGTTGATTTCAGCCCCACCCACGAACGGTACCACGGCTGAAAGTAAGCCGGTGCCTGACGAACCTGCTGCCGTCCTGGAAACAGCGCTCGCCTCCAAAACTGCATCTGCCGACTCCGCCCTGGCAGCAGAAGCCGGCGGGACAGCCAAAGTCTTGGGACTGTTGGGAAAGCGATCATTTGACAAGTAGGTCTACGCCGCTCACACTCGCCTGATGGCGTGTGATTGGCCGCTTGACCAGCCATGTGATTTGCCCTTGTTGTCAGGCCTCCGGCGGGCAGATCGACAGGCATCATCTCATTCATCGGGGTAGGTCCTGCTCGACCTGGCCTGACTCGGCCTTTCTGGTACTATGGCTAACAGTGAGCACAAATGAGGAAATCAATCAATCAAGTTAGTGATCGACCAGCACCTGAGCCTGCCCAGAACTGCGGTGTCATTTTCAGTCATGGGCAAGTGGCAAAATGGCGCTGGAATGGCGTTACGAATCAGACTACCGTGTTTCGGCTTGTGGGGGCGTTGTGTACCTGCTGTTCAATGACTTTTTCTATTCTATAATCATGTCATGACGACACTTTTTGACCTGATGCACACTAACTCTAAGGGCAAAAGTCGAAGATGTGGACGTGAGCTGTGGTGAACATGCAAAAGTTGGAATGAATTTTGTTGGCATGCTTTGTGTCCTCAGCCCACATTTGGCCACATCGAGCGAGAAGACATGGAAAAGTTCACCTTTGACTTTGGCGTCTTCTTCGGGAACCCCAAAGCCATGAAGCCTGGCGTGCGAGTGCATTTCACTGCCTGTATCTTGAAGGTGTGACGCACAGGCATGACGCTCATTGTTGGCTAAGACGCCTGCGACAGTCCAATTGTGACCGTGCTGTACGTTGCTGCCAGAACGCCCAGATCGCCACGGATGTGAAAGTAGCACCTGGGGGCACGGAGAACGTGGACCAGGACATCTACGAAGGTGTGGTCAGCCAGCCCATCGTGGAGGCACAGGTTAGCTCTGTCCGGCCAGCCCGCAGGGACGAAGGTGGCGGCCTCCCCTTCCCGTCGCCCAGCTCTTGTCTTCCCGCAGGCCGGCGAGCGGCAGTTGCCCGGCCAGGTGCACGTGGACATTGTGCCGGTGAGGCTCAACCTGCCCTTCGACAGGAAGGACAGCACCGTCACTTTACTAAAGAACGATCAAGTTCTCATCAACTTGTTGAGTGACATAGTCACCGAAAAGAGGCGCGCCACCAACATCCGACCCAAGATCCCTGAAACCTTCCGGTTTACAGTGGAGACCCGTGAAACGGTAAGGCTGCGCCAATGGAAGCCCTTTTGACTCCAATCCTTTCAATTGGTCTGCGTTCAGCTCCCCGTCGAGGTGTTGGACTCGGACGCGTCTGCGTTGGATTCTGGTCAATCCACGTTGGACGGCGTTGGCATTTTGCACCTCCCTCCCATCCTCGGGTCACACTTTGTGTCATGCCACTTCGCAGGGCACCATCGTCAGCGTGGGTGACACCGAAGGCGTGATCAAGTCGAGTACGCATGGCGAGCTTCCCTTTGACCTCAAGGAGAACTTTAGCGAGGTGGACTTTACCGCCGAAGACGTGGACGAACAAGTGGAGTTCACACTTCACAAGGTAAGACCTTGGTGAGGCTGGGAACCGGGACCAAGCTACAAATGTCTGTCTGTACTCCCATCTATCAGCTGCGAGCGGGCCAGCGGGCAATTCGGATCCAGCGGGTGAAGGAGCCTCTCCTGCTGACCCTCTGCAGCTCCACCTCAAAGACGGCGCTGCCAGCAAAGGTCAAGCTGCTGCCGGCCAATATGTGGCTGGACCCCGAACTGTACGAGGGCGTGGTCAGCCAGCCCATCATCAAGGCCACGGTAAGCGCCCGTCCCGTCCGTCGCTTGATGTCTCGGGAACCTCGGTTTTGAGTTTGTTTGGCGCGCAGGCTGCTAAGCAAGGCTACCCAGGGCAGATCTTTGCCAACATCGGACCCCTCCACACCAACGTGACCTTTGACCAACGGGATTGTAGTGTCACGCTACTGAAGAACGACCGCGTGCTCCTCAGCCTGCTGGTGGACACCAGGACGCAGAAGAAGCGTGCCACCAACATTCGTCCCAAGACACCCTTCACCTTTGTTCACACCAAGGAGAAGCGAAAACTGGTAGGGGGGTCTGCTGACGTGTCTGCATATACACACACACAGGCACGCGCACGCACGCTCACACACGTACGCTCGCACACACACATGCACACACACGCACACACAGCACTTTGGACTGTACGCCGCCGCTCCAGGGTGTCATCAAGAGCTTGGCTGGGTCTGAGGGCATCCTGACCTGCGAGGAGCACGGAGAGTTGCCCTTCAACCTCTGCGAGAACTTCAGTGACACAGAATTTGATGCCCAAGACGTTAACAAAGAGGTTGAATTCACTCTAACCCAGGTTAGTCCTGTCGTGAATGACCCTTATAGATTACAAACGGACCCTGACGGCTTTGTACCTGCAAAGGTTGAGGACGAAAAGAGGGCCATCAGACTCCGTCGGACCAAGATGGTGGAGGACCGAATCGAGACGGAGAAGAGATGGCAAGAGGAGGAGGACAAGAAGAAAAAGAAAGAGGAGAAGGAGTCGAAAGACAAGAAGTGGAGGGAGGCGGCGTCTGCGGGACTTGCTGCCGCCAAGGACAAGGTGAGTTTTGTAGCATACTCCCTCGAGAGTCTTCGTCTGCCGTTGGCCGCCAGCTTCCTGCCTTTTGACGCTGCGTCCACCCGCTTACCACAGTGGACGCTGCTGGGCTTCAACGTGCCCATTCCTGACAGTCAGCTGGAAATCAGCAAGGAACGCTTCGACGGTACTGTCCTCAAAGCGGCCAGAAGACACCGCATGGAAAAGGAGATCCCAGACGAGCAGGTGAAAACGGCATTGTTGGCTAGTAAGAACAAGGATGAGGATGTGCATTTCTATCTCTCAGGAGAAAAGCAAAGCGGAGGAAACAAAAATCAAGCAGGAGCCCCAGGATGAGCTGGTATGAGCGCTTCTGCCTCTCACTGTGTTCGTGCAGGCGGGGGGGCATTAGTTAAGTAATCGTGACCCATCGTAAGCTATCGTAAGTCACCGTAAGCATCGTAAACCACCGTAAGCCATTGTAAGGCATCGTAAGCCATCATACGACATTGTAAGCCATCACAAGGCATTGTAAGCGATTGTCGCGAGGACTTTCACTTCTCAAAAGATTCCTTTGTGTCCTTTTGTAAGCAAAGGGCGAAAAACAGGCAATGATTGATTGAACTTTATTCATCCCACAGCGGGGAAATTCACTTGTCACAGCAGCGCATATGAGTGCAAGAATAATATGAGAGCTTGAAGTTCGTGGCCATATGGGCCAGCCCAAATGCTTAGGGAATGCGCCCAGCCTGTGCTGTCTTGCAGGGAACAATTGCAGAGGAAGACGTGAAGATCAAGCAGGAGCAAACGGACCCCAAACAAGAAGTGGATGGCCAGGGAAAGACACAAGAGGAGGTCGGGCGGCTGGTGATGACCGTGGAGGGTCGCCAGAAGCAGCTTTCTTTTGGGCCCGGTGACCTCCTGACCGGCGCCACCATGTTGACTGGAGACAAGGTGAGGAGGAAAACGCTCCTGCACTCACAAAGGCGCCCAAACACTTGTCACGAAGGTGGGCGCACTTTTGACAGGGCCATGCGCGCGCAAGGCCTGCCGCCACTCGTCAAATGGTCTGTCAATCCCCGCCCGCCATTGGTTTGAATCGATGAGACGAAATTCAAAACAAAACAAGTATCTGCTTGAAATGTCCTTGGCACAGTGCACTTCAAGTTATTCTTTTGACTTTGATAGTATGAATGCCACTCTTTACAGTGTGTTGTTTCCATTTTACTCAACAAAAAATGTAAGGGACTCAATTTCAGGTGCTCAAAATGTCAGGCACCATCAGTATTGTCTTTACAATTCCTTTAAATTCAGGCTGGAAGCCAACCACGGTGGTGGCCACAGGTTCTGTACGGCGCCATTTACATTGGTTCCACTTTGTGAGTGGACTCACGGCGACGACTGTTAGCGATGAGTTGACGAGCAAAATACAGGACAAGCACAATGCTGTGCTGTGCTGACAGTCACCGTTTGCAGGTGCGCTTCAACGTGGCCGTCAATCGGGAGACCAAAGAAGAGCGAGCCACTTTGGTGGAAATCCTTCCCGCCACCTTTGAAGAGTCCACGGAGCAACGGCGACATGTAAGCTGTTTTCCTCAATCGGCGGTGAGGGCAGGTGGCGCTTGACGCTTGCGCGCCTTTGCAGGGCATTGTCATCGAGTTTTCAGAGGAGCATGGCCTCATCAAGTGCACGCAGAACCCACAACTCTTCTTCTCCTTGTCTGAAGTCATCGGAAAAAGGAAATTGCAGTTGAACGAGAAGGTGGAGTTCAGCGTGGTCCCGGTAAGTCAAGTTTGGGCTGGTCTCGGGGCCCAGCCCTCGTTCGGCGGTGCTCATGTGTGCTTTTTGCTCCAGCACGACAATGCAGCGGGCGGCCACCAGGCTATCAGGATCAAACACTGCGCCGAGAGTGTTTTCTTACCAGCTAGAAAACTGGGCGCCCCCACCGTCGGCAAAGGGAAGGTGAGCGCGCTCTTTCGAAAGTCAACCTCTGCGCCTCGTCGCCACCCCCAAATGCCTTTACCAACCTCTATATTTGATACCAAGCAAAGACGCTATGATGCCAAGCAAAAAGGTTATGGCCCGCCGTCGCTTGATGATTTGGATTCTTTGTTTGTTTTGTTAGGCAAGGTAGTTGCGAACCAGCTGCAAAGAAGGTGGCTGGGTGGGTGGCTGAGTGTATGGATCAAGGCAAATGTGTCATGTCCTGGCGTCACAGTCACCATCATCCACTGGCTAACTGTGTAAAAAGGCACAGGAACACACTCATATTCGCCAACATTGCGCATAAGTACCCAGAGCGGGCCTGACACGAGCTGCTTTGCTGTTGCGACAACAACTATCCAAGCAGAGCAAGGACCCAGCACTGACACTCTGCTTCTTAAACAGGACAATTACAAACCAAAGAGCATGGATGGAGCACATCTCACGTCCAACTAAGCATGCAGTCAATGCCCAATGCGCTTTCCTACTCATATTGTTAACGCTTCCTTCTACTCCTCAGATGAGCATCAAGCTGGCAAACTCCTCAGATGACTCCAAGTAAGTAATTTGATCCCGCCCCATTGAATGTTTTGAACCATGGCAATCATTTCGTCTTCCCTTAAAGGAAGGAGGTGGCGAGCAGCGACAGGCTGAAGACAGTGGTGAAACAATTGCGAGCTCAGGACAAGTGGACGGCGAGTCTGCATCGAGGCTACAGCCGGAGTCCGAGTCCAAGTCCACCCAAAGACAAGTTTGGACGACAAATCAAAAGGAGACGCAGCACGAGTCTGGAACGCAAGCAAAAAAGCAGCCGGCATAGACGAAGCGCCAGTCGGGAACGCCACTACAGGCGTACCAGAAGTCGTAGCAGGAGCGCTAGCTGGGAAAGAGCTGGAGCAAGAAGGAGCAAAGTCAGTGGGGAGCAAGACCAGGGGCACAGGAGGAGGAGGGAGCGCAGTCCTCTTCCCAGGGCTCGTGCAGGACCGGTGGATGACGAGCTGGCAAGAAAGAAGCGAGAACTGGAGGAGCTCAATGATATGATTGCCTTCAAGAAGTCGCTGATGGCTCTCCGGGGCCCGGAGCCCCGACAACGAACGTGCATAGACTACGACCACGGTCGCATCGCCAACCCTTTGGCGGAGTTCAGACCTGTCCGCTCCATTTTGAAGAAACGGCAAGAGGAGCCGGAGTACCCCCGCCGTCTTCCACCAACGTATGACGAGCTTTACTCTGGCCAGCCATACCCACACTTAGCCGAGCGCTATGCTGATGGCTATACTGATAGCTATGCTGATAGCTATGCTAGCGTTTTTGCCAGTCCTCTGTATGGTGAGCGAGCGTACGACAGCTATGGTAAAGGCCCGTTTGAGAGCCCTTCCTCCGTTGGCCAGCGTTACATGGATCGCTACGAGGTTTACGATGATCCGTACCGTGACCTGACATGCGCGGACCAACCGCATCACAGTCCCCAGCCAAAGTGCCAGGCTCCAGAAGATTGTGCGCCGTGGTCGGCCTCTGTCTCGTGTGCGCCGTGCCAGTCTCCAGAAGATTGTGCGCCGTCGTCGGCCTCTGTCTCGTGTGCGCCGTCATCGGCTTTTGTCTCGTCATCTCTGCAAACGTCCTTCAGACCATCCTCTCCCACACAACCGCTGTCCAAAAGCCCCTCGCCAGCCTGCGCAAATACGACAAAGCCCCCACTCGATCGCTTTCTTGATATGCTTCAGAAGAAGGAGAATCCTGAAATAAGAGCAGAACCGGTTCCTGTCATCGACGAACTTCTGCCACATGAACGGGCGCTTGAAGATGG
This sequence comes from Syngnathus floridae, assembly GCF_059516105.1. NCBI lineage: Eukaryota > Metazoa > Chordata > Actinopteri > Syngnathiformes > Syngnathidae > Syngnathus > Syngnathus floridae. The sequence continues at coordinate 13,186,293 of NC_142421.1, read as the reverse complement.
CAAAGACTTCTCTTGGATTGTTGGTTTGGCTCAAGAATCTTCTGGCACCCGTGTGGCTGTGCACGATGAGAAGAAATCAGCGTCTGTGGAAAGAACTGCTCAGGTGCCCAAGACTGCCCCCTATCGCCAGATCCAGACTTTGCTGCGTACGATTGGCCTGAAGTTGACCATGGAAGACATGTCGCAGCTGGCCAGCAATGCCTCGTCGGCCAAGAGAGAGGGGACTTCAACAACATGGGAAGGAGCCTTGAGACACGGAGCCTCATCGCTGCAGGCGGACACTTTCCCTTCCCCATGCCCCACCAGATCATCCAGTTCGGAGCCCTCTAGCAAAAAAAAAGGTATTTCCGAGTATGAAGAATTCCTCAATCAACAAGAGTTGGAGATGCTCAAAAGGGCTCAAGAGCTGCAAGATCTTACCAAAACAATGGGAAGCGCCTCATCTGCGCCCAGACCACCTGCTGGGCCTCCCCCTGCACACTACCGCCATCCGTCCCCTCCAGTCAACTGGCCGCTGGAGATTTCCCCCAAAGTTCCTCCTGCTGCCATTGGCCGTCTTCCCCCTGGACCACCTCCCGGACCGCCTCCTCGACGTCTTCCTGGACAACCTATTTTCACGGTGGCCTCCAGGGACGCAAAGCCGTCTGTAGCTCCAGCCCTTTGCTCCTCTGAACCACGCCCCCCTGGAACTGCCACCCGAGGAACCTCGCCATTGGTGACTGACACCAAGGATCAGTCCAACATCTCCACAACAGTGGCCAAATGCCTGCAGGTCATTAAAAGCGTCAAGTGTTTGGCTGCGACACCAGCAGCAACGCCACTCAAATCGGTCCAGTTTAGTTTGCCGTCGGAGTTGCCGTTGGCCTCCGGTCCCGCTGGCTTACTCGAGCAAGTTGGTGTCGTGAAAAGCAAGCAGAAAGAGAAGGTACAGTCTGCTGCTGCAGCATTTACCTGCTCCAGCTGCTCCAGCTGCTCCAGCTGCTGTATTTTGTTGTGTTGCAGTTGGATTTGTACAACCAGAAGCTGGTGGACCTGCAAGAACAGCAGTCCAGGGACGCACAAGGCCACCAGAAACCAGGCAATGGTGCCATGATTGCCTCAGGTATCAATGTTCATTGTCTTGACGATGCATTACTTCATGAGTCTCAACCTTGGTCCTCCTGATTTGATATAGATTGTCGTGCTGAGGAACTGTCTTTATGACTTTCAGTAGGTTTCATGAAGATGTGTCATCCATGAAAGGGAAAAAAAAACCGTGGTACGTAATTATTAGTGATGGGTCCATGAGGCATCGTGTGTCGTCTGACACATTGGCAAACTGTATTGACACTGTGTCGCTGACTGCTGACACCCGCTGGACCTTAAAAGTACTACAGGCAACCTAGTTGACAGACACGACTGACACTGATTTGATGACCTAGTATATACATTAAGTAATTTAAGTAATTTTATATTGTATTGTTTCACATATTCGTTTAAATTGAAAATATATTTTATTTTATAGTTAGTCAATCAATAATGTGAACATGTATCGTAACATGAAAATCAAAGTGAACATGTTGTGAAAGAGGATGCTTGTGCACTGAGATTTGTTTTTTACAAATTTTTATTTAAAACAAGTTTTTCCAATGTTTTGAAATTGAGCCTGTTGCGTTTTTTAGACGGAATTTCTCCCGCCGTTGAAAACACACACTCACACGGCACAGATGAGGTTGGAATGCAGTGTCTTTTGATTGTCCCAGTATCTGACTTGGGGCTGCACCATAATTCTTGATAACTTTGAGGATGAACCGCAAAAGATCAGTTATTGTTTTAGCAGATCCATCCCGTTGATAATGCGCTTCCTTTAACAGAGCTAAAGCGCGCTTCCTTGACAGACTACAATGCTGCTCGTTCGGTCACGTGGCTTTTTTAAAGCGATATGCGCACCGACACGGGGCTTCGCTCTATGAGCTCGACACATGCACCGTCGCATCGGTGTTGCCGGACCCATCACTAGTAATTATGTTTGGCTGTCGGTTGTCAGCCATCCAGCTCAAGATCATCTGCTGAAGTTGAATGCAGGGATCCAGACTCTTGTTGGCTCTCAAAGGCGTTTCGCCCTTAATACAAAAGGTGAGATGTCTTCAAAAGCAAGGAAGAGTTCCATCGCCTCATTTCAACTTAGCAGAAAATCATATTGAGCTTCCAAGGTTTTCGTCCCTCGCAGCGCACGCTAGTGAACGCTAGTATTTGAGTACAGATGTCAAGAAAAGAAGCTAACTGCAAGTGTCTCCGCCAAGTAACTTCTGTGTCTTCATAAACTTTTGCTAGCATCTCCCTAGCATCTTGTGTCAAAACTGCTACCGGCAGTGAGCAGCACTTGCTAAGGCGCACAAACTTACCATGTCTTGGTAGCGGTCCGCTTGCCAGCAAATGTTTTCAATGTCAAGTCATTGCTTAAGTCATGGCCCAGCTAGATAGACAGACAGACCGACAGACCGACCGACAGACAGACCGACCGACAGACCGACCGACCGACAGACAGACAGACAGACAGACAGACAGACAGACAGGTAGATAGATAGATAGATAGATAGTCTCATTGCTGGCAAAAGCGAGTCATATTTTGCAGGTGTCCAATGTTTTTGTCAACTTTTCACAGCTTGCTGGATCTTTACTTCACGTGCAGGAATTTTGACCAGCGAGTGTTTTGCTGCTCAACTCCTTTTCTGCGTTGTGTTGATCGATGTTGCGTTTCCATCGCTGTGGTGGTCAGCTTTCGAGGACATGGCTTGAAGTTGCGTGGCATGAGAACAAAGACATTAGGTACAGAGCTCCTGATAATGTAAAGTTTACCTGGCAAAAAAATTCAATTTTTGTTGGAGCCACATATGTAAGCCATGTTGACAAAAGCTTTCACCCATGAAAACATTTCTGCATCAAGACGTCACTTTGGACAGACTGCCATTCACGTTGAGACAAGGTGTTAACTGTAGCTTGTTGTCAAAGGCTGTTCTGTTTTGTTTCAACTGTGGTAAGTCTTGGTTCAGAGTCAGGGTAAGTAAAGTCAACATCTTTGCTATTCTGACATTTTAATTTTGACAGCAGCCAATTTAGCGCACCGTCCTATCCATGTTTGTCAGCTAAAATTAGCCACGTCATCTCCGTCGGGTTTGTAGCCAATTCTTTGAAGAGCTTTTCTACTTACCTGAAACGTGTCGTGTGTGTGGTGGCATGCATGTACAGTATAGAACCTCATGTTTAGCTTGACAAAAGCGATTGGTTTAAGGATGCGCCTTCTGAGACCAAGCTAGCCACGATAGCTAGACAAACAGGAAAATGTCTTACACTAAGCCTGCTACCAAGTTTAGCCTCTCCCCTGCCCTTGGAATCACACAGCTAGTAGCATTTTCTTGCTAGTTAGCCACAATCATGTGGAACTTTGTCTTTGTGTCAGTCATTTTTTCACGGAAGGCACATCCGCCACGTACCAAGGATGCAAGTGCTACAACACATCATTTGTTTGTAGTAGACGTCTGCTCATATGACATTTTGAGAGGCAGAGGAAGCTAACCGAATGAATAATTACATTGTCTGGTCCAGTGTTTCCCAGCCTTTATTGAGCCAAGAAGGCACATCTTTGACGTTAGAAAACTCTCTGTCCTGGCTATCGATGCTAGTAACATATTTAAAAAAAATCTAAACAAAAACACGATCCGGGTTTACAGTAACGACTTGTGTAACACATTGCTTCCATCTCTGAAGTGATATGACTCCAGTTACTTTGCAGTCACAATTGGATGCTACCTATATTACTATGAGTGGTGGCAAGTATCAGCTATATAGTAAGTATCACAGATATCTCCCTGCCACCAGGGCCAAGGGCATTTGTCGCCCAAGGCAACTTCCAAAAATGGTGCACCCGCCCCAACCACCACCAATTTCCAAGTTATCTTTGAACTATTAATAGTAGTTTGAACTACTAGAGTAGTTCAAAGATAACTTGGAAATTGGTGGTCTGAGTGAGAGCGCTGGAGTGGACGGCAAAAATGACAGGGCGGAATTTTTCACTTGATGATTTTGCCGCCCATGACATTTTGCCACCCCTTTGATTTTGCTGCCCCAGGCGGCTGTCTAGCTCACCTAACAGTAGGGCTGCCACTTGGTTTATGCTTGACGTGTGAGCTGATGTCATGGCCCTGCGGTTGGAAACCACTGGTCAGATTGTCTGGGCTTTTGCTCATCTGCTGCTACAAAATGAATTCAATAGGCCAAGGTAGGTTATTGTTATTTTTCAACCTTTTTCAACCTTTGACTTTACACATCCTGAGAAGGTCGCCAACTACCTTCCTTTGGATGTGAACACTATCTGATAAGAGGCGCTAATGCACTATGTCAAGCAGCTTAGGAGCGTCACCCATCAGTTTTCCTCCATGTCTGCAGGAAAACCAGTTGGCCTTGGGCCCCGCAACGTTTGGATTTGCGGCCATTCACTGGTGTACTGGGCGGAGTCACGGGCCAAATCAGTGGAGGTAGGTGCGCAGCTGGGCATGGACTCCGACAAGGTGGTGCTCTGGTGGAAGGGAATCCAGGGCTTGACCTGGCCCCAGCTGCTGCCCCTGCTCCAGCAGCTCAAGGTCAGCTGGCCCGACCCCCACGTCATCATCATGCACCTGGGCGGTAACGACTTGAACACGGAAACGCCCAGCAATCTGCTGGCGTCTGTCAGGAGAGACCTGGTTTCCGTGAGGACTGCCTTCCCGTACTGCGTCCTTGTTTGGTCCCAGATCCTTCCCCGTCGGGCGTGGCGTCACTCAGCTGACGCCCACGAAGTGGATCTGGTCCGAAGCACAGTCAACCGCCGCATCCACAACATTATTGCCGAGGTGGGCGGCATGTCTCTGACCCACGACAACATCCGCTGCGGGGCCAACACGGGCCTCTACCAACCCGATGGAGTGCATTTGTCGCACAAAGGAATGGATGTGTTCAATGGGAACCTGCATGACTTTCTGGAGAAGTGGACTGAGGAAATCAGTGCCACCGCCGCCTCCCAATAATGCCACCTGCAGTCTTCTTGTTTTGGCTCAAACAGCAGCTTTACGTCTGAATTATTTTTTTCAAATGTTTAAATAAATCTCGTTTGACCTTGATGTATGTGCTTTTATGCGAGTGGCGTCAGTGTGGAGATGGAGCAGCAACGTAAAGGCACAGATCATTTTCCAAAAGCCTTTGCATCCTGACCTGAGTCAAGTAAGGGAACCGCTACCCTGTCGACTTCAACGCACACGGTCACAGTGACGCTCAACGGGTTGTTCTATTTTCACAGTTCTTTATCTTGAATGCTCAATATGTTCATAGTAATTCCCAGGAAGCTGCATTCTCAGTTGAACTATAACGTATGCCAGAAAGGTTGAGACATGGCCGTGAAGGCTTTTTCACTGAGATTGTGGAGGGTCTAACCCAGGTGTGGGAAAACTTTTTGACTGGCGGGCCGAATTTGGTTCTAAATCTTGACCAGGGGGGTGAACCAGGAGCAGATGGATGAAGTGTTTGTGTGAAGTAATAGAAATGACATGCAAAGGTCATTGCATAAAAGGTTTGTACTTTTAGTAGGTAGTAAAGCATGGATATTTAAAAAAAGCTTTTTGAAAACAAATGCATTTATATATGACACTGTTCTTATGAATAATAGTTTCCATCACTTCAGCGCTTGCAGGTCAGATTTATGAAACATGTTTATTTAATGAGGCGAAATCACATCAAACGGCAAACATTCTGACCAAATACATCATCTTGAAGAATCAGTGAAAGAATACATCTAAATAAAGTAATAAAGAAATCAATATTATTGTTGGTCTTGCTGGATTCTGTCCACAATTTAGGGAGCGCGTTATCTGCGCCTCACGGCAAAAGCCTTAGCCAATCACCTGTTATCCAATTTACTCACTGCGTGCTCGTTTAATTTCTTCAGATTTAGGAAAATGCAAAGACACTGAAGCAGAAATTAGACTTACACAGATTGGTTGAGTTCAATCACAATTCTTGTTCAAAAAGCTCTGTTTTCAGGAAAGTACAATACAGCGCTGGGCCCTTCAAGAGCGGAAAGTCTCCATTCAGAAAAGGCAAAGTCCAAGGTTGTTAGATCAGTTTTATATTCAGTAGCACATTGTGGGCCGAGATTGATGGGTGATGAGTCTTCGGGGTGGGTCAAGTTCGAAGGAGAGTCTGCTTCAATGGGAGTGGTGCTGGTTATGGGCGATTCGGTATGGAGGTGGGGGGCTGTTGGTGTGTGTGTGTGGAGGGGGGCTGTGTTCTTTCATCCCGTCTTTCGGCCTTGGCGATCATCTTTGGCCGAGTTCTCGGGTGGGAGCTGTTGTCTTCCCTCCCGTCTTTCGGCCTTGGCGATCATCTTTAGCCGAGTCTTTGGGTGGCTCCTTCTGGCACCTGCTGGTTTTATCTCCACGTGACCTTCCTGTGAACATTCTTCTCCAATCTTGGACATACACTGTCGTACCTCATTCTTATTCTTTTAATTTTGTCATTTTGTACGAAATTATGTTAGCTTTTGGCTGTGACATCATTAATCTATTGCTGTTCTTTTGATACATCATGTCTTTGCTTATTCTTAGTTTAATCATGCTTCCAACCGTATCTTTTCTTTGTTAGGCAAACTATTTCCCTCTATGCAGAGCGTTCAGTAGTAATCAAAAACTGGCGTCTAGCATTAGTCAAAACATAAGATACAATCAAGTACTGAACGGTCAAGACGACTCTGGCTGTGTCCATGATTCACAGAAAAAACATCAGGCATGCATTCCACAGTTCCTTAAGGGTCATTAAGCTATTTAGGCAATATATCAAAAGTCATTTGTTATTTCAAAGTCCTCAGAAATATATATATCAGATCATGAAGTTATAAAAACCTTTCTCATCACCATTTATGAAAAATGTCTAGTTATGTCTTCTTTATTGATTTGGTGTGTAGGTATAATTATATGCTTAAAATGTTTCTTTTATTTATTTAATATGTGAATATACTTGTCTGCTTATGTACTTTATTCAATGAGGTTTGAGCATATCTGTTTTTGTAGCTAGGCAGGACTTTTAGTATTTTGACCCCATTTCCTGCACTCCCTCTGTTGACCTCAGTTTTACTGAGGTCACCAAAATTGTTGATGGCAGCAGGGTCCCTCTGTTGGCACACCACGTCCCTCTGTGGAGCCGCTACAAGTCCCTCTGTGGGGCCGCCAATGAGTGAGAAAAATAAATATAGATAAAATTCATACCCAGACATTTGTAAAAGATGGAGAGTGGAAAGGCAATTGGCCTAGACGACATTCCATTGACAGCATGGAACTATCAAGGAGAGATGGCAGGGGAGATTCCTAAAAAGCGAGAAGTTCCCCGGAAAGGTGTTGACTTCTATTTCTTAATTCAGACCACGGCGATGCGCAGAACTGTAGTAGCTACAGAGGTGTTGTTATGTCGATTGAGCAAAGCATGAAGTTATCGGAAAGAATGTTAGAAGCGAGGCTTGGAAATCTACTGGCCAAAATAATGGAGAGTGTGGCAGAGACAAAGATAGGACATGCAGATGGTTGGTGGCACAGAAAGATATGGAAACGATCGCTCTGCAGTCGCGGCCCCTAACAGGAGCAGCCGAAAGAAGTGGAAGATGAGAAAGAAAATGTGAAAGAGAAATACATAAACAAATAACGAAATACATACATACATATATAGTACATACATATAGACAGACAGACATCGAACGATTGCCCATTCGGTCACTCAGCCCTTCAGTCAGTCACTCAATAAATCAATCAATCAATCAATCAATCAATCAATCAATCAATCAATCAATCAATCACACAGGTGTTAACTAATTTGTAATTGTATTGCAAGCAATTTAAACTAATGGAATATGTAGATGTCCATATCTGTTTTATCAAATTCTAATCCTACTTTACCTTTGTATAAGGCACAGGTGTCAAACTCAAGGCCTGGGGGCCAGATGCTGCCCGCCACATGATTTTATGCGGCCCGCGAAGACAAATTGTGCTTTTTATTCATGTGTCATTACTCGAATTGTAAATTGTCTTCACTTTTAATAATATCAGACAGTTTTTGTCTGATTTGAAAGCGAGTTACTTGTCAGTTTGTTTTGTAGCTTTTACTCTATATAATATGAGGTGCTCACACATTTATTTGGGTATGACAGTCATACCGGTCCTCCGAAAGAAGCTATGACTACACTGCGGCCCGTGAACAAATGAGTTTGACCCCCCTGGTACAAGGGATAGCCTTCTCATTGATCAATCACGTATCTTAAATCATGCTTTTCCTCCTTTGAAGTGACTATGTACTTCAAACCCAAACGGCACCATTTTATAGGGAAAAAAACTTGTTGAATCTATTTGTTTTCGACATAATACTACCGCAATCATCTTAAATTTGTTCAGTTTATCAATCCCTTCCATTGTTTATCCTGCAAATGAATCACGTGAATAATGTGTTATTCAAACTTTAACGTTCATAATCCACCTGTTCCCAATTTGTTTGGCGTCTGTATGTTATTGTTCTAATTTTTTACATTTAATACTCTCCCACCTATTTGATCCTATCTTGTGAAGGTCTACAGTTCATTATAAGCTATTTTGAAACTCTTCACACTTGTTACCAGGCTTTGGCTCCATCTCATGATGTTGTTTCCCATTCACTTCATTTCTGCCGAGCTGCTTCTTCTCCTTCGTCCAGCATGTTGAAGACTTAAAAACCATCAAATCTGAAAACACTTAAAATCTCACCATTCCCCCCTTTGTTTTTTTTTTTGTTTTTTTTCTACCTCCCCCTTTTGACACATTCTAAAAAATGTGTCACAATGGTTAAAAAGTAAAAATAACAATGTCCATGGTGACATACGCATCGCCAGCTGGACTTCGGTGTACCTCCAGATGCCTAGCCTGGAATCAGGCTATCAAATCACCTATTTGATCCTATCTTGTGAAGGTCTACAGTTTATTATAAGCTATTTTGAAACTCTTCACACTTGTTACCAGGCTTTGGCTCCATCTCATGATGTTGTTTCCCATTCACTTCATTTCTGCCGAGCTGCTTCTTCTCCTTCGTCCAGCATGTTGAAGACTTAAAAACCATCAAATCTGAAAACACTTAAAATCTCACCATTCCCCCCTTTGTTTTTTTTTGTTTTTTTTCTACCTCCCCCTTTTGACACATTCTAAAAAATGTGTCACAATGGTTAAAAAGTAAAAATAACAATGTCCATGGTGACATACGCATCGCCAGCTGGACTTCGGTGCACCTCCAGATGCCTAGCCTGGAATCACCAATTCTCAGTCCCTGAAACTCGACTGGCAGCATTTCACATGGCTGTATGAACAAAAGCCACCACCCACCTGTAGCTGTGCATGCAGCTCTCCGTACAATAAACATCCATAATACCAAAAAATAAAATTCATAATGATAAAAATAATCCAGACACGGGCGCATGTCAAACGCATGAAATAGAAAATTGGAGCCTGCCGAGCCTGTCATGAAACAAACTCAAACTTAAAAACTCATTATGAAAAGTAAGGGGTTAGTTGTTAATGCATGTTCACAGACATGACACAAAATTCTCCAAGACTGCAGTTGACAACCTGCAAAGTAAACGCAAGTTTAACAAATGAAGCACAATCTGCTCCCTGGGTTGCTGTTACAGGCTGCAATACAATTAGGTAAAACATCAAAACAAAGCAAGTCATCACAAATTCCGTCTCATACATTTCGTCACACTGTCAGGTAAGTCCAGAGTTGTTGTCATACACTGTCTTGGCTCAGAGTCTTGCTTGTCAATGCTGGTATAGTCACGTCTGGTCATAATCTTGAAATGGGCCTTCTCCATTGAAGTCTTTTGTTGTCAATGGTGCCCCAGAGTAATCGTAAACCCATATTTAGTCCAAAAGGAGCCCTGATCAATCTGTCTTTTTTCAAATCTGTAGTATCTTTATATTTTTCAGGTGAGAGGAATGTTATCCTCTGCTGTGATCACATCACCCCAACCTTGAATGATGTTAACCATTCACAATACACAAACCCCATCCCAAGTACAGACTTGACATTCATACAGCATTACAGACAAACTGTCATCCCACAACACACACATAAAACATACAATATTAAATTGTAAAAAGAACCCTCCGTACACAAAATTTTCTCCTCAATTAAAATGTCCCTTTTTTATTTTAAATCCAAAATTAATATCTAATTGTCTGGTCTCTTGTCCTCACATCGTTTGCCAATATGCATAATACTGGAACATGATTTAACTCCCCATTTAGTTTGCTCACATCTCACACTTAGACTATTTGACACTTTGTGTTGAGCTGTAACTTCAATATTTCCACCTTCCCATATTTCTTGCACTAAACAGTTCCATTTTGCTTTCAGTTTAAATTCATCCCTCCAAATAACTACCTCTGGCAAAGAACCAAAAATTTTAGAGCACTCCCTTTTACTGTTACCTTGTTCCTTCATTCATCAAGCATTACTTACCCTCCTAAGAAATAATGATACTGAAAATAATGTTTAAAAAATATACACAGCTTCCTCCTGCCACTTACACTATAACCTTGGATTATCGTTATCATTTTTGTTGATGCCAATTCTTAGATTTAAAAAGAAATACTTACTCTTGATAATTGAGTCACGCTATATCACAAATTTTGAAAACCTTCTTCCATGTTCCCCCTTTGTACCTATCAAAACCAATTAGAAATATTTTTGCTGTCATGATCATCATTGTGGCCCTCACACTTATTGTTCTTGTATTTTAAATAGGCAATTTTTGTACATTTGAAGCCCTTTGAGACTTGCTTGTGGGCTATATAAATCAATTTGAATTGCCTTGACTTTATTATTATTCAACTTCTTCTGCATTCCTCTTCCTTTTATTTTAATCTTAACTACTTCCACATAATTCATCTGATTTACTCCATTACACTTTTAACCTCCTAGATTCAAATTCAAATTTCACATCCTCACTTCCAACATTGTGGTAAAATTTTGCAAAGTTTCATTTTTTCCCTTCTAATTTCTTCTAGTTTTCCTTTTTTCTTCTTTTTTTTTTTTTCCCACTGACTCAACTCATTTAAAAAAAATTTGAACTGTTCATCTTATGCCTACCTATTCCAAAACTTCCCACTCCCCAAATTTCAAATTTTCAACTTTAAAATTCACGCCCAATTTTACAAAATTCTTTCTATATTTCTATCAATTTTCTGACCAATTCAACACGTTCCAAATTTAAACATAATCTTGTAGCTTTCCCCGAATTTTTATTCAGCCTCTTCGCCTTCACACGCAATTTCTACGGAAATTAATAATTCTAGTTATTATTGTTAATCATCCGTGGCCCTCGTAAGGACAAGCCGCACCAGTAATGGATGGATGGATGGATTGTTAATCCTAACCCCAAGTGCCTATCATAAATTGCCATTTAAATCAATTGTCGCAAGGGTCATGTCAATGTATTTGTTATTTAAAGCCCTCCTGTATTCTTTTTTAATTAAGTAGTGCCCTGTATTACTATTTTGCTGACTATCCAGAATTCCAACTTTCTTATGGCCCCTCACCCCTTCAAGCTGAAATATGCATCCTATAAGTCAGTCGCAGTTGATGTGTAATTAAATTCTGTTGTTTTGATAAAGGTCAATTAAGTTTAGCGATTCAGCCTTCTGTTGCCCGAATCCAAATTTTCACTGGTCCAATTATAAAATTTCATTATTTCAGTTAGATTAATTATGTCTTCGAAATGCTAAGTTACATATAAAAATTTATGATTCAAAGGATTTAATTTCTATTGATCAATGTCCACTTTACAAAGTTTCTGATCACGCTGTCGTATAATTTGTCAGTGCATCTTCACTGTCCATATCTATGTATTTTGTTTTTTATCCCCGTTTCAATCCCCGAATTTTTATTCAGCCTCTTCGCCTTCACACGCAATTTCTACGGAAATTAATAATTCTAGTTATTATTGTTAATCATCCGTGGCCCTCGTAAGGACAAGCCGCACCAGTAATGGATGGATGGATGGATTGTTAATCCTAACCCCAAGTGCCTATCATAAATTGCCATTTAAATCAATGTCCACTTTACAAAGTTTCTGATCACGCTGTCGTATAATTTGTCAGTGCATCTTCACTGTCCATATCTATGTATTTTGTTTTTTATCCCCGTTTCAATCCCCGAATTTTTATTCAGCCTCTTCGCCTTCACACGCAATTTCTACGGAAATTAATAATTCTAGTTATTATTGTTAATCATCCGTGGCCCTCGTAAGGACAAGCCGCACCAGTAATGGATGGATGGATGGATTGTTAATCCTAACCCCAAGTGCCTATCATAAATTGCCATTTAAATCAATTGTCGCAAGGGTCATGTCAATGTATTTGTTATTTAAAGCCCTCCTGTATTCTTTTTTAATTAAGTAGTGCCCTGTATTACTATTTTGCTGACTATCCAGAATTCCAACTTTCTTATGGCCCCTCACCCCTTCAAGCTGAAATATGCATCCTATAAGTCAGTCGCAGTTGATGTGTAATTAAATTCTGTTGTTTTGATAAAGGTCAATTAAGTTTAGCGATTCAGCCTTCTGTTGCCCGAATCCAAATTTTCACTGGTCCAATTATAAAATTTCATTATTTCAGTTAGATTAATTATGTCTTCGAAATGCTAAGTTACATATAAAAATTTATGATTCAAAGGATTTAATTTCTATTGATCAATGTCCACTTTACAAAGTTTCTGATCACGCTGTCGTATAATTTGTCAGTGCATCTTCACTGTCCATATCTATGTATTTTGTTTTTTATCCCCGTTTCAGTGTCAGTAAGCAGCCTTATTATTCCCTCTTTTATCAAAACTCCTCAGTTATGTCTGCCCCAGCACCCAAACACACTTCCATCCCTTTTGTCCCACACTCCACCAACTTTGTAATGCTTCAGCAGTCTTTAGCAATGTGTCCAGTTTGACTTCATGTGACTCGTGCAAGTCTTTAGCAGCCTCTCCTCTTAGATTCTCATGATGATGATTCAGGGCTGGACCGTCCGCCATTCTCAAATGCGTCCATCTTGTCTTTGTTCTTTCAGTCCATTTTCTTTTTGATCTGCCACTGTGTGTATTCCACCAACTGTATGGTTCTTGTCCTGTGAAGAGCCGTGCTTGCCCCCTTCAAGCATGATAATAGTTCCTGTTGTTCTCCCAAAGGTCAAAGGTGTGTCATGACCAGGGACAGTCCTCTGTTGATTTTGAGGCAGCCAGTAGAGAACAAGGACTCAGTTCAGGACTTGTGCCACGCGCTAGGGCAGAACACACTGGGACACAAATTTCACAAAACTATCTTCGTGTTCTCAGTCAATCTTCCTATTAACATTTTGTATCCTATCAGTTGCGCACACTCATCATCTTACTATCAAGCCGCCCTTATCAAATGCTTTTTTTTTTTTTTTTTTTTGAGTAATCCATCCACCCTACCCATTAACACGGCTAAAATCCTCATTCCAGTGTTTATCATCAAATAAAGTTCCGAAATCCTTTGTACTAAACTGTAATGTAATTTAACCAATGTGGTTGTATATGCGGTGAATGTTATTGTTCAATCTATAGGTCATACAGCGCCTGTGTTCCAACTATGACACTCCTCCTTGGTTTACCATCTCATAAAATATTGTTGTCAGCAGCGCTAAATGATAGTGCTTGAAAGTGAATGTCTTATCGCCCAATTTAAAACACATGCCACATTTGAGCTAGTATTTATTCGTTTATTTGCCATCCTCATGTTAGCTGGCATGTGTCAGAATTAAAATGTAATTTTGCTTTTAATTGTAAGTTTTTCAAAATTGCTATATCAAAGTCAAAGTCAAAGTCAGCTTTATTGTCAATTTCTCCAAATGCCAAAGACACACAAAGAAACCGAAATTTCGTTCCCCCCTATCCCACGGTGACAAGACATGGCTCACAACAGACAAACAAGTAAACAAGTATAACAAAAGCGTGCTGAATAAATAATGAATAAATAACACAACAATAAATAAATAAATAAATAAATAAATAAGAGGAGCAGAAAAAAAGGAGCAAGTGCGCGTACAGCAGACATTCCCGAAAATAGCGCAACAGTGCCGCACGCTACGCAGAAGGGGGTAGCGAGTTCAAGGCCCTAACAGCCTGGAGAAAGAAGCTGTTGGCGAGTCTGGTGGTGCGGGAGCGCAGGCTCCTGTACTTCTTCCCAGAGGGCAGAAGGACAAACAAAGAGTGACCCGGGTGACTCACATCTCTGGCAATCGAGGTTGCCTTGCGGGCGAGATGGGAGGTGTAAATGTCCTTCAGGGAGGGGAGCGAAGCACCAATAATCTTACCAGCCGTATTCACTATGCGCTGCAGGGCCTTCAAGTTCTGTTCAGTGCAGTTACCACCCCAGACAGCGATGCAACTGGTGAGGACGCTCTCAATGGTGCCACGATAGAATGTAGACAGGACTGCCTGAGGAGCACATGCACGCCTGAGCTTCCGCAGGAAGTACAGGCGGCGCTGAGCTTTCTTTGCCAGTGACGAGGTGTTTGCGGACCAGGAGAGGTCCTCACTGATGTGCACCCCCAGGAACTTGGTGCAGCTCACCCTCTCCACCACAGCACCGTCGATGATATCCTTACTGCACCGAGATAAACTGTTAAATATATCTTTAAAAACAAACAAAAACAATCTATGCTCCTGCACAGACTCTTAAATGTGGCACCCAAATGCCAGATTACAAATCAAACCTCCTCCTTCACTCTCACATTTTTGATAAAACAGTCTACTTATCTAGACACTGTCATCACATACGAAATAATGGCCTGCAAATTGAATATAATGTCGTTGCTCTGGTCCCTCAAAACATGTAACTAGGATTTGGACAATTATTAACCCCCATCAATTGATCAATTATCTCCTCACTAAATTCCTAGCCTGTTAACCTATCTGCATAAAGAAGACATTTGCAATGCACAGGATAAGAGAATAACAAGGAACATCTTAACAATAAACAAAATAAACCCAACCCACAATCAAAACCAAATAAACTAGAACCATGACATATGTAGACCAACACAGTACTCCAAATATTTCCCCATTAAAATTTAAGCCTTTTTGTGTAGAGCACCATTGATTTCTAATCATTAACCTAATTTTATCCTTAATTTAATCCCAATCACAAATGCCCCCTACTTAATACTTTACATGGTGTTCTTTTAATAAAAAGTGCCCCCTTGCAATGTCGTTTTTATTTGTTGTTTTTTAACTCTAAGTGATTCAAATCTTTGACTTATCCTTACATGTGTCCTTGTATAGTCTTATGTCATAACCAATCAATAATTCCTCCTAAATTTAAAATCTGCAATCATAATTTAATTTTATCCAATTCTACAATGTATGTTCTCTCTTACTCTCACATTTTTATGAGGGCTGGGCACTCTCCTCGTTGGACGAGTTTCTGCCCACAACCCTCAGATTATTCTATCATTTCTAATTTTTATATTTAACAATGCAAATCTGATAAACCATTGTCTAGCACATCGTTTCCGTGCACCAATTTAACGCAATTCCATCCTTTATAACGAACTGATACACAAAGACAAACATACACATAAACAAACACACGGGCCCACAACATAGACATGACAATCTTCCCAGCTGATAACAAGGGTGGGGGGGGGGGGCAACTGAAGTGCGGAGAGCCTCGCCACCACCACGTCGCACAATGTAACCCCGCACCTCTGTCCAAAATATGCATTTGTGCCCACCTGACCGTTTGGCCCAAACTTTAGAGCCGCACCCTTTTGAAAACAAAAATGGTTACAGTTTAACCCCACCACACAATGGGATATAACCTTCAAGCTAATTAAATATACATTCTTTATCAAATTCTTGTTTAGCCATTTTTCTGACTCCAACTCTCATGCAAAATCAAAATAAAATCAACAATTTTATACAAATCAACTTATTGTTCTTCATGAACCACAAATCATCACTTCCATCCCATGAACAGCACCACAACTAATCACTCACTTCTTCAGCTGCACCGCTGTCCCATCTGACAGCCAAGCCTGCTTTCCACACAATATCATCATAGACACACTTCAACAATTATGTAGCGACCTGGTTAACCCAGTTACCCTTTGCCCTAGACAACAATATAAGTCTCTAAGGTCGCACTATTGAGGTCGCCAGGCATCCGTCCTGCTATATCAGCGATGCCTTCACCATTTTTTTTCTTTTTATTTATATATATTTTTTTCACGAGTCCCCGACTCGTATTGGTGGCCTGGCCGATCCAATCGACCCCGACCTTAGGCAACAGTATAAGTTCCTAAGTGTCTACTATTGAGGCCACTCAGGTGCCCATATGCTAGTCACTGGCATCCCACAAGTTCCAGCGGTGTGAGCGCCCTTTGCTGATCAGACAAAGTCCTCACCACCTTTCTCTTAATTCACCACGACTCAGACAGCCCTATAATGTTCTAAGGTCAAACTATTGGAGTCGCTCGGCATCCGTCCTGCTATATCAGCGACGCCTTCACCTGTTTTTGTATTTTTAATTTTTTCCACAAATCACTTTTACCAAGTTCCACAGAAACACACACTTCTATACAACCACCATTCCTGAACACAGAGCTGAAATTATTAATTTTTGTATTCCGCTTTCACTCCACAACATTGCTGCACTGGGAGAGAGAGAAAAGGTTCCCCCTTACCTTTTGTGCCGATCGGACTGCAATATTGTTGAGCAAGAGCAGAGAAGGAAGAATCCTTTGTGGAGCATGCACTTTCCCTTCTGAAGAAATCACGTCAGGGTCAACATTTGCTGGATTCTGTCCACAATTTAGGGAGCGCGTTATCTGCGCCTCACGGCAAAAGCCTTAGCCAATCACCTGTTATCCAGTTTACTCACTGCGTGCTCGTTTAATTTCTTCAGATTTAGGAAAATGCAAAGACACTGAAGCAGAAATTAGACTTACACAGATTGGTTGAGTTCAATCACAATTCTTGTTCAAAAAGCTCTGTTTTCAGGAAAGTACAATACAGCGCTGGGCCCTTCAAGAGCGGAAAGTCTCCATTCAGAAAAGGCAAAGTCCAAGGTTGTTAGATCAGTTTTATATTCAGTAGCACATTGTGGGCCGAGATTGATGGGTGATGAGTCTTCGGGGTGGGGCAAGTTCGAAGGAGAGTCTGCTTCCATGGGAGTGGTGCTGGTTATGGGCGATTCGGTATGGAGGTGGGGGGCTGTTGGTGTGTGTGTGTGGAGGGGGGCTGTTGTCTTCTATCCCGTCCTTCGGCCTCGGCGATCATCTTTGGCCGAGTTCTCGGGTGGGGGCTGTTGTCTTCCCTCCCGTCTTTCGGCCTTGGCGATCATCTTTAGCCGAGTCTTTGGGTGGCTCCTTCTGGTACCTGCTGGTTTTATCTCCACGTGACCTTCCTGTGAACATTCTTCTCCAATCTTGGACATACATTGCCGTACCTCATTCTTATTCTTTTAATTTTGTCATTTTGTACGAAATTATATTAGCTTTTGGCTGTGACATCATTAATCTATTGCTGTTCTTTTGATACATCATGTCTTTGCTTATTCTTAGTTTAATCATGCTTCCAACCGTATCTTTTCTTTGTTAGGCAAACTATTTCCCTCCATGCAGAGCGTTCAGTAGTAATCAAAAACTGGCGTCTAGCATTAGTCAAAACATAAGATACACTCAAGTACTGGACGGTCAAGACGACTCTGGCTGTGTCCATGATTCAGAGAAAAAACATCAGGCATGCATTCCACAGTTCCTTAAGGGTCATTAAGCTATTTAGGCAATATATCAAAAGTCATTTGTTATTTCAAAGTCCTCAGAAATATATATATCAGATCATAAAGTTATAAAAACCTTTCTCATCACCATTTATGAAAAATGCCTAGTTATGTCTTCTTTATTGATTTGGTGTGTAGGTATAATTATATGCTTAAAATGTTTCTTTTATTTATTTAATATGTGAATATACTTGTCTGCTTATGTACTTTATTCAATGAGGTTTGAGCATATCTGTTTTTGTAGCTACACAGGACTTTTAGTATTTTGACCCCATTTCCTGCAGTCTCCCTTTTTTTGCTAGTGCATCATGGTCTGGAGTAAAATTTGTTGTGGTAATTCTTAGGATAGAGTCGAGGTGTCGGTCCGTTAACCTAAATCTGTGTCCACCTTTCTTTTCCTCGGGCCACTCATTTTAATGGAAGGATTCCTGGGGAAGGTTTGTGGGTGGCATTAGCGTAAAACTGTATCTGAAAGCTCAGCGCGCGAATTACGAGAATGCTGACGTCACAGCCCACACTCGAAATTCGGCACTGATGGAAATAGAGTGCGGAGTGTGCTGGGTCCGTACTACTTAGTACGTACACGCACTTGTGAGTGTGCACAAGCTTTCTGACACGGCTTCCGGGAGTAAATGCGCGGGCGAGCTCTTCCGTATCTATTGGGGAAACATAGTAATTGCAGGAAGAATGACAAAAAAGAAATTTATTAATACAATTTATTCAGGTTTGGCGGGCCAGATTTAACGGCCCCGTGGGCCGGATGTGGCCCGCGGGCCGTAGTCTGCCTATGTCTAGTCCAACCACTACCTTCAGAATCCATCCTCTTATACTACTCTTGAGTGGGTGACTCTGCCTAGCCTGCGTGACACTGTGTGACCTTGCCGTCTTAACTGAAATCAATGCCCATGTGTGTCATGGCCAGTGAAAGCAAGAGACTGCTGCTGAATCATGTGTGGCAAAGACGCTCGTTCTAACAAGGTAATCAAGTAAACAACTTCTTCAACATTCAGGGAGATTCTTCAAGTCGTTACCGCATGGCAACACTGTTGACTCACGAAGGGGTGCCACCGATGTATGGGTCGGCCGACTTGAGCGTCCAATATTCATCCATCCATCCATTTTCTATACCGCTTGTTCCCAAGGGGGTCACAGACGTGCTAGAGCATATCCCAGCAGTCATTGGGCAGTCGGCGGGGGACACCCTGAACTGGTTGCCAGCCAATTGCAGGGCAAACAGAGACAAACAACCATTTGCACTCACACCTAGGGATAATTTGGAGTGCTCAGTCAGCCGAACAACCATGTTTTTGGGATCTGGGAGGAAACCCGAGTGCCCGGAGAAAACCCACGTGGGCATGGGGAGAACATGCAAACCCCACACAGGGAGGGCCAGAAGTGGAATCGGACCCACACCCTCCTAACTGTGAGGTGGACGTGCTAACCAGTTGCTGGATTCTGTCCACAATTTAGGGAGCGCGTTATCTGCGCCTCACGGCAAAAGCCAATCACCTGTTATCCAACTTACTCACTGCGTGCTTGTTTGATTTCTTCAGATTTAGGAAAATGCTAAGACACTGAAGCACAAATTAGACTTACACAGGTTGGTTGAGTTCAATCACAATTCTTGTTCAGACAGCTCTGTTTTCAGGAAAGTACAATACAGCGCTGGGCCCTTCAAGAGCGGAAAGTCTCCATTCAGAAAAGGCAACGTTCAAGGTTCTTTGGTTAGCTTATATCAGCTGCACATGCCAGTGTAGGCCGAGTTTGATGGGTGATGAGTCTTTGGGGTGGGGCAAGTTCGCCATGGGAGTGGGTGCTGGTTATGGGCGATTCAGTGTGTGTGGGGGCTGTTGTCTTCCATCCCGTCTTTCGGCCTTGGCGATCATCTTTGGCCGAGTCCTTGGCTGGCTCCCTCTGGCACCTGCTGGTTTTATCTCCACGTGACCTTCCTGTGAACATTCTTCTCCAATCTTGGACATACACTGTCGTACCTCATTCTTTCTTTGTTAGGCAAAATATTTCCCTCTGTGCAGAGCGTTCAGTAGTAATCAAAAACTGGCGACTAAGCATTAGTCAAAACATAAGATACAATCAAGTAGTGAACGGTCAAGACGACTCTGGCCGTGTCCATGATTTAGAGAAAAACATCAGGCATGCATTACACAGTTCCTTAAGGGTCATTAAGCTATTTAGGCCATATATCAAAAGACATTTGTTATTTCGAAGTGCTCAGAAATATCTATCAGATCATAAAGTTTATAAAAACCTTCCTCATTACACCACTTATCAAAAATGTGTAGTTATATCTTCTTTATTGATTTGGTGTGTAGGTATAATTATATGCTTAAAATGTTTCTTTTATTGATTTAATAAGTGAATATACTTGTCTGCTTATGTACTTTATTCAATGAGGTTTGAGCACATCTGTTTTTGTAGCTAGGCAGGACCTTTTGTATTTCGACCCCATTCCTTCACTCCCTCTGTTGACCTCAGTTTAACTGAGGTCACCAAAATCGTTAATGCCACCAGGGTCCCTCTGTTAGCATACCACGTCCCTCTGTGGAGCCGCTTCAAGTCCCTCTGTGGGGCCGCCAATGAGTGAGAAAAATAAATATAGATAAAATTCATACCCAGACATTTGTAAAAGATGGAGAGTGGAAAGCCAATTGGCCTAGACGACATTCCAGTGAGAGCATGGAACTAGAGATGGCAGGGGAGATTCTTAAAAAGCGAGAAGATTCCCGGAAAGGTGTTGACTTCTATTTTTTATTTCAGACCACGGCGATGCGCAGAACTGTAGTAGCTACAGAGGTGTTGTTATGTTGATTAAGCAAAGCATGAAGTTATCGGAAAGAATGGTAGAAGCGAGGCTTGGAAATCTGTACTGGCCAAAATAAAGGAGAGTGTGGCAGAGATGAAGATGTTGCAGGATATGCAGATGGTTGGTGTGACCGCACAGAAAGATATGGAAACGATTACTCTGCAGTCGTGGCCCCTAACAGGAGCAGCCGAAAGAAGTGGAAGATGAGAAAGAAAATGTGAAAGAAAAATACATGAACAAATAACAAAATACATACATATATATATATATATATAGTACATACATATAGACAGACAGACATCGAACGATTGCCCATTCGGTCACTCAGTCATTCAGTCAGTCACTCAATGAATCACTCAATGAATCACTGAATCAATCACTCAATCAATCAATAAACCAACCAATCAATCAATAAACCAATCAATCAATCAATCAATCAATCAATCAATCAATCAATCACACAGGCGTTAACTAATTTGTAATTGTATTGCAAGCAATTTAAACTCTAATGGAATATGTGGATGTATCAGTTTTATCATGTGTTTTTATTATCTGTATAAGGCACAGGTGTCAAACTCAAGGCCGGGGGCCAGATGCAGCCCGCCACATGATTTTATGCGGCCCACGAAGACAAATTGTACTTCATATTCATGTGTCATTACTCGAATTGCAAATTGTCTTCACTTTTAATAATATTTTATTTTATTTTTAAATATTAGACCAGTTTTTATTTGTCTGATTCGAAAGCGAGTTACTTGTCAGTTTGTTTTGTAGCTTTTACTCTACCGTAATTGCCGGACTATAAACCGCACCGGATTATAAACCGCACCAGCTAAAATTCAGGGATATTTCAGTTTTTTTCTTACATAAGCCGCACCGGACTATAAACCGCACGTGCACACGAGTTTTTTACAAAGAAAGACAGTACATAGAAAGCTTTTTTAACGTTTTAATAACATACTTGAACATGTCTTTCTAAACATGGCCTGTGACGCAGCAGTAGTACCGCAGCCACGCGGAAGTGTGCACGTGAGTTATTAGCAAAGAAAGACTGGACACAGAAAGTTTTTTTAAAGCTTTAATAACATACCTTAACGTTTCTTTCCAAACACTGCCTGTGACACGGCAGTAATACCGCAGCAACACGGAAGTAACACAGCAAAGTCACTGAGACGCGGCAGCAACACAGCAGCAACACGGTAGCACAGCACTAACAGGGCTGGTTAAAAAAAACACACCAGTAAAAGAAAAAAAAGAGCCGTCTTAATCTGCCTCCTGTGCACTGAAACCATCGAAGTCTTCCTCCTTAGTGTCCAATTGGAATAGCGTTAGATATCCTTCGCCTCACACTTTCTGTCTCGCTTTCGTCGTCGGTTTTATGCATTTCTTCGAGTGTGAAGAGGGTCTGTTCATGCTAATCTTATTCATGCACGAAGCGCTAAATTACATTAAACCAGCGAGCGACACGTATAGCTTAAAAGCGGCATCATATGCATTTCTTTTGTCCCCCATAATGACGGTTTGTGTATAAAAGCTTCCTGTCTTTGTGTGAATGGGGGTGTGTGCGTGATGCGCGAAATGTAAACACAAACTAGCGCGTCTTCTTCAGCGCATTATTTCTTCTTCACCTGTCTCACTCTTGCTTCCTGCTAGAGCGCCCCCTGGATGCCGGAGGCCGTAAAAATCCATAAGTACGCCGCGCCGCCGTTTAAGGTTCAAAGTAACCTTCTGAATAAAATGCATTAAAAGTTCACATTCATTACAACTTGTTTTTGGTGAGCAGAATGTCAGAAGAATTGAATTTAAAAGCTGACTGATTGGGTGTTAATACAATGCAGATGGTCCAAACAGCGCCACTGCTTTGTGTAATCTCTGAGTGACATGGCAGAGTAAGAGAAAGGGTTTAGATCACAGGTGTCAAACTCAAGGCCCGGGGGCCAGATAAGGCCCGCCACATCATTCTTTGTGGTCTGCGAAGACAAATTGTGCATCAAATTCGTGTCATTATTAGAATTGCAAATTGTCTTCACTTTTAATAATATCTTTTTTTTTTAAACATTTGACCAGTTTTTACTCGTCTGATTTGAAAATGAGTTATTTGTCAGTTTGTTTTGTAGCTTTTACTGTATATAATAGTGTTAAGAGTAAAAGTGATCAAGTCATCACAAAAATCACGAAAAAAATCTTATATAAGCCGCACCTGACTATAAGCCGCAGGGTCCAAAATTTTGGAAAAAAGTCGCGGCTTATAGTCCGGAAATTACGGTACATAATATGAGGTGCTCACACATTTATTTGGGTATGACAGTCATACCGGTCCTCCGAAAGAAGCTATGACTACACTGCGGCCCGTGAACAAATGAGTTTGACCCCACTGGTACAAGGGATAGCCTTCTCATCGATCAATCCCGTATCTTAAATCATGCTTTTCCTCCTTTGAAGCGACTATGTACTTCAAACCCAAACGGCACCATTTTATAGGGAAAAAACTTGTTGAATCTATTTGTTTTCGACATAATACTTCCGCAATCATCTTAAATTTGTTCAGTTTATCAATCCCTTCCATTGTTTATCCTGCAAATGAATCACGTGAATAATGTGTTATTCAAACTTTAACGTTCATAATTTGTTATAATAATAATAATGTTCCCAATTTGTTTGGAGTCTGTATGTTATTGTTCTAATTTTTTACATTTAATACACTCCCACCTATTTGATCCTATCTTGTGAAGGTCTACAGTTTATTATAAGCTATTTTGAAACTCTTCACACATGTTACCAGGCTTTGGCTCCATCTCATGATGTTGTCTCCCATTCACTTCATTTCTGCCGAGCTGCTTCTTCTCCTCCGTCCAGCATGTTGAAGACTTAAAAACCCTCAAATCTGAAAACACTTAAAATCTCACCATTCCCCCCTTTGTTTTTTTTTTTGTTGTTTTTGTTTTTCTACCTCCCCCTTTTGACACATTCTAAAAAATGTGTCACAGTGCCTCCACCGAGCCGCCGTCTCATATTCATCACTTTTAAAACTTGTCAGGATTTTACCAATCGAAGACCGCTATATTCTTCATGCACTAAATAGTTAAATTGAGAATATATAGTCTTTTGGTAGTTACTATTAGCGTAGCGAGCATCAAAAAGAAAATGATCGGGTAAAGGATTCTACTGCTTAGTTCCCGGGTGAAATGACTGCACGCAGCCCTGCTTTTGAAAGAGATTTCCGATGGTGACCGGTAGGTGGCGGTGATGCATCTGAATGCTGCGGGCCAACTGCCACTAAAAGAAAAAGAAGGAGGAGGCTGGCTAGCCTAGTATGCATCGCATTGTCAAAACGAACCTTTAGCTTCCGCCTGTGTTTTGTTGGCTCCACTTTTCAGCACAAAGCCGTGCGCAAGAACCGGTAGCGTCTGTTGCTTTCGGTTCGATCGTTGTTAGTTCTCGTCGAAACATGTTCCGCGGTCAGCCTCCGCCGAGGGGCTCTTATGGGCCGCCTTTCGACAACCGCGGCCCGCCGCCGCCGCGGCTGTACCCGCATCCGAGAGGCGATGAGCGAAATCGGCCCAGATCACCGTACCACTCGGACTACCACTACCGCGGACACTCCGACTACCATCGCCCTCCGCCGCACCGCAGCTACTATCCTCCCGCTTCAACAGAACACCGAGGCGGGCAGCACCGCTCCGCTGCTCCGCCGCGGGAGGTCAGAGCAATCAAATACACACACGCGCAACTTTCGGTTTTGAACACGAGTGGCTTGTTCCGGGGCTTGGCTCGGTAGCGGGACGGGGAGATCAAAGAAATCTCGAGTTTTTTGCAGTGTTCAACGAAAATAGTTTATCGGACGTGATGACAAACTTGTTTGCAGAGGTCGCCGTCTCCTTGCCATCGTCTTCCCGTTGACCACAAACTCGTCATCACGGTGGGCAACGAGCTGACCAGCTCCACGACTCCACGTCAGCACGACAGGTCCGAACTTCTTATTCGCTCATAAACCTACGTAGCAATGTGACAACGTTTCTCATAAATGACAGTCTAGCTGGAACGGCCACATCGCTTGTTACCGCATCAAACTCCCCCTTAATGGTGACTGCGAGCTAGTAAGGAACGAGTGAAGGATTGCCGATTCACATGCGTGAATCATTGTGCATTGCCAATCCTTCACTCCCCAGATTTTCCCAAAATATCAAAAGCCTTTCATATCTGGAAACAGGCCATACCGACCGCTTGGGCTACCAGAACCGCAGACACCCCGTGGCAGCATGCTCAGTGGTAAAGTGGCATTCTCCCAACCAAGAGGTTGGTGGTTTGATCCCCAGCCATATGTATGTCTCGATCATATTACACGCACCATAATCTTGTTTATGTACAAAAGCCTCAACAACCTCAGCGAATGAATAACTCATCAGTGGTCATCCTTTAATGGTTTTGTTTTGGAGAATATTTTAAGCGTGCTGTCACATGTTTTGGAGAAAATCCCTCAAACATGTCACTCAGAGACTGATTGCCCACCATGGAAATGGAGGATGTCAACATTGGCTGTGTGTGTCGCCACAGAGACAGAAGTCCGGACCGCAGTTGCGTCCGCAGCAGAAGTGGCGCAAGAAGCAAGAGCCGCCATCGCAGCCAGCGGCGCAGTAAGTCTCGGTCCACGTCCAGAGGGCGCAGTCGAGGACGGGTGTCCAGCCGGGCCTCAAGCCGGGCCCCAAGCCGGGCCCCAAGCCGGGCCAGCAGTCACAGCAGGAAGCGCAGCAGCAGCTCCAGCAGCAGCTCCAGCAGCCCCCGTGCCAAACCTTTCAGTGAACTGGAAGTGGCCCGTCGCAGGAAGGAGCAGGAAGAATTGTTGTGTCTGCCCACCAAGTCCATCCTCAAGAAACGCTCCGACTACGAGCACTCACCGTTGGTGAGGGTGCGTTCCTTCCGATGACCACATTGAACACATTGAATATACCCATTGAACGCGCCCTGGTCCTTTTCAGGTGGCTCGGTGGTGCACTGGTTCGATTCCACCCTGTGTGGAGTTTGCATGTTCTCCCCGTGCCTGCGTGGGTTTCCTCCGGGAATTCTGGTTTCCTCCCACCTCCCTAAAACAAGGCTGATTGAGCACTCCAAATTGCCCATAAGTGCGAATTGTTGTTCATCTCTGTGTGCCCTGCGATTGGCTGGCCCAGTTTAGGGTGTCCTCCCGCCTACGATGACTGCTGGGATAGGCTCCAGCACACCCGCCACCCCTGCGGGAAAAAGTGGTGCAGAAGATGGATGGATGGTCCTTTCCAAAGAACCCAAAAGTACCTCGACAGAAGCTAACTGGCTTTGT
Source organism: Syngnathus floridae (assembly GCF_059516105.1). NCBI lineage: Eukaryota > Metazoa > Chordata > Actinopteri > Syngnathiformes > Syngnathidae > Syngnathus > Syngnathus floridae. The sequence goes on along the minus strand of NC_142421.1, from coordinate 13,160,289 downwards.
AGTAAACTCAGTCACATCGGCACATTGAATCGCTCTGTGCTGAAGAAGGCGACTGTTCAAGTTGCGATTGCTTTGAAGCTTGAGTGGTGCAGTGAAAGTGAGCGGTGTTGCCTCATGCGCGTTCACCCGGCCAGCATGGCCTCCTTAAGCTGGCGAGAACCATAAGAACATTTCCACAGCTTGCGACTTGAAGCGACTTTTTCAATCCCATCCTTTGTCACTTGGTCCTGTTTTAAGCTGCGCCGTAGCCCTGTTGCTTTGCTAACATCTTTTTTTCTCACGAACTGCGCAACTGGTGACATTTGCAACCAAAAGGAGGCTTCAGAAACTTGAGCTGACCACAGCGCACTTTGGAGTTTGCGCTTTGGCTTGTTAGGCAATTAAACGATTTGAGTTGTCCGTGGCAGCTGCGGGCGCGGCAGCACTCGCCAAGCAAGTTTCACGTCCCAATGCCGGGAGGGCCTTTTGTATTTGGGACTGTGCCAAAGGACGCCGACTGCAATTTGGTGCCAATAGTTCTGGTGCCAGTCCCCAAGCCGTCTTTGTTCACGAGGTGACTTTGTGTGTGCGTTTGTGTTGTTCAGACTTGTGACTCGGGCCTGTCTCACGTAGCGGAGGAGCTCCTGCGGGCCGTTAAAGGAATGGATTCGGCCGCCGTGGCGTCTGTGTTGAACGAGCTGCGGTCCGACCCGCAGATGTCGCAGCGGGCCGACTTCAACGCAGAAATCAAGGAGATCCTGAATTTGCTGGACCTGGCGGCGGTGGCCCAAGAAGCCAAGAGTTTGGCCACTGATATTGACGACGAGGAGAAGTTCCTGTATGGAGACTCGGCAGAACCCGGGATAGTGGTTCCGCCCGAGCCACTCCAGAACCACGCCTTTGATTTGTACGGTGATGTCACGGAGGACGTTCTCTACGACGATCTGCTGCCGGCCACCATACCTACGGTGGTCTCGCCTCCCATTGGTGGCGAGGTCTGTACGGATTGGACCCCCTCGGCTCACGCCTCCGTTTCCCATGCTTCCGAACCGCCGCCAGACGAGGAGAACGATCAGCAGGCACTGGAAGACTACCAGAAGCTTCAGAACCTCTTGAAGACCATCGGCTTGGATCTGGGTGTGACAGAGATCAGCAAACTGGCTGCTAGGACCAAGGAGCGCTTGCATGGAAATAAGACACCCAAGCGACGGCGTCCACGTTACTCCTCCGGCAGCTCTGACGAAGGTCACAGCAGGCGCAGCCGCAGCTCAGATGAGGAAGAGGAGGACCACGACAAACGGGTCCGCCACGCCAGACGTGCAGGCAGTTGGAGCAAAGATGTCGGCAGCGCTATAAGTGAGGCGCCACAGCAAACGGCCGCCATTGACACCGCAGCCCCTTTGTCGGCAACGCCCGTCCCTGCGCCCATGCCCGTCCCTCCCTCCTACCCGCCCTCGCATGCTCCAGGTATGCTGGCGCCCAGCTATCTGTCGCTGGACTACGGCCAGTACGGGAACTTCCAGCCGTACGCGCAACCGCGGTGGCCCCCGCCTTTGTATCCGCCCCCAAGCTTGCCGCCGACACCCGGCGCCACCAACTTCCCGCCGACGCCCGGTGCCAACAACTTAATGCAAGCTCTGCCGTACCATGCAGCTGAGCCCCAGCCGTCGCCACTTCCTGAGGTTAAAGGTCAGTCAGTGTCCGCTTAGCTGAGGGCTGGTTTTCGGTTTGATTGGATGACAAGTAAATCTCGGAAGGGAAAAAGCAACGAGTGAAACTTGTCACTGAGTGGAAATGTCCCTGTTGTTTGCTTTTGTTTCTGTGGGGGCGGGCATCAATTTAAAGATAAATGTCATCCGGGGCCTTTAATTGCATCCCCAGCATGGCCCGTGACCCTTGAAGGGTGACCTTGGCTTGTTGTTCAGGTGCCGTCAAGACTCCTTGGGTCTCCGGGAAGGGAGCGGTACCGGCTTTCTGTCAGGTGTCAGAGCAGGAGAACAATGAAAGCCAGAAGCAGAAGGTTGGTGCCCTTTCTCCCCTTGCCATCGCCAAGAGTCTTGCCGATGACCTGGTTTTCAGGTTCTGGAGGAGCGGGAGAACCTGAGACAGGAGCGAGAGCAGCGCATGAAAAAGAAGGAGTACCTCCTGAAGGAACTGGAGCGACTCCGCAAGCAGCAAGGTAGCGCATGCACGCACACCAGCGGAAGTGTCCGTCATGATGTATACTTGTGGGCACCTCAAAGGGCAGATGTCAACTGGCTTGAAGGGTGGACTGCATTAGGACCGACGGTGCTGTGGCATGAAGGTAGTCAGCCAAGCAGATTCTGGATTAGGACCGTGTATGATGACCTTTAGGTCAGCGTTGGCTGTTTATTTCGGAGTGGAGCTTTGCTAATAGTTAGTTGAGCCAGCCAGCCAGCGAGGCGAGACGTCATCCTGAGTGGCGGCAGCAAGCTAATAACCCACTTGGCACATGCGTTGCTCGGAACGCTTGTTTTCTTCTTCCTCCCGTTCGTCTTCCCAGCCTTATTTTGGCGCATTACACTGGACCGAAAATCGCGCTCAGGAATTTGCCCCCAATTCTAAGTGATCACCGTGCGTTTCGGTCTGCTCAGTGTTGGCATCTACGCTGTTTGAGTCATCTACACGTGGCCTGTCCGACATGCGTTTTGACATGACTGACAGTTCCTGCTGCTTTGCAGCCAGCGCGCCTCTCAAGATATTGCATTGCGACAACCGACTGAGTGGCGTTTTTGTTGTTGTTTTTTTGTGCTTTCAGGCGAGCTGCTGAGGAAGAAGCGTCGCCAGAAGGATGGTCACAAAGATCCGCTCCTACAGGAGATCAGCCTCCTGCAGGAGGACATCATGATGCAGATCTCCAATCTGCGCAAGGAGCACGAGGTGGCCGAGAAGAAGCGCAGTGAGATCGATAAGGTGGCGCTCATCCTGGGGCTCGGACCATCTGACTGTCCCCGTTCGACATCCCGGGTGGCGCAGGAAGGCCACGCGCTGGCCAGTCCCGGTATAAGTAGGCCGCGCATGCAGCACAGTCCAGAGCGCCAACAAGATGGCGAGGGCCAACAAAATGATGCTGGCGACGGTGGCATCTCCCTGAAGGTACAAACAAATCAACAAGCTCTTCATGGAACACTTCAAAACAACACTTGAATATTGTGATCAAACTTTTTGCCATCACAGCAATGCTCACAATCACATGTTTATTTCTTAGCAGGATGTGTCAGAAGCAAACCGGCGACTGCTCATTCCCGCATCTCCGCCCCCTGAGCCCTTTGAGTACTACGACGCTGGGAACCATTGGTGCAAAAGCTGTAACCTCACCTCGGGATCCATGTTCGATTTTTTTAACCACCTGCATAGCAAAACCCACCGCAAGGTTTGCCATGCTTGACCTCAGTCGTTAATTCTGTCAGATTTCCGGATGTCGTCTGTTGGGCCAAACTCTAGGCTTATCTGAATTTTGCCGGGTTTTTAAGTTTTGTTTTTCCCTCCGTCTCCCTGTCTTTTTAACATCTCGTGACCAAACTTGCCCTTTTTGCCAGTTTCAAGCTGATTTTGCCTCCGGGTCTTTTCCAGACTCTGGACCCTTACGAGCGCCCGTGGGCCTCCTCGCCCACCCAAGCAGCGAAGAAAGCGCAGACGGAAGAGAAGCTAATGAAACCGGCCAAAGGTACCGCATGTCTATCATCTGGTAATGCGTGCGTTTGGGACGTCTTGAGGTTCCTGGTGGACTCTGTCACATTTATTGTGGTGCTATCTTGCAGGTTCTGAGTTCTTATTTCCTGTGCGCGGATTTTTCTGTTTGCTGTGTGAAAAGTTCTTTGGAGACGCAATCTGCGCAGAAGAGCATGTCACCACTCACGACCACAACGACAACTACAAGGTATTGAACAGCCGCCTGTGTTGCCTCCTGTGACAGCAACTCTTCGAGTTTGACCTGGCACGTTAGCTTTAACTTTGGCATTGGGCAGAATCCTCATATGTCCAAAAGCATCACTTTGCGGGGGACCCCCAAAATGGCAGCTTTGTTCAATCGTTAGCATTGCGCAAGCCACGCTTTAGATTGGTCAATCATTTGTAAAAGTAACACCCACATGTGTTGACTGACCAAAAGTATCAATTTTTGAAACAAATACAGTAATCTCTCAATGTATCGCGCTTCATTTATCGCAGCTTCAGTACATCGCAGATTTTTTTCCAAATTAAAAAAATAAAGCAAAATTTCAAAATAAAACTTCTAAATTTTTGGAATTATGGCACGAAAGTTTCCCACACGCCAGCAGAAGGCAGGGAGTGCACACACAATTGCAGTACCTTGTTATAAAAAAAGTTGTTATAATAAGAGAACTCAAAACATATTTACAGTATTGTACCTTTTTATGAAAAAATTATAATAGTAAAAGAGTTCTAAAAACAGATTTACAGTATGTACACTTGTACCTTGTTATAAAAAAGTTGTTATAATAGAAGAGTTCTAAAAATATATTTACAGTATGTATACTTTAGCTACATCTACATATGTTACGCACACGCACACACACACACACACACACACACACACACACGTATCATATTTATATTATTTATACATTATTTTCTGTATGTCATTTATACTACGTATTACTATATTATTTACATGTTTGAAACTGTTATTTAATGTTCTAATGGTAACATATGCACTTATATGGTTTAATATAAGTTTATTGATACACAAAAATGAGAGGGTGACACTACTTCGCAGATTTTCGCATATTGCGGGTGGTCTTGGAACCAATTATCCACGATAAACGAGGGATTACTGTATGATATGTGACTTGTGAGGCTTTGGCCCGAGGCCGGAGATAAGAGCCACGTGTAAAGCGTGTTGGAGTGTCTTTCACCCTAACCCAGGCGTTGGGAACCTATGGCTCGCGAGCCAGATACGGCTCTTTTGGTGACCTTATTAAAGATAATACATTAGTACACTAAAAAAATCGTTGGTCTTAATGAAAATACATGCATTTAATTGTGTCTAGCCTATCGTTTTTTTTTTAAATGGTATGGCTCTCACAGGAAATTATTTGTAAAAAATGGGCATGTATGGCTCTGTCCGCCAAAAAGGTTCCTGACCCCTGCCCTAACCCTCAAGCAAAGCAAGCAAGGTGGCCGCTCCTGCTTCTCGTCGTCAGCTATATTGCATGTGGTTGTTGTCGAGGTGACACATTTGCTGGCATCTTTCTCATTGGCCCAATTCCATTCTGCACTGAATTCAGAACATCTGAGTTCACACTAATCCACAGTCTGTCGTTGGGAATCTTTGACATTTACATTTTTTTCTTCTCTCATCCACTTGTTCAGAAAAAAATGCACAAGAATCCCCTGTATGAGCAGAGAAGGAATCTGGATCGCCAAGCTGGGCTGGCCTCCAACCAGACAGGCAAAAAACGTAAACATGAAGAAGACAAGGGTGAGAAAACCAAAGGCAAAAAGGAGAGAAAAGGTGAAAAGGACTTTGGCACAGAGGGTGCCTCATCCAAAGCTGGTCAGGAGGAAGAGAGAGCCAAAGTGTTGAAGAGGGAAAATGATCTTCAAACTATGAGGATGTCTTGTTATGCCAGGATAGAAGAGGAGGACAAATTGAGATCCAAGAAGAAAAGTGACAAGTGCCATTGGGCTGTAGAGGAAGAGGAGAGGCCCAATTGGAGGAGAGATGAGCAAGAACGACACAAACAAAGCCAAGAAGGACGTCAGTATTGGAATCACAACCAGGAAGAAGAGCAGTACGAGCGCCGGCCACAACATGACGACAGACACAAGTTAGACAAACACCAGCGTGAACAAGACAAGGAGAAGAATGCGCAAAGTGCCTCAGAGCAAGTGGAAGCTGTGCTCAAGCCCTACCACCCGCCCAAAGTCATCTGCGGACCCAGTCTGGCCATGAGAGCCAAACTACTCAAGCAGAACCCGGACACCGCAAAGCTGCCAGCGACCATCGGAAAGTTCACCTGGAAGAAACGGGAGAACCAGCTAGCTAAAGATGCCCAGAAAGCGGCTGCCGAGTTCATCAAGGACGACCAACGAGATGCCAATGACGACTCGTTTGCAAAGTCTGTGGCCTTCGCTAAGGAAATTGCGCAAAAGTTATCTGGTACTGACAGCTCAATGGCGCCGCGGGTATCGAGTGGCGCCAACCCGTCGCCAGTGCCTGCCGACTTTTCAGCCCCTCCTGCAGCTCAGAGGAGAAAGTGCACTGTGATAAAACCCGCAGCTCTTAGCACCGGCAGCCCCTTCATAGTTCGTCAGGGCTCACCCATACCGGACAGAGCCATTTTTCCTCCTCTTGAGAGACTGCCGGAAACCAAGCGCGACACTCTCAATTCAGCCGCTTCCAAAATCGAGTCCCAGCCTGGCCAACTTGTGTCTCAGTCTCACTATTTGTCTGATCCCAGAGCAGCGTTCCCGGCATCGAGTCCCACCCTCGCATTTGTCAGACCAGTGCCGACCACATTCCATTCTGCACCGTCGGGCTTGGGCTCATCCTTACCTAGGTCAAGTTCTACCCTAGGCGTTGTTAGACCAGCCCCGCCTCGGTTCCCTTCGACCCCATCGGACACCAGCTCTTTACCTGGGTCAAATCCAGCCTCGTCAGCGAGCAAACCAACTCCACCCATGTCAAGGCCTGGGGTTTACTGGGCCATTCCCCCGCCTTCGAGGCCTGAAGTTAACTCGGCCACTCCCCCGCCTTCGAGGCCTGAGGTTAAGCCTGAGGTTAACTCAGCCACTCCCCTGCCATCGAGACCCGAGGTTAAGCCTGAGGTTAACTCGGCCACTCCCCTGACTTTGAGGCCTGAGGTTAACTGGGCCACTCCCCTGCCTTCGAGGCCTGTTAATCCGGCTCCCCAAGTGTTGCAATTTGTTCAGTCAACTGTTGAAGTGGAAATGGTGGACATGGAGCCGGATGTGGCCGCTCCCGGTGTCCCAGAGAGTGAGCAGACTCGCATGGTATTTGTCAAACCACCGCCCCCCTTCAGCATGGTGGATGGCGCTCATAAGTCTGACAAACCAAAAACTAACCTGGCTGCTGCTAAAGCCCAGGATTTATTTGGTATCTTCTACAGTTCAAAGGACAAGACGGGACCCTTGTCCTTGTTAAAGTCAGGGGTAGTAGACATAAGTGAGACCCACAAAGGTCCATTTATCACTGAACCAGTGGCGCATTCTGCAGCCCAACCTTCAAATGAATCTCCTCAGCCAGATTCCGTACTGCCAGAAAGCCTCCAACTGCAGTCCGAATCAGAGCTCCTAATCAAATCAGTTTGGTCTTTGCAGACCACCCCCGAGCAAGCACCTGAGGGAGTTCTGCTTGACACTTGTGTTGCGAGTCCACATGGAGAGGGTCCTGAAAGCACGCCAGCACATGCGGCGCAAACTCAGCATGTTAAAACTTGTGAAGCCAAACCAGATGATGAAAACCCAAGGAGCTTTCCAGAACCACGCCGTGAAACATCGGCCAAGCTCAAATCTATTCTCGCTCCTAGAATGCCAGGGAAAACTGCAAAAAAGAGATCTCCTCCATCCTCCCATGTCCCCATCCGACAAACCCGATCCCAAACCAGGCTGCATCATCTCGAGCAGACCGTAGAAGATGCTGACCACAAGCTCTCAGAGTCTCTAGGAGACGCCGAGCCAGACCTCTCAGATTCTCCAGCTGACGCTGACCTCAAACTTTCAGGGTCTGCAGGAGATGCTGACCAGAAACTCTCAAAGTCTGCAGGAGACGCTGACCCCAAGTTCTCTGAGTCTGAGGGAGATGCTGACCGAAATATCTCAGAGTCTGCCCAAGATGTTGACCAAAAACTCTGAGTCTGCCTAAGATGCTGACCCGAAGCTCTTCGAGTCTGTAGGAGATTCTGAACAGAAGCTCTTGGAGTCTGTAGGGGATTCTGACCAGAAGCCCTCAGATTCTATTGGCCCAAAGCCAGTCTGCAGGAAATTCTGACCAGAAACCCTCAGATTCTGCTGAAGCCATTGGAGTCCCCAGGAGATGCTAAACCAAAGCTCCCTGGGACACCTGAAAATGACGAGACAATATTAATCTCCACTCTTCTGGACTCCTTGCTAATGTCAACCTAGAGTAGGAGGAGACACGAGGGAGGCTCTCATTTGAAGGCTTTGTTCGTCAACATTCTTTTGGTTTTTCATCTGAGAATTCAAGACTTGGATAACATGTTCTTCTCTGTTATACAGGGATTGGTCCCGTACCTAGAGTACCACGTAACAAAAAAAGAAAAAAAAACATCATTCCAAGATTACAAACAAAAGGATTTTTTTTCCTAATTTCTTTTCCTGGCTGAACATTTGTGAGGTAAAGTACGCTTTTGTATTCAACTTCAGTCGTACTGTTAGTATATTTGCGTAGGTGGTCTTCCGCTTTGAACAATGATGGACTGGTGCTTGCAAACTTAGTCTAGGAAATCCATAACATTTGGTTCCCTCTGCTTGTCTTGTGCAACCATGTTTTAATAAAAGTTACTTTGGGACACTTTTTCTCCTGTCCTTTTTAAAAATCAATGACAGTTTAGTTGTAGTATGCATCAATCAACTATAGGTCACAGAAATGAAAAAAGTCACAAATGAATGAGTACTATTGGTTAATATAGAGTAAGTGTTTGTAATTGTAGCTCCATCATAGAAGATGACCAATGAGTTGTCCATTATTTCTCATTTTAACAAAGTGACATTTGAGCTCTGACGGACATCATTGCTGTGCACTTGAGTTGCTTGATGTAGTTTAGTTTACGCTGCTGACAATCTTCAGGTTGAAGGTGTTTCTTGGAGGAGGCCTTGTCGTTCCACTGAGGTGGCCAATCGCAAAAGGGCGTCCACGGGGCGCAAAGCAGTTGTGGACGTTGGTGGCCAATGAGGTGACTGCACTGTGAAGAGGAAAGTGACCGAGTGCCGAGCCCGCAGAACAAGCAGAATGCCCAACCGAATCAAGAAAGATAAGTCAAAGTCTGCTTTATTGTCAATTTCTTCACATGTCAAGACACACAAAGAGATCGAAATTGCGTTTCCTACTGTCCCTCGGTGACAAGACATATTACATATTATATTATATTATCATATATTATATTATATTATATTATATTATATTATATTATATTATATTATATTATATTATATTATATTATATTATATTATATTATATTATATAGGTCCACGGACAACGAAACATTCAAGTAAACAATACAAAAACTAAAGACAAGAAGGCATATACAATGAATAATAAGAGAAATGCATAAATAATAAATAAATAAGAGCAATGTGGTTCAAATGGAGCAATTGTGCATACAGCACACAGTCAGGATAGAGCGCAAAAGTACAGGAGGAGTAGTGCAAGGCAGCCAACGTGGCCCAAAAGGCTAGGACGTTATGCAGCCGAGGGTGGAAGGGGGAGAGAGTTCAGGATCCTAACAGCCTGGAGTATGAAGCTGTTGGTGAGTCTGGTGGTGCGGGAGCGCAGGCTTCTGTATCTCTTCTCAGAGGGCAGTAGATCAAACAAAGTGTGAGCGGGGTGACTCACATCTCTCACAATCGTGGTCGCCTTGCATGTGAGATGGGAGGTATAAATGTCCTTCAGGGAGGGGAGTGAAACACCAATAATCCTACCAGCTTTGTTCACTATGCGCTGCATGTTGTAGTCAGTGCAGCTTCCACACCACACAGTGATACAACTGGAGAGGACGCTCTCAATGGTGCCACGGTAGAATGTGGTCATGATGGCTGGTGGAGCACTTGCTCGCCTGAGTTTCCGCAGGAAGTACAGGCGGCGCTGAGCTTTCTTCGCCAGTGATACAGTGTTGATGGTCCAGGAGAGGTCTTCACTGATGTGCATCCCCAGGAATCTGGTGCTGCTCACTCTCTCCACCACAGCTCCGTCGATGGTCAGTGGCAGGTGTTGGGTGTGACCCTTCCGGAAGTCAACAACAATCTCCTTGGTCTTGCTGATGTTCAGCAGGAGGTTGTTGTCCCTGCACCATGTGGTGATAAGGTGAGAGGGCTTAGCTCAGATATGGGCAATTTATGGCCCGCGGGCCATATCCGGCCCACGGGGCCGTTTAATCCGGCCCACCAAACCTGAATAAATTTTATTATTAAACTTTTTTTGGGGGGGGGTTGTTTTCCCTGCAATTACTATGTTTCCTCAATAGATGGGGAAGCGCCCACCCGCGCATTTACTCCCGGAAGCCGAGTCAGAAAGCTCGTGCACACTCACAAGTGCGTGTACGTACTAAGTAGTACTCCGCACTCTATTTCCATCAGTGTCAATTTTCGAGTGTGGGCTGTGACGTCAACATTCTCGTAATTCGCGCGCTGAGCTTTTAGATACAGTTTTACGCTAATGCCACCCACAAACCTTCCCCTGGAATCCTTCCATTAAAATGAGTGGCCCGAGGAAAAGAAAGGAGGACACTGAGTGCCGAGTGTTTAAAAAAAGAGTGGACAATTTGGCTCGACCTACGTGTGTGAGCACATGTTCAGCCACATGAATGTTAACAAAGCCCGTCACAGATGTAGGTAAACGGACCGACACCTCGACTCTATTCTAAGAATTACCACAACAAATTTTACTCCAGACCATGATGCATTAGCAAAAAAGGGAGACCAACAATAATATGGATTTCGTTATTACTTTATTTAGATGTATTCTTTCACTGATTCTTCAAGATGATGTATTTGGTCAAAATGTTTGCCGTTTGATGTGATTTTGCCTCATTAGATAGACATATTTCATAAATCTGACCTGCAGGCGCTGAAGTGATGGAAACTATTATTCATAATAACAGTGTCGTATTTAATGAGAATCACTGATAGTAGTTTTTTGGTTAAATATTTTTTTAATGCTGTTGATAAATGCATTTGTTTTCAAAAAGCTTTTTTTGAATATCCATGCTTTACTACCTACTAAAAGTACAAACCTTTTATACAATGACCTTTACATGTCATTTCTATTACTTACCACAAACACTACATCTATCTGCTCCTGGTTCGCCGCCCCGGTCAAGATTTAGAACCAAATTCGGCCCGCCAGTCAAAAAGTTTGCCCACCCCTGGGTTAGACCTTCCACAATCTCAGTGAAAAAGGCTCCACGGCCATGTCTCGACCATTCTGGCATACGTTATAGTTCAACTGAGAATGCAGCTTCCTGGGAATTACTATGAGCATATTGAGCATTAGAGATAAAGAACTGGGAAAATAGAACAACCCGTTCAGCGTCACTGTGACCGTGTGCGTTGAAGTCGATAGGGTAGCAGTTCCCTTACTTGACTCAGGTCAGGATGCAAAGGCTTTTGGAAAATGATCTGTGCCTTTACGTTGCTGCTTCATCTCCACACTGACGCCACTCGCATAAAAGCACACACATCAAGAGCAAAGGTCAAACGAGATTTATTTAAACGTTTAAAAAAAACTAATTCAGATGTAAAGCTGCTGTTTGAGCCAAGACAAGAAGACTGCAGATGGCATTATTGGGAGGCGGCGGTGGCACTGATTTCCTCAGGCCACTTCTCCAGAAAGTCATGCAGGTTCCCATTGAACACATCCATTCCTTTGTGCGACAAATGCACTCCATCGGGTTGGTAGAGGCCCGTGTTGGCCCCGCAGCGGATGTTGTCGTGGGTCAGAGACATGCCGCCCACCTCTGCAATAATGTTGTGGATGCGGCGGTTGACTGTGCTTCGGACCAGATCCACTTCGTGGGCGTCAGCTGAGTGACGCCACGCCCGACAGGGGAGGATCTGGGACCAAACCAGGACGCAGTACGGGAAGGCAGACCCATACATCGGTGGCACCCCTTCGTGAGTCAACACAGTGTTGCCATGCGGTAATGACTTGAAGAATCCCCCTGAATGTTGAAGAAGTGGTTTACTTGATTACCTTGTTAGAACGAGCGTCTTTGGCACACATGATTGTGCAGCAGTCTCTTGCTTTCACTGGCCATGGCACACATGGGCATTGATTTCAGTTAAGACTGCAAGGTCACACAGTGTCACGCAGGCTAGGCAGAGTCACCCACTCAAGAGTAGTATAGGAGGATGGATTCTGAAGGTAGTGGTTGGACCAGACATAGGCAGACTACGGCCCGCGGGCCACATCCGGCCCACGGGGCCGTTAAATCCGGCCCGCCAAACCTGAGTAAATTGTATTAACTTATTTTTGGTCGTTCTTCCTGCAATTACTATGTTTCCCCAATAGATAGGGAAGAGCCCGCCAGCGCATTTACTCCCGGAAGCCGTGTCAGAAAGCTTGTGCACACTCACAAGTGCGTGTACGTACTAAGTAGTACGGACCCAGCACACTCCGCACTCTATTTCCATCAGTGCCGAATTTCGAGTGTGGGCTGTGACGTCAGCATTCTCGTAATTCGCGCGCTGAGCTTTCAGATACAGTTTTACGCTAATGCCACCCACAAACCTTCCCCAGGAATCCTTCCATTAAAATGAGTGGCCCGAGGAAAAGAAAGGTGGACACAGATTTAGGTTAACGGACCGACACCTCGGCTCTATCCTAAGAATTACCACAACAAATTTTACTCCAGACCATGATGCACTAGCAAAAAAAGGAAGACCAACAATACTATTGATTTCTTTATTACTTTATTTAGATGTGTTCTTTCACTGATTCTTCAAGATGATGTATTTGGTAAAATTGTTTGCCGTTTGATGTGATTTCGTCTCATTAGATAAAACATATTTCATAAATCTGACCCGCAGGCGCTGAAGTGATAGAAACTATTATTCATAATAACAGTGTCGTATTTAATGAGAATCACTGATAGTAGTTTTTTGGTTAAATATTTTTTTAATGCTGTTGATAAATCATTTGTTTTCAAAAAGCTTTTTTTGAATATCCATGCTTTACTACCTAGTAAAAGTAAAAACCTTTTAAGCAATGACCTTTACATGTCATTTCTATTACTTCACAGAAATACTGCAAGTCAAAAGGTTTGCCCACCCCTGGCTTAGCTCATGTTGCTTTCGAAGTGCTTGTGTCTTTAGCGGCTAACAAAGCTAGCTGCTACTCCTTGCCCGCCCGCCATTGCCTCACTCACACCGGTGCGGAACGGCTGCGGCACTGTCTTGAATAGAAAGCATTGGAGTTGATGAGTCAACTCACACTGGCTGCGGCGCGCCAGTGGAACGTTGCCGTCGTTCGCTTGCTGACCGCAAGTCTTCGATTTTTCCCGGACGCCGGTGTACGAGGCTAATCAGGTATATTTAAAACGTTTAGCAAACTCGTTTTTCCTTTTAATTCACGAAAAATCACATCTACAACCTACAGACAGATCAATTTCATCTAACTACACAGCTTGGCATGAGTTGAACATTTGAAAGGCGAAAAAAGAGTTCGAAATGAATAGAACATGACCAAACAAAACCCTAACAAAACGTGCTTAACCATGGTAGAAGAGCCAAAGTCCCAGAAATAATGTCCAGAAAACGTATCAATGTTAAATAATGGATGGGTATTGTTTACAAATAGCTCTCTTTTAATAACGTAAACTCAGCGCTTAAGCGTGCACCCCCCTACCCCCACCCCGGCGATCTTGTGGCCGAGATTCCCAGAGACGCAACGCATTTGATTGCCATCGGTGTGAGTTGCAGTGCACTGGCATTCCTTCCGTGGAGAAACCGCACTGCAGCCGTTCCGCGCCCAGTTTGTGGCTAATTGCATTTACTCGGGTGTTCGGATGGCCTGTTTTGTAATTGCGGAAAAGTCAATGTAATTCAAATACAGTGGGAGAACAAGTATTTGATACACTGCTGATTTTTCAGCTTTCCCCACTTGCAAAGCATGTAGAAGTCTGTAATTTCTATCATAGGTACTCTTCAACTGTGAGTGATGGAAGTTCTTGACCAGGTTTGCACACACTGCAGCAGGGATTTTGGCCCACTCCTCCATACAGATCTCCTCCAGAGCCTTCAGGTTTCGGGGCTGTCGCTGGGCCACACGGACTTCAAGCTCCCTCCAAAGATTCTCTCATGGATTCAGGTCTGGAGACTGGCTCGGCCACTCCAGGACCTTGAGATGTTTCCTATGGAGCCACTGGTTAGTTGCCCTGGCTGTGTGTTTTGGGTCGTTGTCATGCTGGAAGACCCAGCCGTGACCCATCTTCAATGCTCTTACTGAGGGAAGGAGCTTGTTGGCCAAAATCTCGTGATACATGGCACCATCCATCCTTCCCTGAATACAGTGCAGTCGTCTTGTTCCCTTTGCAGAAAACATCCCCAAAGAATGATGTTTAAGCCGTCATGCTTCACAGTTGGGATGGTGTCCTCGGGGTTGTACTCATCATTCTTCTTCCTCCAAACACGACAAGTGGAGTTTAAACCAAAAAGTTAATATTTTTGTCTCATCAGACCTCCCATTCCTCCTCTGGATCATCCAGATCATTTGCAAACTTCAGACAGGCCTTGACATGCGTTGGCTTGAGCAAGGGCACCTTGCGTGCACTGCAAGATTTTAATCCTCGATGAGTGTGTTACTGATGGTTTTCTTTGAGACTGTGGTCCCAGCTCTATTCAGGTTATTGACCAGGTCCTGCCGTATAGTTCTGGGCTCATTCCTCACTTTCCTCATGATCATTGATGCCCCACGAGGTGAACTCTTGCATGGCGCCCCAGACCGAGGGAGATTGACCGTTTTCTTGAATTTTTCTCATTTTCTAATACCGTATTTACCGGACTTTAAGGCGCACTTAAAAACCTAAAATTTTCTCAAAAGCCGACAGTGCACCTTATAGTCTGGTGTGCCTTTGTATGGACCAAATTCCTAAATTTAAACTGGCCCGAAGTATTGTGTCATGAAATCAATCATTAGTGGCCCACTGAAGACTATGAATCAAAAAGACTATGGATCATTATTTTGTGATTATAAAGTAATTTGTTGCATCTGAAGTTGAAATAAGATAAAATGGAGAATGATTTGATTTGGATTAAAAATCTGACATGATGGTGCGCCTTATATAAGGACAAAGTTTTAAAATGGGCCATTCGTTTAAGGTGCGCCTTATAGTCCAGAAAATACGGTAATTGTACCAACAGTTGTTGCCTTCTCACCGAGCCGCTTGCCTATTGTCCTGTAGCCCATTCCAGCCTTGTGCAGGTCTACAATTTTATCCCTGATCTCCTTACACAGCTCTCTGGTCTTGGGCATTGTAGAGAGGCTGGAGGCTAATTTTGTGGACAGGTGTCTTTTATACAGGTAATGAGTTTAAACAAGTGCAGTCAATGAGTGGAGAAGAGGCAGGCTTCTTAAAGAAGAACTAACAGGTCTGTGAGAGCCAAAATTCTTACTGGTTGATAATCAAATACCGTATTTGCCGGTGTATTGGTCGACCTTTTTCGATCCAAAATCGACCGAAAAAAATCGACCTCGACTTATACACCGAGTCATAAAATTTAACTTCGTATTCATCGCTTCAAATGTGATGGTAACCAAGGCCGTTTCTCATGCATCTCATTGTGCGTTGCACTTAGAAAATTTGAACCGGGCGGCGTGCGCGAGTGCGCGGCCCGCTGGAAGTCGAATGAGGCGCCGCAACCACCTCCGCGGTGCTTATAAACAGCCGATCCGCTCGGCGGGGGCTATTTTCGGCCACTTGGCTCGTGCGCACGGCCTCCCGGATGTGCCGGGCGGGTGCGCGAGCTCGCCGGCCGCTGGAAGTCGAATGAGGCGCCGCAACCACCTCCGCGGTGCTTATAAACAGCCGATCCGCTCGGCGGGGGCTATTTTCGGCCACTTGGCTCGTGCGCACGGCCTCCCGGATGTGCCGGGCGGGTGCGCGAGCTCGCCGGCCGCTGGAAGTCGAATGAGGCGCCGCAACCACCTCCGCGGTGCTTATAAACAGCCGATCCGCTCGGCGGGGGCTATTTTTGGCCACTTGGCTCGTGCGCACGGCCTCCCGGATGTGCCGGGCGGGTGCGCGAGCTCGCCGGCCGCTGGAAGTCCAATGAGGCGCCGCGATCTCCTCCGCGGTGCTTATAAAGTGCCGATCCGCTCGGCTTGGAGCTATTTCCGGCCTCCCGTTGGTGCCGGGCGGCGTGCGCGAGCTCGCCGGCCGCGATCTCCTCCGCGGTGCTTATAAACAGCCGCATGCGCACGGCCTCCCGGAATTTGAACACATTTCGTCAATAAATTTCGCATATTGAATTTTGAAGTTTAATATAATGCAACAATTGAGCTCGACTTATACAAAGGATATATCATAAAATCGTAAATTTCCGTCGAATTTTAGGGGGTCGACTTATACACCGAGTCGACCTGTACACCGGCAAATACGGTACTTATGTCATGCAATAAAATGCAAATTATTTGAAGATCATCTACTGTGATTTTCTGTAGTTTTGTGTTACTACATGCTTTGCAAGTTGCAAAACCTGAAAAATCAGCAGTGTATCCAATACTTGTTCTCCAAACTGTACAGCCGATTTAACCAGAGCAGCACAAATCTTGTTTTTAATGTTAAACATTTTGTTGTCCACGGGACCACACCACATGACGGAAATGTATTCAATGTCCTGTTGTAACATGGCAAGATTGAATTGCACATGTGGCCCAAAAAGAAAGCAAAGAGCGCTCAGTCAACGGCATCACTGGTAAGGAGTTCATCTTACATCTTCTAAACGTGTCACCTGAACTGAAAGTTAACATGACAACTATTGTGCACCAGCGCGTGCTTTCTGGCAGCAATACACTTGCGTCAAAACGCAAAGCAGAGACAGGAGAAAATCAACTGGATCAAAGACAATATAAAGAAGAGGCGCCTCGGCCCATGTCATTTGGGTTGTTTGTCATGTCGAAGGTGGAAAACGGCGTTCCTCAAGTGTTGTTGAGGCCTGCGCACCGTAAGGCAGCAGCGCGGCGGCCACTCAGTGCACGCCGCACGACGTCCCGCCACTGGTCGTCAGAGATCTCCTGCGCCCAGGACGGCACGCCCGGTGACGGCAACGCCACCGCCGCCATGGTCCTCTTCACCAGCTCCACATGGGCTGCGCCAGAAAGATGTTGGATGGTTTTGCAGATGGGGCATTCACCTGGCCAGTTCCTCCAATCCAAAAGCCGTCATAGCCACCAGCGGCTTTTGGGGTGCAGGAACCATCCAGGTCCACGAGCCACTGCATCTGATTTGGAACAGACTAAATACAACTACATTGCCCATCCCCATGCGGTAACTTGGGAGTGGGCAATGAATGAATGCATGTAGTCATTCAGTCACTCATAGTCAAAGTACCACGTTTTCAATCCCGTTCGAGATTTTGTCTCCTCCGAAAAAAAGCCCCACTGACCAGCATCCATGGGGATGGAAGCGCGGCTTCTCTCGGCCGCCGCTTCCTCTGGGTCGTCCTCATCGTTGTCAGAGGGCGGGGCGTCTAGGAGGTGTAGACCCATTACCTGCACCACAAAAGAAGGCCATGACACTGTGACTCGTGGCCAATGCAAGACAAAATCCAGTCTCGGCTGGCTCCGACCTCCATCCTGTGCTGGAGATTCGGGGCGTCATCCCCATCCTGATTGAGGGGCTGGTACGAGTAGCCCCCTCCGTCCTCCTCCCAAGGGACCTGCTGGATTGTCCCCTCCCCCTCCTGATCCTCCTCACTCCCGCTCCATGCCGCTCCGCTGACCGCATCTCCGTCACGTGGGTTCTTGTCGTCATCCTCGCACGGTGGGAAAACTCGCTCTGGTCCCATGGTGGGGTCACCACTGATTGGGTGGGGGGCAAACAGCACAACTTGCTCAAATGACCTCGACTCATAATTGAGTAATGTTAGGTGACGACAATGGTCATGTTAATGACTTCAAATTTCTTTCTTTGACTTTCACCTTTCCTATAAGTGTGTGTGTGTGTGTGTGTGTGTGTGTGTGTGTGTGTGTGTGTGTGTGTGTGTGTGTGTGTGTGTGTGCACGCGGGGAGGGGGGGGGGGCTGCGGCTGTCGCGTCTTTTCAACATCTATCTGTTGCTTGAAAGGTTTCTGGCGTCAAGATTTGTGGGTAATGTCTGCATTTTTTCCGTCTTAAAGACCCCTTCAAGCTGGCATCCAGGCATCTTTGCAAGCATTTTTACAATTGCAACGACCTACCATCCCTCGGAGTATTGCCGTGGCATCTCACTCGAATAGGAAAAGACAGGTCAGTTTCGTTCCGAAGCCAACGAGAGAGTGAAGAGGGCCTCGAATTTCAAACAAGTCCAGCTTGGTTTGCATGCCTGCCTGGTGATGCTAACCGCTCACTAGCGCTCGGATTCGTTAGTGTTTTTACCAGATGACTTCATCCAGGTGACATTGGTACTACTCGCCGGGCCGTAAGCGATATGCTGCAAAGTAGAACTCACCTGTTGTTAGCCAATTGTTCCGTTTGATCGCGAGGTGCTGCTTAAACGAGCTAGCCCGGAGCTTTGTGGTGCGTCATAGCAAGGCCACTGTCCAATCAGCGGTCGCATTCTCGTGACGTCACCAAAGCGTAACAGCAATGTTTCAAGAACAAATTCTCCGGCCGTTTAGAATAAAAAGTGCAAAAAATATTTTCCAGTCATTTGCGAAATAAACTAAAAACTGCAAGTGAAGAAGCCCCTCGAACTGTTCTTTGGTGCCATTTCACTATAATTAAATTCTATCCTCGTAATTGACCAAATTAAGTGTAATAATGTGTGGTGCTAGTTGTGTAGGTGTGCGACTCCATTTCGTGAAGGGGTTTTCAAGGAAAAACTGGCTAAAAATGTGTCTTCTGTAAACATTATCAATCGATTACGACAGCCTTCAGTCGTGCTCATGGGAGTGCTGACCAGGGCTGTGGACTCGGGGACTCGGACTCGGTCGGACTCGGTTATTTTTGCCGGACTCGGATTAGGACTCGGTGCTGATTTTGACCGAGTCCACCGAGTCCGACAATAAAAAAAATACGTTCAATTTTATTTTCATCATGCTGTTGAGAATGCGCGTAGGAATACTGTCCTCAGCCCTGCTTACGATCAATGCGGCAACGTTGAGTTGCACTTAGGCTAATGTTTGTCATGCGGTCCGTTTATTTTTCCGGATTTCTGTCTCGTCTGTGTCGTAACTTGACTTCCTGTTTTATTTTGTCATCCCTTCCGTTTCAGTTCGTGGTTCCTTCCTCTGTTTTCGGTTGTCTTGTATTCCCTGATCCCGATT
Organism: Syngnathus floridae; assembly: GCF_059516105.1. Taxonomy (NCBI): domain Eukaryota; kingdom Metazoa; phylum Chordata; class Actinopteri; order Syngnathiformes; family Syngnathidae; genus Syngnathus; species Syngnathus floridae. The sequence continues at coordinate 13,141,104 of NC_142421.1, read as the reverse complement.
GTGTGCACCTGCGTGGTTTGCGCTAATTGTCAGCACCTGCGTCCCAGCCCTTTTGTGTGTATTTAGTCCCCCATAGCCCTTTTTGTCTCGCCCGAGTGCGACGCTTTTTGTTTGGACTTTTTGCCGAGTGTTTCCCTCGCAAGAGACGCCTTGAGTTGTATTTTTTGATCATCGTGTGTTGTGGACTCGGATTTCTCTGATTTATTCCAACACAGGCGTCGCTCTGTGGCGAGACAAAAAGGAGGAATCTTACTGGGAGTTCGGACGTCAAGGAATCGCTGGTTGTCGGGACGAGCCAAGACACACTGGCACAAGACAAGGGGAAGACACGGACTAAATACACACAAAAGGGCTGGGACGCAGGTGCTGACAATTAGCGCAAACCACGCAGGTGCACACAATCGGGATCAGGGAATACAAGACAACCGAAAACAGAGGAAGGAACCACGAGCTGAAACGGAAAGGATGACAAAATAAAACAGGAAGTGAAGTGACGACACAGACAAGACAGAAATCCGGAAAAATAAACGGACCGCATGACAATGTTTACATTATGTACCAATGTCAAGGACGATTATGTCACCCAGTTTATATCATTGATGTGTTTCGATAGTTGTGGGGTTGTCACTAATTATTTGTGTTTGGATAAATGTCTGAGCTATAATGGTGTAATTAATGATTAAAAAATATTATCTTACATGTCCTGTGTTTCAGAATGGTTATTTAATTGGGCGAGAGTGTGTGTTTTCAAGCGTTTTGCCTCATGCCAATGGCACTCAAGGCTAAGGGTGGGCTTCAATGACTATTTTTGTAAAGCCACGCATTTAATACCATGTCAAATAATACATTAGAGTGTAGGTTATGTTCCAATGTATCCGCTTCTATCGTGAAGGAATGAGGTCGAAATACAAAAAGTCCTGCCTAGCTACAAAAACAGATATGCTCAAACCTCATTGAATAAAGTACATAAGCAGACAAGTATATTCACATATTAAATCAATAAAAGAAACATTTTAAGCATATATTTATACCTACACACCAAATCAATAAAGAAGACATAACTAGACATTTTTGATAAGTGGTGATGAGAAAGGTTTTTATAACTTTATGATCTGATATATATTTCTGAGCACTTTGAAATAACAAATGACTTTTGATATATTGCCTAAATAGCTTAATGACCCTTAAGGAACTGTGTAATGCATGCCTGATGTTTTTCTCTAAATCATGGACACGGGCAGAGTCGTCTTGACCGTTCAGTACTTGATTGTATCTTATGTTTTGACTAATGCTAGATGCCAGTTTTTGATTACTACTGAACGCTCTGCACAGAGGGAAATATTTTGCCTAACAAAGAAAAGATACGGTTGGAAGCATGATTAAACTAATAAAGGGAAATGTGCTTTCGGGAGTTTGCAAACATATTTTTTAAGGTTGTGTTATAATCATATTCATATCTAGTATTGGAGTGCTCGTGTGGATTGGTGGGTGGCGAAGAATGTGCCGGCAAACTGCATGAACTTGTTTTCTTCGAAGTGTTGTGGAATAGGCCCAGATAGGGAGTACCGGACGAGAACACCTCAAGGTCGGTGAGAAACGAGAACAACAGCACGTCTATGTGGCCGGGCTTCGCGGGGAAAACCCAACCGCCTGACCTCAGCAACACCTGGACGGGGAGGAGATGACCATCGACCAATCATCTCACAATATTTTGCATGCTTTAATATTCATATTGTGTTTCTTCAAAACTGGGCAACCCGGAAGAATGTGTCGTCTTTTGGTGGTCACAAAAACGCACGAGTTTTAGTGTGAGGGACCCGGGACCCAGGCCTGTAGTGCGCTTTGTCAGGAATAAACAATTGGTAAATTTGGTCTGATTGAGCTACTGGTCTTCTCATTGACAGAACGAACTCGCAAAATTGTTAGGTGCGCCAGTGTGTGGATTAGGACATAGCAAATTATGTGTTAAGTGTCGCAATTTGGAGTCAGATCAATAACTAAAATCCGTAACCTAACAATTTCTTGGTGACCGTGGACGTGATGTCAAGAGAAGGGTAATTGACAACTCGTGGTCTTTAGCCAAGACACCGGACAGTGTCAGGGACACTGTCTCCCGGTCGGCGAACCATTTGGAATAAGCGCACAACGTTGAGCTGGTACGACGTCTCCTCAACCCTGAGCTCATCACCGATAAGGTAAGCAGAATACCTGTTACTATAAGTCGAAATGCTGCAAATTGAAAGAGGAAATTTAAGAGGAGACTGTCGTTCAGATCAAATAAGGTGTGCATGAAGTTAAGATACATACGGTGAATAAGTTTGAAACTTACGTGTGTAACGTGTACGGTAAAGTCAGGGACTTATGCGTACTACGGATAGGTCAGGGACCTAGTGCTTCGTCGTGGCGGACAAGGGTGCGGTGACGATCGTATTCAAATAGCTGATAAAAATAAAGAGATCCCCGAGGGGAAGTGAGGCCTCCTCAAAAAATATCCGGTGGTAACAGTTCCTCCTGTGAGAGATCAGACCGCTAAAATATCCAAAATGAACCAAATTGGGGGGAGAGTGTGTGTGCGCGCAGAGGATCCTCATGAGTGGGTGTGTATATGAGTGTGTGTGAGTGAGATGTATGTTCTATGGAAGAAATCAGTCATGGAGAATGTTTAGGAGGCTTTTGAGCGATAATAGGGAAATTGAGAAGTGGACAATGGTGTGTTTAAGTTGGTTAGAGAAACTAAGATGAGCAAGGTGTGGCAGTAGAGAAAATAAGGCGTGTGACAGAAAGTTACTAGAACGGTGGCTTGATAGGATGAGAATAAGAGACAACAAATGTTGTGTAGAAGACATTGAAAGATGTCGAATGTGAACATGATGAAGGGCGCAACAGCAAAGTTGGCCTGTCCTTTGAGAGGTTGAGACTGATGAGCGTGCCTGCACTAGCGCGTAGTCGCGGGTCTGGGCTGTGCGCGTGGGCCTGTGCTATGCTCGTGCGGGCGGTGAGCCGGCATCATGATTGTTGCAGGAAATGGCCAGCCTGTAGCCAGTCAACATTGATCCCGCGCCCCCCTCGCACGGGGGGGTGCTATGGCTGCGGGCGGGGCAGGGACAGTGTGAGTTTCTCAGTGAATGTTTGAAGCAGTGAGATTGAAGGAATGTATATGCTGATGTGGAAGCGCAAATTGTGAGTGGTATTGACCGATAGAAAGTGGCAAAGAAGCTGCATGAGAGATGGATTCGAATCCCTTTGTCTGTGTGTTCTGTGTTTGTGCGTAATCTCTGTAAAATTTGTGTCAGTCTGTCGTCGTTCGTCTGAGCTCTGTGTGCGCGCTTTGTGTATTGGCGTGCGTGCGTGCGGATGCGTGTGTGTGTGTACGTGCGGTTGTGTGCGCGCTCGGTGTGTGCGTTTATGTGCACAACCTGTGTGGGTGCGGGCGTGTGAGGAGGAAGACGGCATGGATCAGAGAATGTTCAAGAAAGGGGGGCTCACTCGTAAATAATGATAAAGATAGGTTAGCAACATGAGCGATTTAGAGGTTCAAAAGAAAGACAATTAAAAGAAAATAACATTTTTGATTTGGACAATTGCAGGCTAACAGGAGCATGAGAAAGAAGAGCTGAGAAGCGGGATCCAATTTGATCGGGGAGATTAGAAATTCACAGCACCATATTCTAAGGCACATTTTTGAGCAAGCATGACACAGGTAATAACGTTTGAGAGGTCAAGACATAGATCAGGGCTAGATGTAGAACGCAGACCTTGATGAGTTAATTTTGAATAATGATACTGAAGACACAATGTACTGTCGCATTAAATTGGAACTATAGACTAAACGTAGCTCGGAAATAGGATGAGTTGCAGGACTTACAATATAAAGACGAGATCGCTGATACTAGGAGAATTTGACATTTGGTAAACAAACGTTATTAGTGAATTGATGGCAGCAGCTACAATTGGAAATAGTCTTACAAGTTTGATGTCCCAGTCTGCCACTCTCAGTGCCAGGATCCCTGAAACTCGATCCCGAGACTCCGCCTGCAGGCGTGGACAACTACAAAACGGTGCCTGGCTTTGAGGCACCTTTGACCTTTGGCAAGGACAAAGAAAGACTGATGTTGTGCTTGGAGGGGGCAAGTACACCCCAGAGGAAAGACAACATCCTCGGGGACGAGAAAAGACAGTGAGAAGCGGAGGAACTCACAAAGATGAAAATGGACTCATTTGAACAATGGACTCATTTGAGAGTGATGGATGGGTTGGCGCTGAAGCAACCACAAAAGAACACCAACTTGAGAGTGTGAGGTGCTGCAAAAGAAGTGTCCGACGGCCAAATCGCACTCCTTGCTGTGGCGTTACCAAACTGGGTGGCGCTTGGGTCAAGGTGGACAGGAGCTTCATTGTGCACTGAGTTTGACAGAACTGAGGAGATTTGATAAAAAATTGAATAATGCGTAGAGCTACAGAAAAAAGCATCATAGTCAGAGTTTGAACAGATTTGGATAAAACAAATAGGCTAAAACGGTAAGAAACAAGAGCGAGATCTGATATTTTGGCTCGTCAGGCTTAAGAAGTAGAAGTTGAGTTAGATACATTTTAGAATAGGACATTTGGACTAAAGTGGATTCAGTCAAGAGGAACAGGGGCGTTTTGGCATTTTAACAGGGATTGACAGCAAGGGAGATTGAGGATAGAAGATCTGGACAGCAATGACGTAAATTACATTAAAAACTGCCCATTCTAGGGAGAGGGTTTGGCGCTCCCTGTGTGGAGCTGCAGCTTTGCAGAGGGGGGCAGACCGCGCGAGGGAGTGGATGAAAGGAGTGGAAATAGGTGACGACTTAAGGAAGCAGGGAGAGGTGCTGGATGGTGTGACAGGCAGGATTTTTAGGAAGAGAAAAAAAGGGGGAGTGAGACTCGCCAAGAGGGGCAATAAAGAGAAGCAGACTGAGAAACATATTTGAGCTAGACAACAGGAAAAAGGGGGAGAGCCAAATGATGACGTAAAAATCCAGAGGGAATAGTCGGACCCATCTTTATTGAATTTAATTAGGATAAGTAATAGAGATCGAGTTTGTAGGAGCAATCTGAGGTTATGGAGGCTCCCCTGACACGCGGGTCCCACAGTCGGCCCCCCCAGATAGACATATATGACAATTTGCGATGAATCTGATGGGCGAGTTTATGGAAAATTGAATTGGAGATTTTACAATAGGTCATTTTGACAAGTATGTCTAAATGTGAAGAGTTACTATTAGGAGTCAATGTTTGCCCGCACACTAACATACTAACTTTGAGTGTGTGTGCGCAGTATGATTGGCCAGAGAGGTCTGAAGTTGGGGTGATGTGTTTGCAATTGAGGATAAAATTCCTCTCACCTGAAGGGGTGGTACAGACTGGAGGGTCTGGAACTGGTAAGTGATGAGTTCTGACCGGAACCATGGCTCAATGATCAATCAGGGGCACCATCGACAACAAAATGGTGTGATGGAGAAGGCCCATTTCAGTGATATGGTCAGACAAGACAGAACTAGTATCGAACAGCAAGACTTTGGACGATTTGACGTGTGACGACTTTGAGCTCACCCGACGGGGTGACGGACTAGGTGGACAGTGACCAATTGTTTGACGCTTGAACGTGTTTGCGACAATAGCACGCTCTGCTTTGTTTTTCTGTGTGACTTGATTTTTTTTTGCAGCATCAGCCACCAGCCAAGGAGCGGATTGCGCGTTGCTTGCGTAACTTGTTTTCATTCTTGCAGGTTGTCGATCGCGTTCGTGGAAAGTTTGTGTTGGATTTGAATATGTTAACCCTTGCCCTTTTGGTTTTTATGATGAATTGTTGATGACGTGGTTTTCAGGACATGATCCGCGGACGCCAGGATTCATTTTATGACTGTTTTTGTTGTGATACTTGATATCTGTTTTTGTTTTTGTGTGTACAAATGTCCGCTGTCAGCAGGGCTATAAGCTCACTGACAGGAGTGCAATGATTTTTGTTTGTGTTGCCGAGTGTGTGGTGGACAGTCAAGTTTCAAGGACTTGGGGTGATGGTCCCGGGGCCCAGATGGGAGCTAGAGGTTCCGCGGGCCTGGCTACAATGAGAGTGGTGATGAGGGGGGACGCTTTGCAGGTTCCTTTTGATACGTAATGACACATTGGGTGAATATTTCAAAGGGGGGAGTAGTAAAATAGAAATGGGTGAGTAGGTTTCAATTTGTAATTGTGATATACAAAGTTTTTTCCAAATTCACTTGTTTTCAAGCTTTAACAGGACATGCCAAAATTCACCCAGCAGTGATGGAAGGAGCAGAGGAAGACCAGTGACATCTGGTTGTGGTGTGGTAATGACAAATTATAGGATTGCTTGCCGAAGAATGCATCAGGTATCTGTGCCCTCGTGTCTTTGATAATGCCTATGGTGGTTGTCCCCATTGAAATACAGAATCTCAATTGGCACCTGGAGTCCCCACTGGCGGGGCTCCTGAAGCGAGCCAAAAGAGACGTTTTGCCCCCGTGGTTGAGCGACGACGATCCAACATATATTGACACTATAGGAGTGCCCCGGGGTGTGCCAGATAAGTATAAACTCGTTAATCAAGTGTCCTCGGGATTCGAAACTATCTTCCTATGGATTACCCCCAATAAAAATGTAGACCGTACTAATTACTTTCATTACAATGTCCAACGACTGGGTAATTATACAGCTGAATCATTCGCCGCAGTTCATGAACAATTGGCTGCAACGTCGTTAATGGCGTTCCAAAATAGAATTGCGTTGGACAGGCTATTGACTAAGGAACATGGTGTGTGTGGAATGTTTGGTGATGCATGTTGTACTTTCATCCCAAACAACACGGCACCAGGAGGCCGACTGACCAAGGCGTTGGAAGGACTAAGGACACTGACCAAAAAGATGTAAGATCATTCAGGCCTACACACCGATATTTGGTCTGATTGGATGAAAACGTTCGGAAGCTGGAAAGGCCTCATCATGTTTGTGCTTGTTGCTGTGGCTATTTTTACTACAATTATGATTTTATGCGGTTGTTGTTGTATTCCATGTATTAGGTCACTCACTGTCCGGTTGATCGAGAAAACCGTTGGCCCGTTGCCACCGATGGGCCAATATACCCTTGTGACTCAACATGAGCAGCGGGGGGAAGGAAGGACCGACAGCGCGCTGGTAGCTGTTTGCTAGAGTAACGGGTGATGACCTCATAAATGAGGTCATGAGAGGGAATAAAGGGAAATGTGCTTTCGGGAGTTTGCAAACATATTTTTTAAGGTTGTGTTAAACTTATAATCATATTAATATCTAGTATTGGAGTGCTCGTGTGGATTGGTGGGTGGCGAAGAATGTGCAGGCAAACTGCATGAACTTGTTTTCTTCGAAGTGTTGTGGAATAGGCCCAGATAGGGAGTACCGGACGAGAACACCTCAAGGTCGGTGAGAAACGAGAACAACAGCACGTCTATGTGGCCGGGCTTCGCGGGGAAAACCCAACCGCCTGACCTCAGCAACACCTGGACGGGGAGGAGATGACCATCGACCAATCATCTCACAATATTTTGCATGCTTTAATATTCATGTTGTGTTTCTTCAAAACTGGGCAACCCGGAAGAATGTGTCGTCTTTTGGTGGTCACAAAAACGCACGAGTTTTAGTGTGAGGGACCCGGGACCCAGGCCTGTATTAGTGCGCTTTGTCAGGAATAAACAATTGGTAAATTTGGTCTGATTGATCTACTGGTCTTCTCTTTGACAGAACGAACTCGCAAAATTGTTAGGTGCGCCAGTGTGTGGATTAGGACATAGCAATTTATGTGTTAAGTGTTGATCGCAATTTGGAGTCAGATCAATAACTAAAATCCGTAACCTAACACTAAGAATATAATGACGTAAACAAAGACATGAAGTATCAAAAGCACAAACTTTACATAGTCAGGGAACAGCAATAGATTAATGATGTCACAGCCAAAAGCTAACATAATTTCGTACAAAATGACAAAATTAAAAGAATGAGGTACGACAGTGTATGTCCAAGATTGGAGAAGAATGTTCACAGGAAGGTCACGTGGAGATAAAACCAGCAGGTGCCAGAGGGAGCCAGCCAAGGACTCGGCCAAAGATGATCGCCAAGGCCGAAAGACGGGATGGAAGACAACAGCCCCCATACACACACCGAATCGCCCATAACCAGCACCCACTCCCATGGCGAACTTGCCCCACCCCAAAGACTCATCACCCATCAACCTCGGCCCACAATGCGCAACTTAATATAAGCTGATCAAAGAACCTTGAACATTGCCTTTTCTGAATGGAGACTTTCCGCTCTTGAAAGGCCCAGCGCTGTATTGTACTTTCCTGAAAACAGAGCTTTCTGAACAAGAATTGTGATTGAACTCAACTAACCTGTGTAAGTCTAATTTCTGTTTCAGTGTCTTAGCATTTTCCTAAATCTGAAGAAATCAAACAAGCACGCAGTGAGTAAATTGGATAACAGGTGATTGGCATACCGTAATTTCCGGACTATAAACCGCGACTTTTTTCCAAAATTTGGACCCTGCGGCTTATATAAGATTTTTTTCGTGATTTTTGTGATGACTTGATCACTTTTACTCTTAACACTATTATATACAGTAAAAGCTACAAAACAAACTGACAAATAACTCATTTTCAAATCAGACGAGTAAAAACTGGTCAAATGTTTAAAAAAAAAAGATATTATTAAAAGTGAAGACAATTTGCAATTCTAATAATGACACGAATTTGATGCACAATTTGTCTTCACAGACCACAAAGAATGATGTGGCGGGCCTTATCTGGCCCCCGGGCCTTGAGTTTGACACCTGTGATCTAAACCCTTTCTCTTACTCTGCCATGTCACTCAGAGATTACACAAAGCAGTGGCGCTGTTTGGACCATCTGCATTGTATTAACACCCAATCAGTCAGCTTTTAAATTCAATTCTTCTGACATTCTGCTCACCAAAAACAAGTTGTAATGAATGTGAACTTTTAATGCATTTTATTCAGAAGGTTACTTTGAACCTTAAACGGCGGCGCGGCGTACTTATGGATTTTTACGGCCTCCGGCATCCAGGGGGCGCTCTAGCAGGAAGCAAGAGTGAGACAGGTGAAGAAGAAATAATGCGCTGAAGAAGACGCGCTAGTTTGTGTTTACATGTCACGCATCGCGCAGAGCGCGATCAAGACGGACATTACTGAAAGGAAGCCTTTATACACAAACCGTCATCATGGGGGACAAAAGAAATGCATATGATGCCGCTTTTAAGCCAAAGGCAGTCGATGTTGATGACATTATCTTGTGTCTACTCTGGAGCGTAATTATCGATTTTTACGGCCTCCGGTCTCCAGGGGGCGCTCTAGCAGGAAGCAAGCGCGAGACAGACGAAGAAGAGATAATGCGCCGAAGAAGACGTGCTAGTTTGTGTTTACATTTCGCGCATCACGCACACACCCGCATTCACACAAGGACAGGAAGCTTTTATACACAAACCGTCATTATGGGGGACAAAAGAAATGCATATGATGCCGCTTTTAAGCTATACGTGTCGCTCGCTGGTTTAATGTAATTTAGCGCTTTGTGCATGAATAAGATTAGCATGAACAGACCCTCTTCACACTCGAAGAAATGCATAAAACGAAAGAGAGACTGAGAAAGTGTGAGGCGAAGGATATCTAACGCTATTCCAATCGGACACTAAGGAGGAAGACTTCGATGGTTTCAGTGCACAGGAGGCAGATGAAGACGGCTCTTTTTTTACTTTTACTGGTGTGTTTTTTTTTAACCAGCCCTGTTAGTGCTGTGCTACCGTGTTGCTGCTGTGTTGCTGCTGTGTTACGGCCGCGTCTCAGTGACTTTGCTGTGTTACTTCCGTGTTGCTGCGGTATTACTGCCGTGTCACAGGCAGTGTTTGGAAAGAAATGTTAAGGTATGTTATTAAAGCTTTAAAAAACCTTTCTGTGTCCAGTCTTTCTTTGCTAATAACTCACGTGCACACTTCCGCGTTGCTGCGGTACTACTGCTGCGTCACAGGCCATGTTTAGAAAGACATGTTCAAGTATGTTATTAAAACGTTAAAAAAGCTTTCTATGTACTGTCTTTCTTTGTAAAAAACTCGTGTGCACGTGCGGCTTATAGTCCGGTGCGGCTTATGTAAGAAAAAAACTGAAATATCCCTGAATTTTAGCTGGTGCGGTTTATAATCCGGTGCGGTTTATAGTCCGGCAATTACGGTAGAGTAAAAGCTACAAAACAAACTGACAAGTAACTCGCTTTCGAATCAGACAAATAAAAACTGGTCTAATATTTAAAAATAAATATTATTAAAAGTGAAGACAATTTGCAATTCGAGTAATCACACATGAATATGAAGCACAATTTGTCTTCGCGGGCCGCATCTGGCCCCCGGGCTTTGAGTTTGACACCTGTGCCTTATACAGATAATAAAAACACATGATAAAACTGATAGACATCCACATATTCCATTAGAGTTTAAATTGCTTGCAATACAATTACAAATTAGTTAACGCCTTTGTGATTGATTGATTGATTGATTGATTGATTGGTTTATTGATTGATTGGTTGGTTTAATGATTGATTGAGTGATTGATTGAGTGATTCATTGAGTGATTCATTGAGTGACTGACTGAATGACTGAGGGACCGAATGGGCAATCGTTCGATGTCTGTCTGTCTATATGTATGTACTATATATATATGTATGTATTTCGTTATTTGTTTATGTATTTTTCTTTCATATTTTCTTTCTCATCTTCCACTTCTTTCGGCTGCTCCTGTTAGGGGCCGCGACTGCAGAGTAATCGTTTCCATATCTTTCTGTGCGGTCACACCAACCATCTGCATGTCCTGCAACAGCTTCATCTCTGCCACACTCTCCATTATTTTGGCCAGTAGAGATTTCCAAGCCTCGCTTCTAACATTCTTTTCGATAACTTCATGCTTTGCTTAATCAACATAACAACACCTCTGTAGCTACTACAGTTCTGCGCATCGCCGTGGTCTGAAATAAAAAATAGAAGTCAACACCTTTCCGGGAATCTTCTCGCTTTTTAAGAATCTCCCCTGCCATCTCTCCTTGATAGTTCCATGCTGTCACTGGAATGTCGTCTCGGCCAATTTCTTTTCCACTCTCCATCTTTTACAAATGTCTGGGTATGAATTTTATCTATATTTATTCTTCTCACTCATTGGCGGCCCCACAGAGGGACTTGAAGCGGCTCCACAGAGGGACGTGGTATGCCAACAGAGGGTGTTGGGTTCACAACATTTATCTGAAATCAATCTCAGAGGCGGTAGGTCTTTTTGGCTTAGCGTTTTCTTCTGCGCAGAAGGACGCACCCCAGACACACAGCAAGTGTGGCTGAGATCCGCACCCCCAGACAGTTCAGTCGTGCCTTATATATTGAGGTTTAGACAATAAACAAAAGGGACAAGTTTACATGGACAGGATGTTTCCCGAAACAGGATGGACATTCCACAATTACATCTCATGACCACAGAACAAAAGGTATACTCTTATGGACGGAGCAATATGGTCGACTCATGACTTCAACTTAAATAAGACTTTTGTCTGCTTCAGCCATCCCATGACAATCTCATGATCTGTTCATGTCTAGCTAACTATGGGGCTTATTGTATAGCGCGACTCATGACTCCAGTCATATGGTTCCTTAGCTGGCCATATGCCCCCAGACTGTCACATACTGCGGAGAATCTTGCACACATAAGTAGATACATAGATTCCAATGATAAAAAGTATATTATTCCCAACAGAGGGACCCTGGTGGCATCAACGATTTTGGTGACCTCAGTTAAACTGAGGTCAACAGAGGGAGTGAAGGAATGGGGTCGAAATACAAAAGGTCCTGCCTAGCTACAAAAACAGATGTGCTCAAACCTCATTGAATAAAGTACATAAGCAGACAAGTATATTCACTTATTAAATCAATAAAAGAAACATTTTAAGCATATAATTATACCTACACACCAAATCAATAAAGAAGATATAACTACACGTTTTTGATAAGTGGTGTAATGAGGAAGGTTTTTATAAACTTTATGATCTGATAGATATTTCTGAGCACTTTGAAATAACAAATGTCTTTTGATATATGGCCTATATAGCTTAATGACCCTTAAGGACCTGTGTAATGCATGCCTGATGTTTTTCTCTAAATCATGGACACGGCCAGAGTCGTCTTGACCGTTCAGTACTTGATTGTATCTTATGTTTTGACTAATGCTAGACGCCAGTTTTTGATTACTACTGAACGCTCTGCACAGAGGGAAATATTTTGCCTAACAAAGAAAGAATGAGGTACGACAGTGTATGTCCAAGATTGGAGAAGAATGTTCACAGGAAGGTCACGTGGAGATAAAACCAGCAGGTGCCAGAGGGAGCCAGCCAAGGACTCGGCCAAAGATGATCGCCAAGGCCGAAAGACGGGATGGAAGACAACAGCCCCCACACACACCGAATCGCCCATAATCAGCACCCACTCCCATGGCGAACTTGCTCCACCCCAAAGACTCATCACCCATCAAACTCGGCCCACACTTGCATGTGCAACTGATATAAGCTAACCAAAGAACCTTGAACGTTGCCTTTTCTGAATGGAGACTTTCCGCTCTTGAAGGGCCCAGCGCTGCATTGTACTTTCCTGAAAACAGAGCTGTCTGAACAAGAATTGTGATTGAACTCAACCAACCTGTGTAAGTCTAATTTGTGCTTCAGTGTCTTAGCATTTTCCTAAATCTGAAGAAATCAAACGAGTACGCAGTGAGTAAATTGGATAACAGGTGATTGGCAATGGCTTTTGCCGTGAGGCGCAGATATATTCCTATATTGTGGACAGAATCCAACAATCGGTTAAATTGTTAACCGTACATTTATGACTACGCCATGAGTGATCTACGTTATGAACTAGCACAACTCCGGTAGGGCAGAGAAAATGTTATCGATTCGACGTCCGATTGGAACGTCGCCTCACTTTTACGTCCCCGCTCTCAGAAAGGGATCCTATATAAGCCGAACCAGCCAGTGTGAAAGCAATTGCGTTCGTTCTGGTAGATTTTGATCTAAATTAGCCTTGAATAAAAATTAATCAGTCACATGAATTAACAGAAAAAATGGACAGCCGGAGTCGGACTCGGACTCGGTGGTCAAAAGGCCGGACTCGGACTCGGTGCAAAAATCCGACCGAGTCCACAGCCCGCGAGTTCAATTCCCACATATGGTGTGAATGTGTGCGAGTGACAAGAAAAAAAGTCGTGCTTGTACAAGAGTGCGCTTTGTGCACGCAAATTTCCCCCCTTCTCCCCACGTGCTACAAAACAAGTTAAAGTGATTGATGAAAATGGCTACCTGATCTGCATTTTCTTCTGCTAGCGGCTAGCAGACAGTATTCGAGTATTTGGAATTCAACAGAGGGCGGAGAGTCCTCCTCTCCCAAGCTTAGGTGACGGGTCTTTTTTTGTTGCCGACTTTGAATGCTCAATGATTAACACCAATGAACCCTCAAAGCCTTTGATTCAAAGGTTAAACAAAGTCCACGTGGACATTGACCCATTTCCAACTTGTACAATGTGTACCTACGTGGGCGTGCTGGGCAGTCAATAAAAAGAGAGCCTTTGCGTCATTTTGCAGCTTTCCGTATAAAAAGAGAGACTTTAAGACTGCCTCATTTTGCAGGTTTCCGCTGGTGACCCGACATGAGGCTACTGCTCTTGCTCCTGCTGCTGCTGCCCGTCTGCTCAGGTTCATTTTCCGCTCGTCCTACTTTGATTCCTAAAGTTCCTCAGTGTGTTTGCGTCCCTGCAGTGCAGTTTAGCATCGACTGTTTCGGACGAGACCCGCTGGCGATGGTGCCGCACATCCTGAACTGCAACAGCGCAGATGAGCCGCAGGCGTGCTACGATAGAGGTCAAACGTCATTGGCCACCGGCGCCAAATAAAGCCGCATGCTTGAACCAGGCGTGTGACTTTGTGCCTTTGTTTTGCTGCGCAGATAACGGCGAGAAAGGCTGCATCACGCACGACAAGTGCTCTCTGCCCGGCTGGACCTGTTGCTACTCCTCTCTCTGCAACCACTGAGCCCCGCCCCGTTTCACTGATTGAATCACGCAATGTTGGTGCTCTTGTCGGTCGTCGACCAAGTGAAACAACCAAAGAAAATAAAGGAACTCAAAGTCCATCTATCCATCCATTTTCTATACCGCTTGTCCCCACTGGAGTTGCGGGGGAGCTCAAAGTGTGGACGCAAAATGATTGCAATGAAATAAAGCACTCATAACTCAATTCACTCTACTCATTTCATGAAATAAATTGTCGCCGTTTTGTCTATGACTTTTATTCACGATAATTCAACTGAATGCTGATCAGCATTATCTATTGAAGGAATGGGGTAGAAATACAAAAAGTCCTGCCTAGATACAAAAACAAATATGCTCAAACCTCATTGAATAAAGTACATAAGCAGACAAGTATATTCATATATTAAATCGATAAAAGAAACATTTTAAGCATATAATTATTCCTACACACCAAATCAATAAAGGAGACATAACTAGACATTTTTGATATGTGGTAATGATAAAGGTTTTAAAAACTTTATGATCCGATATGTATTTCTGTGCACTTTGAAATAAATGTTTTTTTATATATTGCCTGAATAGCTTAATGACCTTTAAGGAACTGTTTAACGCATGCCTGATGTTTTTCTAAATCACGGACACTGCCAAAGTCGTCTAAAAATGTTCAGTACTTGATTATATCTTATGTTTTGATTAATGCTAGATGTGACGTCATATGTTGCCTAATGCTAGACGCCAGCTTTGGATTACTACTGAACGTTCTGGACAGAGGGAAATGTTTTGCCTAACAATGAAAAGATATGTGTCAAAAGATAGTGTCAAAAGAACAAACAAACAAATGCATGGTAAGTGGTGAGTAACAACTTTGCATAGTCAGGGAACATTAACAAATTGATGATGTCACACCCAAATGTTCACATAATGTCACGGGATCGGATGGAGCAGGGCGACCAAATGTAGCTTGGACCAGGGTTTATTGGAGGAACTCAAAAACAGACTCGGCAAACTGACATGACTTAACAAAATAACTAGAGGACTAACCGACAGGGACGTGACACAAAGGACGTGAAGACATTAAACGACAAAAGGAACCAAAAAGCCATCAAGACAACAACAATGATCCGACGGGGCATGAGGGGCAGACAGGACTTATATACACGACAGGTAACAAGAGGCAGTTGAGAATAATCAAACTAATCATGGGCACACAGGAGGGGAGGGGCGAGCACACAGAAACCATGACAACAGACACGAAGTGGAACGGATGGGGACGAAACGTGACACATAACTCCGTACAAAATGACAAAATTGAAAGGATGATGAATGGACGGTGTGCGACAGTGGGTGAAGTGGATGTACAGTGGAGCCTCGGTTTTCGACCACAATCCGTTCCAGAAGGCTGTTCGAGAAGTGAATCGTTCGAGTTCCGAATCGTTTGACCCTCATCCCGACCGCTTCACACTCGGCTGCGAACCGCTCCAGTGAGAGCTGGCGATCACGGCCTGAAGAAGCCAACAGCACCACGTCATCTGCAAAAAGCAGAGACGCGATGCTGAGGTCCCCAAACCGGACCCTCTTAACGCCTCGGCTGCGCCTAGAAATTCTGTCCGTAAAAATTACGAACAGAATCGGTGACAAAGGGCAGCCTTGGCGGAGTCCAACCCTCACTGGGAACGAGTCCGACTTACTGCCGGAAATGCGGACCAAAGTCTGGCATCGGTGATACAGGGACCGAACCGCCCTTATCAGTTGGCTCGGCACCCCGTACTCCCGAAGCACCCTCCACAGAACCTCCCGAAGGACACGGTCGAACGCCTTCTCCAAGTCCACAAAACACATGTGGACTGGTTGGGCGAACTCCCATGCACCCTCGAGGATCCTGCCGAGGGTGTAGAGCTGGTCCGCTGTTCCACGGCCAGGACGAAAGCCACACTGCTCCTCCTGAATCCAAGGTTCGACCTTCCGACAGACCCTCCTCTCCAGCACCCCTGAATAGACCTTACCAGGGAGGCTGAGGAGTGTGATTCCCCGAAAAACATTCTCCGAAATGTGCTTTCGGCAGTTTGCAAACATATTTTTTAAGGTTGTGTTAAACTTATAATCATATTCATATAATATCTAGTATTGGAGTGCTCGTGTGGATTGGTGGGTGGCGAAGAATGTGCAGGCAAACTGCATGAACTTGTTTTCTTCGAAGTGTTGTGGAATAGGCCAAGACAGGGAGTACCGGACGAGAACACCTCAAGGTCAGTGAGAAACGAGAACAACATCACGTTGAAGGGATGGCGTCAAAATACAAACAGGTGGTCGGGCTTCGCGGGAAAAACCCAACCGCCTGACCTCAGCAATAACACCTTGACGGGGAGGAGATGGCCATCGACCAATCATCACACAATGTTTTGCATGCTTTAATATTCATATTGTGTTTCTTCAAAACTGGGCAACCCAGAAGAATGTGTCGTCTTTTAGTGGTCACAAAAACGCACGAGTTTTAGTGTGAGGGACCCGGGACCCAGGCCTATATTAGTGCACTTTGTCAGGAATAAACAATTGGTAAATTTGGTCTGATTGATCTACTGGTCTTCTCTTTGACAGAACGAACTCGCAAAATTGTTAGGTGCGCCAATGTGTGGATTGGGACATAGAAACTCATGTGTTAAGTGTTGATCGCAATTTGGAGTCAGATCAATAACTAAAATCCGTAACCTAACACCCTGTAATTGGAACATACCCTCCGGTGCCCCTTCTTAAAGAGGGGAACCACTACCACAGTCTGCCAATCCAGAGGCACCGTCCCCAATGTCCACGCACTGCTGTAGAGGCGTGTCAGCCATGACAGCCCCACAACATCCAGAGCCTTTAAGAACTCCGGGCGGATCTCATCCACCCCCGGGGCCTTGCCACCGAGGAGTTTTTTAACTACCTCAGTGACTTCGACCCCAGAGATTGGAGAGTCCGCCTCAGAGTATCCAGGCCCTGCTTCCACAATGGAAGGCGCGTAGGTGGAATTGAGGAGGTCTTCGAAGTATTCTCCCCACCGACTCACAATGTCCTGAGTCGAGGTCAGCAGCACGCCATCTCCACTGTAAACAGTGTTGACTGTGCACTGGTTCCCCCTCCTGAGACGCCAGATGGTGGACCAGAATTTCCTCGAAGCCGTCCGGAAGTCATTTTCCTTGGCCTCGCCAAACTCCTCCCACGCCCGGGTTTTTGCCTCAGCAACCGCCGAAGCCACGTTCCGCTTGGCCAATCGGTACCTGTCCGCTCCAACATTAAGATTAATCCGTTCCAAGCAAAAGAAAAACACGGCTCTTTTAAGCATTTTTTCATTTGCGCATTTTTGTCCGATTGCGCAACTGCAGCACACCGCCGAACGTGCAACCGTATCGCGTCGCCGACAGCGCAACTGTACCGCGCTGGTCGCATTATTGTGACAGAGCCGTCGCTGAAATTTAGAAAGTATTTTTAAAGTCCTGATATACTTTCCAAAATTTAAGTGGATCTCAGTGCGCAAGGAGCTTAATTTGGTCCGATCACGCAACCGCAGCGCGCCGAGCGCTCACTGTCGCATTATTTTAAGAGCGTCTTTGTCAGGCAGGGAACAAGGCGGAGGACTCGGATGCAGAGTCTTTCTTTTCACGGATTCATTCCAACAGAAAGATGACCAAAAAGATAACTCAAAGCGCCTCTTGCGAGGGAAAAACACTCGGGAAAAGTCCAAACAAAAGGCGTCGCACTCGGGCGAGACAAAAAGGGCTATGGGGAAAAAGGCACTAACAAAAGGCGTTGCTCTGTGGCGAGACAGAAAGGAGGAATCTTTCTAGGAATTCGTAAGGCAAGGAATCGCTGGTGGTTGGGACGAGGCAAGACACACTGGCACAAGACAAGGGGAAGACACGGACTAAATACACACAAAAGGCTGGGACACAGGTGCTGACAATTAGTGTCAACCACACAGGTGCACACAATCGGGATCAGGGAATACAAGACAACAGAAACATAGAGGAAGGAACCACAAACTGAAACGGAAGGGATGACAAAATAAAACAGGGAGTGAAGTCACGACACAGACAAGACAGAAATCCGGAAAATAAACACGACCGCATGACATAACCCCCCCCCCCCCCCTAGGGCCGGATCCCAGACGGCCCAGGAGCCTCAGGGTGAGCTGCATAAAAGTCCTCAAATAGCCCTGGGTCAAAAATAAAACTAGGCGGCACCCATTGCCGCTCCTCAGGCCCATAACCCTCCCAGTCCACCAGGTACTGCCAGCCCCGGCCCCTTCTGCGCACGTCCAACAGTTCCTTCACCGTGTAGGCAGTCCCACCCCCTACCGTCCGCGGAGGCGGGGGCGGCGCAGGATCTGGCACCAACGGACTGTCCACAGCCGGCTTGATCTTCCCGACGTGAAAGGTGGGGTGGACTGCAAGAGACCTGGGCAAGCGGAGACGCACCGCGGCCGGGTTCACGACCTTGGAGATGGGGAATGGTCCCACAAAACGAGGTGCCAGCTTCCTGGAGTCCCCCCGGTTGGGAAGATCCTTGGCGGACAGCCAAACACGTTGACCCCGCTTGACACGGTCCCCCTGGCGGATCAGCGTGGCCCGCGCCGCCGACCAGATACGACGACATCGGCGCACCAAGGCGTGGGCCGAGGTCACCGTCACCTCCGGCTCATTGTCAGGGAAGACTGGGGGCTGGTAACCAAACCTGCACATGAACGGCGACATACCTGTAGCCGTGGTGGGCAGGGAATTATGGGCATACTCTACCCAGGTGAGGTTCTTGCTCCACGAGGAGGAGTTTTGGGAAACAAGGCAGCGGAGGCCCGTCTCCAACTGCTGGTTGATGCGTTCCGTTTGACCGTTCGCCTCTGGATGATAGCCCGATGTGAGACTCACGGTTGCCCCTATGACCCTGCAATATTCTTTCCAAAACCTGGATATGAATTGGGGACCCCTATCTGAAACAATGTCCTTTGGGAAACCATGAATCTTGAATATGTGGTCCATCATTACTGTTGCCGTTCGTTTAGCGGACGGCAACTTGGGCAGAGCGATAAAGTGAGCCATCTTCGAGAATCTGTCTACAACAGTGAGTATGGTTGTTCGCCCATTTGAAGCTGGTAGCCCTGTGACGAAGTCCATGGAGATCTCGGCCCACGGATGTGATGGAATGGGGAGGGGGTGCAGCAGGCCCATACGGGCGCCGTGGGAGTTCTTATTCCGGGCGCAGACGGGACAGGCTGAGACGTATTCCCTGACGTCTGCCCCCATGGAGGGCCACCAGAATCGCTGCTGGACGACAAACAGGGTTCTGCGCATGCCCGGATGACAGGAGAGTCTGGAGATATGAGCCCAATGGACAACTCGGGACCGTAATTGTTCGGGAACAAACAGTCTGTTTTCAGGGCATCCACTAGGGGGTGGTTTGTTGCCATTGGCCTGCTGCACCAGGCCTTCGATAGGCCAGGTCACTGCTCTTACCATGCAACGAGGAGGCAGAATGGGTTCGGGTTCGGATTTATTCCAACAGAAAGATGACCAAAAAGACAACTCAAAGCGCCTCTTGCGAGGGAAAAACACTCGGCAAAAGTCCAAACAAAAGGCGTCGCACTCGGGCGAGACAAAAAGGGCTATGGGGAAAAAGGCACTAACAAAAGGCGTCGCTCTGTGGCGAGACAGAAAGGAGGAATCTTTCTAGGAATTCGTAAGGCAAGGAATCGCTGGTGGTCGGGACGAGGCAAGACACACTGGCACAAGACAAGGGGAAGACACGGACTAAATACACACAAAATACTATTGCCTGCGCCAATAGATTTCATTTAGATATTTAAAAAAAATGATTTTTATGTTTTGTGAATGGATGTGATTTGTTGTATAAACGTAGTATCTTTTTGATTGGGACACAGGTGCTGACAATTAGTGTCAACCACACAGGTGCACACAATCGGGATCAGGGAATACAAGACAACAGAAACATAGAGGAAGGAACCACGAACTGAAACGGAAAGGATGACAAAATAAAACAGGGAGTGAAGTCACGACACAGACAAGACAGAAATCCGGAAAATAAACATGACCGCATGACAGTCTTTGTGTTTTAGGATGGCTTTCCTGCTCCCACTTGCTTCCTTTGGAGGCATGATTAGAGTTGATGCAATCCTCAGAGTAACGAGAATGTAATAACGAACGGAGTCAGTTGGCATGCGGGTCCTCTCGGCTCATCTCGCGAGGTTCGACAACCAAATTTCGTCTGACATTCGAAGCAAAAAAATCTCGAATTTTTTTTTTTCGAATACCGATTTGTTCGAGAACAGGTGTTGTGCTCGATTTAGTTCCTCGGTGAGATTTTGTTCTCCCTGTCGCGGGAGCGCGCACACCTTGTTTGGAAAGCGAAACACCGATGCCGTACGGCGTCGTATGGCGTCAGCACTATGTTGTTTTCAATAAAAACATGAAGAACTAACGTTTGCGTCAGTCAATTCTAATTTTTAGAAAGGATTATTCTCAGTTGACGTCTTTAAGTTCATTCGCGTTTGTCAGGCGCAGAGCAGGAAGAGGACTCGAATGCAGAGATTCCAAGGTTCAAAAAGATGTTTATTGTCTCCACTGAATGTCGAACAAAAAACGCCTCACTAGGAGGGAAAAAAGGGGAAACTAAGGCGCCTCGAACCGAGGGAGAAAAAGGGGAAATCAAAGCGCCTCGAACCGAGGGAAAAAAGGGGGAAATCAAAGCGCCTCGAACCGAGGGAAATACAAAAACAAGGGAGCGATGTAACCAAATTAACATCGGTGATCAAAAACGTTCAGACAAGGCTTCTACGTGGAACTCGAGGGTTTCGTGGTCGCTAGTGTTCTCAACAAGGGAAGACGCACTGGCACTGGATACGAGGAAGGACGCGGGTTATATGGACACAGGAGGGAAACCCAGGTGAAGACAATTGGACATTGACGCAGGTGCACACACTTGGAATCAGGGTTTCACGTGACCGGACGCACAGGGGAAGGACACACCGACTGGAACAAGAGGAAATCACACAATAAAACAGGAAATGAACCGGACGACACATGACAGCATGACAGCGTTCTGCTGTTGAAGCGGGGTGCATTCATATACCAGTCGTACAGACGGAACACTCGATAACTTCACAAAATGCAACGATATAATTACGTGAGCTCTTTGCATAAACCTCGATGCAAAGAAACTCCTCTTTTTGGGTACCATGACATGCTACAAGGAGTATATATTGCAAAGGAGACTTGTAATTGACAAATAAAACTTGAAATTTGTGTAATGTACTGGCTCTTATATTTCAGGGCGTTCATGCGCAAGAAAGGGTGCAATGTTTCCAGGTGGACTTGTGGCACTGTCCCCCATCCCAGGCAACAAGATTCAACCTCTTGTGGTGTATTTGCTTTGAAAGTATGCATTTGATTTACAGACTAGATTTACCAAACTCATATCACTCAAGTATGCAAAACCTTAATCAACCATTACTCAAAACTAAAAAAAACAAATGGAGAGTTCATACAACAAAGGACTAAAACAAATCATTGTCTGACAGCAGAATTTTTTGTATGATATATAGGCTAAAGATGGCAAACATTTAAAGCATTCTTTATGCACTGTAAACATCTGACATTATCTTTTTCAGTTTGCAATAACATTTTCTTTCAAATGAAGAAATGGATTTCTCAGCAAAGACACATGATATAAATAGGTACAGGCTGCAAATTGCCACAAAGCTTCTATTAGAGACTGGTAAGTAATATGCACCCAAGAGATGTTATTGCCACCCAAACAATGGACCTGCGTGAACTTGCCCCCCCCCCCCCCCAACCTCGCAAAATTTAAGGAAAATAGTCTGATTCGTTTGTGGTTCGTTTGTGCCGGTTTGTGCAGCAACAATTATCGTTTGTGCTGCTTTGGTTTTTTAGTTATGAACGATTATTTTATAGGTCATCCAGAGTTCACCCAGCCACCCCTTTCCCCCAAATGGACCCAAAATGGTACCATCTGTTAGGGTTTTCAGGTTAGTTTGATCCTATGATTATGTTGGAATGTAACTTGTAATAATTAAACTCGCTTGTCCTGTCTTAACAAAAGTAGTAGAACAAAGTGCTAAGATCTTTTAAACTGATTGACTAGCTGCAGAGGAAGCAATCAAAGTTGTTTTGTTCACACAACAGCGTGAAGGACCCCCTGCTGTGCTTTGATCAGCCAGGGGCTTCGGCCATTTGTCTACTCTGACCCCCACTCTCAACCCCCACTCTGTTTCTCTTAATAAATATCCCCTCGCAGGAACGAGGGTTCAGACTTCATTCCTTGAACGAGTGAACTCTCCACCTGCAGGTGTCCAAAAAGGACTTGCTTGTCTCCCGTGTGGTTCTTGCAAAATAAGTTGGAGTGAGCAAATCTCTAACACCATCCGTTTGTGCTTTGTTTGTGCGGCAAAAATTTTCGTTTGTGCTGCTTTCGTTTCAGAGATATTGCACATTTATTTTTTAGCGATGATGTCATCCAGCCCCCCCTTTTCTTCCAAATGGACCCACATTGGTACCTTTCGTTTGTGCTTCGTTTGTGCTGGTTTGTGCAGCAAAAAGTTTCGTTCGTGCTGCTTCCGTTTCGGAGATACTAGGCATTTAATTTCTAGCGATGACGTAACCTCCAAATGAACACAAAATGGTACCAATTGGTTGTGCCGCAAAACAAATTTGTTTGCATGATTATAATCATACACCTTCATTAACCCCGTGTCATGGATTTTATTCTAACAAATTTTCACTTGATATCATAACTCTTCAATTTTTACACATGTATTATCCAACTAATTACCATGCAAGGTGACCTCTGCAGGCCGGTAAGACATATCGCAACAGGGTGGCGAAAAACAAAGACGCGCAACTTTTTCGAGCGACAAATACACAACTATCTCCGAAGATTTAATAACAGTGAGTGACATTTATTTCTTATTTTATTCTTATTTATTCATTTATTGTTGTGTTATTTATTCATTATTTATTCAGCACGCTTTTGTTATACTTGTTTACTTGTTTGTCTGTTGTGAGCCATGTCTTGTCACCGTGGGATAGGGGGGAACGAAATTTCGGTTTCTTTGTGTGTCTTTGGCATGTGGAGAAATTGACAATAAAGCTGACTTTGACTTTGACTTTGACTTTGACAGAAAGCGACTTTTTCTGGGAAGTGACCAACCATCGACACCTTGGGGGGGCCAAGTTCACGCAGGTCTATCAATGCTATATACCGTATTTTCCGGACTATAAGTCGCTCCGGAGTATAAGTCGCACCAGCCATAAAATGCCCCAAAAAGTGAAAAAAACCATATATAAGTCGCTCCGGAGTATAAGTCGCATTTTGGGGGGCAATTTATTCGACAAAAATCCCACACCAAAAACAGTCATGAACGAGCAACAACAGGCTAAACGATAGCAACAACAGGCTAAACGATAGGTATGCTAACGTGACAAACACAAACAAAGAGCTGAGAACGGGCCTGATGTAACATATAGAGTGATTAAGGACAACTATTACATAAATAACATGTTTATAAAACCATTGGTGTCACTCCAATTCATTAAATCCATCGATCATTCGATACGATAGCAACAGGCTAAACGATAGGTATGCTAGCGTGACAAACACAAATGAGGAGCTGAGAACGGGCCTGACGTAACATATAGAGTGATTTAGGACAACCATTACATAAATAACATGTTTATAAAACCATCGGTGTCACTCCAATTCATTAAATCCATCGATCGTTCTTTGTCAACAATGGCTGCGCGCGGCTGAGGGTGCTTGCACTTCAAAATATTCCACAGGCTCATATGACGAAAGATAAACTATATTTCAAATAACTATAATATGAGCAATACTATTATCAAACCATCCGTGCACTTTAAATCCATTAAATCCATCGATCAAATTCCTCGTCCTTTGTCAACATCGCCGCGCGTGTGCCCTGACGTCAGCCTCGTCTTTATTCCACAGATCTAGTATATAACTATATTGTAGCGTTAACAAAGTACAAGGATAGATGTGGGTTTGGTAAACGGCTCTTTATTCCACAAAACAAACTTCCAAGCGTGTGGCGGCGTGGACTTCCAGAGACGATAGCTCCATGGCAGAGGACCGTGCGTGCGTAATGGCCATGTACGCGCCCCATGCACCGTTCGCGGACAGCCACTCGACCGAGCGCCGGCCCCCGACTCAGTAGAGTAGGACCGGGCGTGCGTAAAAGCCATAATAGTTTTTCAAACCTTCTATGTCACTCCAAATCCTTAATTCCTTTAAACTCTTTGTCCTCCGTGTCACTTAGAAATGATCACCGCTAATGATGCCGGTCGTCCTTACGTGGGTCGCGCCGCGCGGTGCCACTGACGTCACTTGAAATAGTAATCCATCACGGTTCTCCAAACTTTCTTTCTGCTGCTCGATTACTGTTTTCAGCTGCATATTTTACAACTTGAAGTTTGTAACTTGCAAAATATGACTTCCTTTTTGGTGCCATTTTTCTTAAGCCCACCCAGTTGATGAGTCACGGCCAACGGTGAAATTTAAAGCGCCCTCATCCAGTTTCGTCTGAAAATATATATTTTTTCAGATGTAGTTTTTTGTTTTGTTTATTTGGTTGTTTTATCAAAGACAAACTCTGCTTTATTGTCGATTTTTTTTTTTCATATACCAAGACACACAAAGAGATTGAAATTACGTTCCCACTATCCCTCGGTGAGATAGTACACATATCCATACAAGCAACACAAAAAAACCCAAGAAGGCATAAACAATGAATAAATAAGAGTCTTGAATAAATGATAAATAAACAAATAATAATGAATAATAATAAATATAAGAGGAGCAAACAGACAGTGGACTTGGATATGGTGCTTTAAAGTGTTAATTGCTTTATTTGATGTTTTCTCTATTTTTTATGTTTTGAATATGTTCAAGATAAAGATATAAAAGCATGTTAAGTGATCAACTATACTAAAAATAACATGGCAAGTGGTCAACTATACTTTTAAGTGATGTCTTAATGATCAAGTGAAAATTTGTGGGAAAAAAAACATATATAAGTCGCTCCTGAGTATAAGTCGCCCCCCCACCCAAACTATGGAAAAAAAACGCGACTTATAGTCCGGAAATTACGGTACAACTCAGTTAAGTTTTACACAGGGAAGTACTATGGCAATCCTTCTGTCTTTGTTTTCACAGATGATTTATCTAACTTGTGCTTTTTGTGTGGGGAAGCTACACATGACAGACAACAGATGGGTAATTATGTCAGATCTTGTTAACTAATGCATGTGATGATTAAGAAATATATTGCATTACACATTCGTTGTAAATAATTGTCTGTTGTTCTATGTTTTCAACAGTGCGCATTTTGATGTTTTTAACTTCCTAACGTGTAATATTTTAAAATGTATGTGCTGCATTGTATAATCTTGCTTTTTTCTTTGTTTACCAGATTCAGTGTGACAAGTGTTGCAGTGTATGTGTCGGGGAGCCTCCAACTGAAGGCTCTTTTTTGTGTACAATATGTACAGAGATTAAATGCTAAATATTTGAAGCTTGCTTGAAGAACATTTTGCTGTTTTTTATTTCTTAATAAAGTTTAAGGTTATTATTTTTTTATGTATGTTACATGGTTAAGAAACAAAGTTGTTTGACCAAAATAAGGACTACGAAATTGATAAAATGCAGTAATAAAGGTATCACTGTATACTGTAATACTGTACTGTATTACTGTAATAAAATCATTTATTTATTTGTTCTTCTCCGTTATTATTAAGTTCGAACTGCACAATGCATTCAATAATTTCTTCACTATGCGTACTCATACAACAGTTAAAAGGAATATTTGTAACCCTCTCCTAAAATATGTAATGGTTTAGCTTTTCAAACATGTAAATCGAAGTGCACCTCATTTATTAAACACACACACATATACACCGTTTTGAATGGGGGGGAACATATCCTCATGGGGCCGCCGTGAGGATATGTTCCCCCCTGGAATTTGGCCTAGGAATGAGGGAACCAGTTCAAATTTGCCACACTACCTGAAAAGGCCCCCAGGAAGACAGAAAAAAAGCCAGTTCTCACCGTTCTCAAAATGAGGGGGGGGGGGGGGAACATATCCTCATAGGGCCGCCGTGAGGATGTGTTCCCCCCTGTAATTTGGCCTAGGAATGAGGGAACCTGTTCAAATTTGCCACACTACCTGAACAGATCCCCAGGAAGACAGAAAAAAAGCCAGTTGGAGGTTCTCAAAATGAAGGGGGGGGAACATTTCCTCACGGGGCTTATGTACTTTATTCAATGAGGTTTGAGCATATCTGTTTTTTTAGCTAGGCAGAACTTTTTGTATTTCGACCCCATTCCTTCAGAATCAAAACGGCAACACGGTGACGGATATCTGAAAATCAGAGCAGAGCTTTAATTCACAAACACCTGGTGACAGAGGTGAGGAAACGGGAAACACTTCCTTAAAGTCGGCCTTAAAACCTTTAAAAGTTAAGATTAGTCGCAAACAGGTGGTGCATAAATGTCCTTGAGCATCCTGCATTGTTTGAAAATGAGAATGGTCGCTAGTTTCAATCCCTGCTATTTATACAAATTATTTTCAAAATGCTTTTTTTTTTTTTTACAACAAACGAGAGAAACTCCACTTCATTTTCAGTGGGAACAGTGTTGTTGGTCTCCCTTATTTTGCTAGTGCATCATAGTCTGGAGTAAAATTTGTTGTGGCAATTCTTAGGATAGGGCCGAGGTGTTGGTCCGTTAACCTAGATCTGTGACGGGGCTTTGTTGATGTTCACGTGGCTGAACGTCTGCTCACACGCGTCGGTAGAGCCAAATTGTCCAATCTTTTTTAAACACTCGGTCAAATCTCAGTGTCCGACTTTCTTCTCCTTGGGCCACTCATTTTAATGGAAGGATTCCAGGGGAAGGTTTGTACGTGCGTGGCCTTAGCGTAAAACTGTATCTGAAAGCTCAGGGTGCGAATTACGAGAATGCTGACGTCACAGCCCACACTCGAAATTCGGCACTGATAGAAATAGAACGCGGAGCGCGCCGGGTCCGTACTACTGAGTACGTACATGCACTTGTGAGTGTACAAAGATCTTTCTGACACGGCTTCCGGGAGTAAATGCGCGGGCGGGTGTTTCCGGAAAATGACAGTAAAACGTTTCATAATACAATTTATTCAGGTTTGGTGGGCTGGATTAAACGACCCCGTGGGCCGGATGTGGCCCGCGGGCCATAGTTTGCATACAGTGCCCTAGCCAATAACCAATGAGCCCTCTATAAACAATCGGGTTTCTCAAACTATCTCCTATAAAATGATCGGAACTGACAAAAGTTCGATCTAACACATTGGTACTGCTTACATATGTTTCCCTTCCATATCGATCCGTAAATTTACGCGAAACATTAACAGAGCAGCTGTTAGGTTACGGATTCTAGTTATTGATCTGACTCCAAATTGCGATCAACACTTAACACATAAATTGCTATGTCCTAATCCACACACTGGCGCACCTAACAATTTTGCGAGTTCGTTCTGTCAAAGAGAAGACCAGTAGATCAATTAGACCAAATTTACCAATTATTTATTCCTGACAAAGCGCACTAATACAGGCCTGGGTCCCGGGTCCCTCACACTAAAACTCGTGCGTTTTTGTGACCACCAAAAGACGACACATTCTTCCGGGTTGCCCAGTTTTAAAGAAACACAATATGAATATTAAAGCATGCAAAATATTGTGAGATGATTGGTCGATGGCCATCTCCTCCCCGGTCCAGGTGTCGCTGAGGTCAGGCGGTTGGGTTTTCCCCTCGAAGCCCGGTCTCATAGACGTGCTGTTGTTCTCGTTCCTCACCGACCTTGAGGTGGTCTCCTCCGGTACTCCCTATCCGGGCCTATTCCACAACACTTCGAAGAAAACAAGTTCATGCAGTTTGCCTGCACATTCCTCGGCCCCCACCAATCCACACGAGCACTCCAATACTAGATATTAATATGATTATAAGTTTAACACAACCTTAAAAAATATGTTTGCAAACTCCCGAAAGCACATTTCCCTTTACAGCCTATTTTGAAACGAAATAGCCTCGTGCGCGTAGCAGCTATCATTATAGCATTAGCCACCCGCAAACTCCCATGAGCCTCAGCTCACAGACTCCCATGAGCCTCAGCAAAGTGTCGTGGCAGCACCCTGTAAACCAGGGGTCCCCAAACTTTTTCCTGTGAGGGCCACATAACTTTTCCCTTCTCTGATGGGGGGCCGGTGTCAGTTTGTAACAGAAAAAGTGTGACGATCGTAGGGGTGCCTAAAAAATTTATTGTTTTCCAGAAAGCCACACATAACCAAATAACCCTTTCTAGGTTCTTTACAGAGAAAAAGTCAGGAAATAAATAATAACACTATTAATGAAATAAATAATAACTAAACAACCCTCTCTGAGTTCTTCACAGAAAAAAAACAGGAAATAAATAACACTATTTATGAAATAAATAATAACTAAATAACTCTCTCTGGGTTCTTCATAGAAAAAAAAGCCATGGAACATTAACTTTCTGTTGTGCCATGCACAATTTTAACAGATAAAAGTTCAGCTCAGTTGTCAGAGCAGAATCTCTCTGACACATATGAGCAGTCTCTTAAAGTTCTTGTGTTCCTTTCTTATAATCCTTTTGTAGGTTCCAGTAGGCTTGTAGACACCGCTGTTTGCAGCTCTCTCTCATCAACTTCCCTGTGAAAACCACGAAGCAGGTTGAGAAACTGAACTAAGTGATACAGCACCTATACAGCACAATACATTTCACTACCAGTATGGTTGTAAAGATGGATTTTATCCCAGTAGATTTTATTATGATTATATTTGTTTATGCTCAGAATGACTCATTCAAGTCAGAAAAGTGATCTTACCAATGTATGTTCATCAGTGTGAACTGTGGGCCTGCATCTGGCTGGTGAGAAGTTGAATATCAGGTTCCATTCTAGTTACAGCCAGTCTCAAGCACTGATGCAAATGTTCATCTGTCAATCTTGATCTCATCTCGGAGATCTCATCGGGTCTGCTCAAGTAGTGTGGCAAATTTGAACAGGTTCCCTCATTCCTAGCCCAAGTTACAGGGGGGGAACATATCCTCACGGGTGGCCCGTGAGGATATGTTCCCCCCCCTTATTTTGAGAACGGTGAGTCCTGGACATCGACTGGATTTTTTTCTGTCTTCCTGGGGGTGTGCTCAGGTAGTGTGGCAAATTTGAACAGGTTCCCTCATTCCTAGCCCAAGTTACAGGGGGGGAACATATCCTCACGGGTGGCCCGTGAGGATATGTTCCCCCCCCCTTATTTTGAGAACGGTGAGTCCTGGACATCGACTGGATTTTTTTCTGTCTTCCTGGGGGTGTGCTCAGGTAGTGTGGCAAATTTGAACAGGTTCCCTCATTCCTAGCCCAAGTTACAGGGGGGGAACATATCCTCACGGGTGGCCCGTGAGGATATGTTCCCCCCCCCCTTATTTTGAGAACGGTGAGTCCTAGACTCCAACTGTTTTTTTTTCTGTCTTCCTGGGGGTCTGCTCAGGTTGTAAAGTTATCAGTGCACAAATCATTTATTTACATTTACACCGTTTTAAATGGGGGGGAACATATTCTCACAGGGCACTGATAACTTTACAATATTGGATGTTAAATAAATAAATAAACAAATAGATAATAATGTTTTCTCACCGTTCTCAAAATGAGGGGGGGGGGGACATTTTCACGCATGAAACTGCTGAAAACTCCGATGAGATCAAGATTGACAGATGAACATTTGCATCAGTGCTTGAGACTGGCTGTAACTAGAATGGAACCTGATATTCAACTTCTCACCAGCCAGATGCAGGCCCACAGTTCACACTGATGAACATACATTGGTAAGATCACTTTTCTGACTTGAATGAGTCATTCTGAGCATAAACAAATATAATCATAATAAAATCTACTGGGATAAAATCCATCTTTACAACCATACTGGTAGTGAAATGTATTGTGCTGTATAGGTGCTGTATCACTTAGTTCAGTTTCTCAACCTGCTTCGTGGTTTTCACAGGGAAGTTGATGAGAGAGAGCTGCAAACAGCGGTGTCTACAAGCCTACTGGAACCTACAAAAGGATTATAAGAAAGGAACACAAGAACTTTAAGAGACTGCTCATATGTGTCAGAGAGATTCTGCTCTGACAACTGAGCTGAACTTTTATCTGTTAAAATTGTGCATGGCACAACAGAAAGTTAATGTTCCATGGCTTTTTTTTCTATGAAGAACCCAGAGAGAGTTATTTAGTTATTATTTATTTCATAAATAGTGTTATTTATTTCCTGTTTTTTTTCTGTGAAGAACTCAGAGAGGGTTGTTTAGTTATTATTTATTTCATTAATAGTGTTATTATTTATTTCCTGACTTTTTCTCTGTAAAGAACCTAGAAAGGGTTATTTGGTTATGTGTGGCTTTCTGGAAAACAATAAATTTACCGTACGGCATCGGTTTTTCGCTTTCCAAACAAGGCGTGCGCGCTCCCGCAGCAGGGGGAACAAAATCTCACGGGGGAACCAAATCGAGCACAACACCGGCTTCATGCTAGCGTTGGCTAATTTCTCCCCGCAAAAAAAGCACAGCGCTTTGGGTGGGTTACACTTTGTGGACGTAAATCCC
The DNA here is from genome assembly GCF_059516105.1 of Syngnathus floridae. Taxonomy (NCBI): domain Eukaryota; kingdom Metazoa; phylum Chordata; class Actinopteri; order Syngnathiformes; family Syngnathidae; genus Syngnathus; species Syngnathus floridae. The sequence goes on along the minus strand of NC_142421.1, from coordinate 13,110,237 downwards.
ATCAAACAATAGTCTTCCATGTACTGTCCGTACTTCGTCGGCTTTGGTTTTGCCTTCTTTTTTACTTGTTTCTCCGTGTTTTCAACAGCAGCATCGCTGCTACGCTTTAGCCACATCTCCATGTTACAGTGCGTAGTCAAGGCAACCGCCAGTGACTGCTATTGGTTTGTGGAGAGTCCGTTTTTTGAGGATTAAAATTGAATACTGAATATCAAACATACATTTGTATTTCATCAAACTTTTTATAACCAATTCTCAAGACAATCAGGCTTACTGTTTTTTTTTTTTCAATTCCGGTATATAGTTTTGTAAAATCTCACGTACCCCCTGGAGTACCTCCACGTACCCCCAGGGGTACGCGTACCCCTATCTAACAGTTAGATAAATTTAAAGAAATTTTAGTTCTAATTACTGCATATAAAACCATGCTCAACATAGTTAATATGAAATAATCGATAACCGAATTAAGGATTAAGAAGAAATTTAATGAATAAGCAAGAAAACTAATTACAAGTCGGAAAAAACAACACTCACCCATCTCAGAACAAAACAGGAGACAAAAGGTCTAAAATCCTAGTTGGTTGAACAAGTCGAGTGATCTGCTCTCCTTTGTTCCAAAATCCGAATTCTGTTTAAAAAAGAGGAAGGGTCTGGCCATGAGGCGATTAGCCAACACCGTAACATTGGCGTCTTCCCCTTTCTGCCCGAAGCGGCTATCTCCACTGCCTTCCTTCAAAGCTTAAAATTTGACAAAGTCCAATTCGAAGCTTAAAATTTGACGAAGTCCAATTCAAAGACTCTGGAAATTCATCTCAGTAGATTTTGGTCCAATCTCAAAAAGAATGAAAAATCCATCTTCGTCTAAACGGCGTTCTTTACTCCGGGCAGCGTCACGGCCATCGCCCTGACTAGGAAGAACCGCCTCGCTCTGTGTCAGGACAACATATTTATAGGCTTTTGGCATTACCTCATCACAATATGAAGGTGAAAGGTCAGAATCCCTGCGCCAGGTCATAAGAATATCTAGGTGAAAGGTCAGAATCCCAGCACCAGGTCATAGGAATATCTAGGTGAAAGGTCAGAATCCCTGCACCGGGTCATAAAAATATCTAGATGAATATCTGGTCGATTCCAATAGTGTAACAAACAACCTCTTTTGTCTCCCCACAATTTAATACATTCATGTATCGATGGAACAACAATGTTAAATACAGGTTGGATAAAACATTGCAACATTAGAATCATATATCTTGTCTAGTAAAGATCAATCTTCACACATAATACTTAGCCATAATAATGGGTTCTTCTAACTTTGACATTTATATTGATATTGCTCAAGCTGTTACATCTTAAAATTATGGCATAGCAAACTCATATTCCAAAATTGTGTGTTGCTATGTGTTTGAACAGGTCGTGTCCTCCCAATTGCTAACAATTTAATTTATTAGATTTTTTAGTTTCCATCAGGTCACCCCTATGTCAAGCTTTAACACCATTTCTTGGTGAACTTTTGGAACTACTACATGTTTTGGGATAGCCAATGTGCCTGGGCCAAATTCGACACCCAATTTTACACCATCTTGTACCACCATGCTGCTTGACAGTCTTTGACACAAAGTGAGTACATACATTTCATTGTTACTACTGTCTACTGTTGTGCCGTTTGTCTGATCGTGGTTTGTTTCGTGTGTGCGCCATTTGATTGATAGCTTCGGCGTGCTCCTTTAAGTTTGCCTCGCATCGTACGAGTAGCCGTTACACAGCAGCACGGCGACTAACGGTCGCCAGCAGATGTATTTTGTTGTCTCGATGACTTATGTTTGGTGTGTTGCTGAGGGCATTTCATTTATGGTTATTTAGTACGCCGTTAGTTATGTATGTGTGCCGTCTACTAGTGTTGTGTGACGTCAGAAGTTGAGCGTTGACTTACGTGCTGTATTTCTGTCTGTTGCAGAACCACACACACACACCCCACACACCCTTCACACGCTTCATTCAATAATCACACACACAAGAATCACATTTGCCCTTTTGCCAGTTTGCCTATGAGCCACAGTGCCTGTTACTTTTTTGCCAATAATTCAGTAAAGCAATCAAAACTGAATCACGTCTCCCTCCTGTGTTCTGACCGACACCCAGGGGCAAAAAGAGCATAACCACCCGAGCCAACCCCCTATACAGTCCTCAGGCTCCCCAACAATAGCGGTAGCAGTTTGCATAATTTAATTGCAATTTTTTCCTTATTCAGATTTGTTTCAAGACTACAGTTACAGTTAGACTTTACTTTGATGGTTAATGCAGTTATTGCAATTTTGTTGTTTTATCGCAGTATTTATTTACATTTCAAAAACCAGAAGCCATTCATTTACAAATGTGATTGCACTTTAGTTTACATATTTAAATGTTCAGATATTAAGATGTGATAGACAGTTTTTGCATGATTTGAATGAGGCATAATAACATGCTTTTTCTCTCGAATGTATTGTTATAATCATTTGTTTCAGATGTAATCATTTTCTGTATAAAAATTAAATTTGGTGTTCAAAAAGTCTTTTTTCAAACTTGAGTCTTGAAAAAGAGGGAGTCGTCTTATAGTCGGGCCAATACGGTATCTATCTATCTATCTATCTATCTATCTATCTATCTATCTATCTATCTATCTATCTATCTATCTATCTATCTATCTATCTATCTATCTATCTATCTATCTATCTATCTATCTATCTATCTATCTAACTTTATAGAAAGCAATTGTCCATTCTTTATATTGTCACACATATATATATATATATATATATATATATATATATATATATATATATATATATATATATATATATATATATATATATATATATATATTGTTTCTATATCAATATAGATTATTTAGAATAAGGTTCCATGTGCCCAACTTTGAGCACCAGCAAAATTGTGGTTTAATGGCGTCACGACCGCATTATAATGATATTCCAAGTGACGCTTTTCCTTTCAGTGTTTTCTCACGAATTGACGCTTCTTTCTGAACGTTCGCTGGCGGTGCGTGACGTCACAACGCGGGAGGGGCGCGGGTGGGATTATGGGGAGGATTACCCATCATGCCCCGCGGATAAAGATGGCGAACGCTCAGCTCGCTAACTTTCTCTGAGTGATTTTTGACGGTCGCTCGAAGCGAGCGGCTCTTCGTCCTCTCGCCGCCCTGCTTCGCCACCACTTCTGCGGCCGAGTATCGGCGCTCGCCCCTCCTTTCGGGTCGCTCCGGGACGTGCCGTGCCGTGCTGAAGAACGCAGCTCCGGCTAAACTTTCCTCTCCGCTCGGCCGACCGGCGTGCCGGCCTGCCGACAACTCTGACGTCCGAGGTACGTTGGATCACTTGTGAGCGCAGCTTGCCCGATCGCGGTGGCTTCGCTAGATGCGGGCACCCTTTGGTTAAGGCTTGGCACTGCGCTCAGGTCAGGCCGCCTCGGATTTACGCGGCCCAGTCGGTTTAGGCTCGGTTCATCGTTTGCGTGCGTGCGTGGTGAGGGAGAAGGACTGAAGGGGGCGCTCAAACTTTGGAGGCCGAGACAATCTTGTTGGTACTCATGTGTTGCCACGACAGTGCACGCGTTATGAAGAACGGCAGTCCCATTTATGAACCTCTCATCCCCAAGGTGGACTAGAACAGAATTGAGAATGAGTAAGGCTCACTAAATGTGCTCATGCCTTCTTCCCCTTGTCCCTGTTGTTCTTTCTAAATGTGCCGCGTTTCAAATTCACTCCAACAGTTACTATTGCGTAGCTGCCCCAGTGTTGTTGTGGTTGTGTTTTGTTTGTATTGCAGTTAAAAATGTCAACGTAATTCTTAATCAATAGCATACGGAGTGGAGAGGCTTTTGTGTGTTTTAGGGTGGTGATGGCTTTTGGGAAGAAATTGTCCCTGAATCTGTTTGTCCTGGATTTGATGCACCTGTAACGTCTGCTAGAAAGCAGAAAGCAAAAAGCGGCTGTGGGCAGGATGAGTGCTGTCTGATGATGGACTGCGCTCTGCTGTTGGAGGGGAAGGATCATCCAATGATTTTCTTGACCACTCTCTGGAGCTTCTTGCGCTTTGCCTCAGTGCAGTGGTACTTGATGCTCTTGATAGAGGATGGGTCAGCAGCAATTTGCAGTTGATGTTTTTCCTGAGCACTCTCCAGGAGTGCAGACGCTGCTGCGCCATCTTGAGGACACCCGTGTTGTCGGCCGACCAGGACAGCTCGGCAGAGATGGCGTTGCCCGGGAAGGTGAGGGATTTAATTCTGAGTCGCCATTGATGGCAGATCTGTTATGGACCTACTGTAGTCCAGGATGATCTAAGTGTCAGTGGTGTTGTTTGCTGCTCACCACTCCGAGGACATGTGTACTCCGCTGTTAACTTGTCTTGTCATTCGTAGGGCTGGCGGCAGGCAGGTCACAATGATGCTTTCGAGGCGCCTCTCTGGGCACTTAAGGTCGCACATGAAAAGAAAACGGGTGGTGCAAGAAAGATAACTGAACCTAAAGCCGCAATAAAAGAGCCAGTGCTCAAGTCACGACCAGTGCACACTTCTGTACTCTGCTTGTGCTACTAATGCGCGCAGTTGTCCTCTCATTGTTCACTCGTAGACCACATGATCAATTGAGCGCGCTTGCAGCTCGCGAAAACACGCTCCGGCCAGGCGGCCTGCGCCTTTTCTCCCCCATTCTAAGCGAGGGACACAAAGTGGCAGCGTATGTGCCAAGCGTGAGATTGAACTTTATTTTGCATGTCAAAGCGCAAGGTGGTTTGGAATGGGAGTCAGCATTTGCCGAAGCTAATCTTTCTGATCAATGCGGCTCCACTTCCTGTTCTGGAAACTTGCTGAGATCAATGTGCAGCCTGAGGCGCGCACGCACGCAGGCACAGGCACATCAGACGCTGATAAGCTGTGACAAGATTCGACCCGGAGCGCAAACGAGCGAGTAAACTCGGTTGCTTGCATTTGAGGCGGGCGGGCGAGCGGCGGCCAGTCACGCTGGTACTTTGCGGACAGTTGCCATCCTTTCTTTTGACGCATCTTTTCGAACATCGCCTACAGGAAAGGACCCAGGCCCAGGATGACCAGCGCGGCGCCGTCCAGGAAGCCGTACCGCAAAGCTCCGCCGCAGCATCGCGAAGTGCGGCATGCTGCCGCGCCCATGCCCACGCCGGCCCCTCAGACACAAGCGCCGGATGGCAGCCAGGTAAAGCATCAAACCCTCAACACACCTCCGCCTCCCCTTCAGCCACTTGCCGCGGGCTATAAATGGCAGCGTCGCGTCACTCAGGCTCGGTCCAAAAGCAACTCCGTGTCCGGACTGTCCAGCTTGGAATTTGCCATCGGCGACCCGCCGAGAGAGTCTTTCCGCGCCCGCTGGCGCCAAGACCGCCGCCGGGGTGCCGTTGTGGAGCGACAGGACCAAAGAAGAGCTGCCGTCGCCCCCAAGGGCATATTGAAGAAAGCGGAATCCCCAGCCGTGGCACGCACCTGCCACATCATCAGGAAGTCCACGTCGGCGGAGCTGTTGGACGCTGGCGCAAAGTGGGGCGCCCGCTATCTGCCCACACCCTCTCTGGACAGGGATCAGTCTGTGCGCAGCTCCTCCGGCTCGCTCTCGCCGCGCTTGGCGTGGAGGATGCGGCTCCTGGAAGAGAAGGTCCGCTTTTCCACCTTTCTGGATGAAATCACCTGTCGCGTCATAACCCCCACCCACCTCACAGAGCTGGGCAGGAAGGCTTCTCGTCAAAGGACTGGCCCCCGCCCCGGCGGGAAGTGCTTGCCCGACGGCGCGTGCGCCGAGCGCAGGCGGCGTTGGGACACGTGGTCGGCGGCGCTCAAACGTGTCGAGAGGGCGGGGCATGTAAAGTCCAAGGTAAATCAAGGAAACACAGGTGGACGTCCTCGAGCAAAACAGGATGTTGTGTCACACGTGAAGGTAGGTAGGGGTTAGGGTTACCAGCTTTAAGTACAGAGACATGTCATTCCTTGTTCTCGTCCCCAAAGCCGTTGTCCCCCCCGTCCCAACGACAGAGCAGCCCAAGCAGCAAGAACTGTCACTTGGCATTTTCCAACCTTTCTGTGGGTGGGGATCGGAGCGCCAAGGTCCCCACCTTTGGCTGCCGCCCAGCTCACAGAACCTGAGCACACAGCTGGTGTCCTTTCGGGCTGGGCCTGGCCGGGCCCCGTGGGTGCAGGCCTACCTACCAGGCGCTCGCCAACAAGCCCCACCTCCAGGCCTGGCTCCGAGGGGGTGGGGTAGGGTTAGACAGACAACTGAGCTCCAAGGATTATTTGGAAACGCAGAGGGGAATTTTTCATTATAGCTCTAAAATTACCTTTTCAAATCAAAAATCTAATTTTTTCATTCATTTGTTTTCCAAGCAAATGAGTATCAAAAGAAGCGTGTGAACTTGAAGAACTAAATACCGTATTTTTCGGACTGTAAGTCACTCCGGCGTACAAGTCGCACCAGCCATAAATTGCAATATAAAGAAGAGAAAAACATATATAAGTTGCATCGGAGGACTTTATGGTATGCTAACGTTGCATAAACAAATGAAAAACTGAGAACATGCCTGACGTAACATATTAAGAGTTATTCAAACAACTATATTATAAATTGATTGATTGAAACCTTTATTGTCCCCTCTGGGGAAAATCAGTTGTCAGTTCCCAAACAGCTCATGATGTTTAAAAAGAAGACCAACAGAAAAACAGCAACAAAATTGACAATGCAAAATATAAACACACTGCTGGTCCAATAAACATGCAGTGCAAACTTCCAGCTTGCCTCTGGAGAAAATCAGTTGTCAGTTGTCACACAGCTCATGACTTTTAAAAAGAGGAAGACAAACAGAAAAACAGAACAACAGAACTGACAATGCAAAATATAAACACACTGCTGGTCCAATAAATATGCAGTGCAAGCTGGAAGTTTGCGAAAGTCAGTTTATCGAACCATCCGTATCACTCCAAATCATCAAATCCATCAAAATCTTCGTCCTTTGTGTCACTTATAAAAAACGCCGCTGCTGACTCCGGCAGTACATGCGGCGCTGATGTCAGGCACATCGACAGTTGCAGTTCAATTTATTCCACAGGCTTATATATCCATCTATCCATCCATCCATCCATCCATCATCTGTACCGCTTGTCCCCACGGGCGTCGCGGGCGTGGTGAAGCCTATCCCAGCAGTCATCGGGCAGTAGGCGGGGGACACCCTGAACTGGTTGTCAGCCAATCTTAGGGCACACAGAGACAAACAACCATTCGCTCTCGCTCTCACACCTAGGGACAATTTGGAGTGCTCAATCGGCCTACCAAGCTTGTTTTTGGGATGTGGGAGGAAACCCACGCTGGCCCAGGGAGAACATGCAAACTCCACACAGGGAGAGCCGAAGGTGGAATCGAACCCGCACCCTCCTAACTGTAATGCGGTCGTGCTAACCAGTGCGTTACCAAGCCGCCCCCTATATAACTATACGAACTATATATCAAATAATGATAACATAAATAACAATTTTATCAAACCATCCGTGTCACTCCAAATCATTAAATCCACCGAAATCTTTGTTCTCTGTGTCACTTAAAAAAAAAAAAAAAAAAAACGCCGCTGCTGACTCCGGAAGTACATGCGGCGTTGACGTCGAACTCGTCAGTTGCGGTTCCAATTATTCCACAGACCTATATAACTATACATCAAATGACTATAACATACGTAAATAATATTATCGAATCATCCGCGTCACTCCGAATCAGTAAATCCATTGAAATCTTAGTCCTCCGTGTCACTTGTAAACAACGCCGCTACTGACTCCGGAAGTACATGCGGCGCTGAGGTCAGACTCATTTTCAGTGGCGGCTCCAATTATTCCACAGACCTAGTGCGGTCTCATATGGTTTAAAATGAAAATAACGTGAAGTGATCAACTATAATATAGTAAGTAAGTAAGTAATGATCAAGTGATATGTGTTAATAATTTCACATATAAGTCGCTCCTAATTATAAGCCGCTGAACACGGGAAAAAATTGCGACTTATAGTCCGGAAAATACGGCACATGTTAACATTCTCCTTCAGTTTTTCATTCCTCCTAGAAAGTGACTGTAAGCTGTCACTGGTGAGGTCCTTTTTCCAACTTTGGGCTTTTCATGTTGTCCTTGGAGCTGGCTCCTCATTTTGATGTTAAGGACAGTGCATGTTAATAGAGCGAAATGTGTTAGCGGTGTCTCATTTGTCTTGCTAACTCCCCTCATCTCCTCCTGTTGCGTTTTTCAGCACGATGTTCATCTGATTGATTCTGTGGTCTTTTTTGCCTGTGTGGTCTTTCAGGATCTTTTGTCGGACTCGGACCGGATCAGGTGAGATGACCTTGCGATTCTGCTCGTTGATGTCACCTCGCCTTCATCGCGCAGATAAGTTTCATCCTAAACTGCCTCGTGTGACTGGGGCTTACACAGAGGACCCAAAAGGAAGCCTAACGGCAACGCCTTGACATTTGAAAGCCACCACAGCGCTGATCACTAGCACATCATGTGCAAGAACGCAATCCTGCTCCCACTCCAAATCCCTGAGAATGACACGCACCCGTGCATAGAATCCCCTTGCCCCTGCCACCCCCGCTTGGCTGCGGTCATTTATAGTGAATATTTGTAATGAGTAAAGATCCCAAACACGCCTATCAAGTGTTCTGCCTTTCAAGTCAGGTTCCCAATGAGCCCCTTTCTCCTCGTACCTATGATGAAGGTCCTTCCAAAATATATGGCTTGCACATTTTGCTCCTCTATTTCTTCTTCTACAGTGGCCCCTCTACTTAGAACACCTATAATTACGAACCTTTTGAGGTACGAACCGGAGCTTCGCGATTTTTCTGTATCTACTTACAAACCAATTTTCGACTTCTAAACTGAAGCAATAAGTTATTAGCCTGACTTTTTCTGTGACTTTTCTGGGGTACTTTTTAGCAAGTGTAGAAAATATTGCCTAAGCAGAGTTAGGAGGTCAAGAATAAAGTGACATTTAGTTTTTGTTATAAAGGTTTGAAAAAGCAAAAACAAAATTGTTCTTTTGGTTTTCTGTGTGTTTTACAAAGAGTATTCGGGCAAAAAGTGTGACTTTTTGGATAGTCTGGCACGTATTATTTGCTTTTACATTGATTCCTATTGGAAGCATTGCTTCTGCTTACAAACGTTTCTACTCACAAACCTGATCGCAGAACCAATTGAGTTCCTAAGTAGAGGTACCACTGTACTTGGAAATATTAAGTTACTTGAAAGGCAGGGATTTGGTTGGATGTTTCTTTTCGAACCTTCAGGGACCGTCGGGGTACTGTAAACCTCTTGACGACATTAAGAGCTCATTTCCGCTCATGACTGAGTGAGGAGTCAGAAGTACAGCTGCTGTTTTCAAATGCGGCAAGTCAGACGTGGACAAGTAGAGTCAAGACAGCCGAAAGGAGCCTGCGGCTGATTTACACAGGATTGCTTGCCGCCTCCACAATGATGATTTGTTGTCGGGCAGAATCCTTCAGCAGCAGAATGAGGACCTCCGCCGAAGCCTGTCTCTCTCCGCCCACAAGCTGGAGGCTGCGGAGGCAGAGTTTGACGGGAGCCGCCATTACATGGAGGCGGAGCTAAGCCGCAGCAGAGACGACCTTGACAAGATGAGGGACAAGTTTCGCCGGTGAGGCCTTTTGTTTGTTTGCATTGACCGCCAAGTAAAAACCTTTCGCCGCTCGCCATAGCTGAAAATGCCTCATCTAGATCACTTTTCTGTGAAGCCTCCTCTGCACTTCAACGCTATTATTGGAGCAGCAACCTGCTTCTGAAAACAAAGAAATCGCAAATGTCAAATGTGAAGAAGACTTCAAAATCGAGTTGTGCGCGTGTTTATACTCTGTTTCCTTTCAACACAAATGAGATCGTCTTGAGAGGGAACAATGCGTTGTTTGTATTCCAATAGTCCTGTTTGCGCTGCAGTCCGATTTGTACTTGTGTGTGTTAGCACAGCCGGCATGCAGTAGTCACGGCAACCCTGGCTTTCTTTTGGGGAGAGAAAGCGTGAGTTGGACTGACAGCACAATGGTCTTTTTTTTTTTTTTTTTTTTACCCTCCGCAGACTACAGAACAGCTACACGGCGTCTCAGAGGGCCAATCAGGACTTGGAAGAGAAGCTTCATGCTCTGGTAACCATTTCAGCCCGGAGCATCTCAAAATGGTCCCTCATTCGTTTGTCTTATGATGTGGCAGCCTTCACTCGAGAAGAATTGTTTGTTGACGTTACTTCAGATGGCATTGATTGACTTGGTCTACCCATGTTGTGGCCCTCTCCGTCCGTCTCCGTAGCAACAGCCACCATCGTACTACGCGTAGCTGCCGGTGACCAGAGTTAACAACATTTTGGGTTCCCAATGCAAAAGATGGCAAGTGAGCATGGCGAGCAAAAGGAGCTGAACTGTTGCCAGAGCAGCCCCAGAAATTGTCGGCTCTTTGCCACCGTGGCCCCCGACACCTTTTAGAAAACCGACCGAGGAACGCTCTATCCTCCACATGTCGAAAATTGTTGACAACTACAGTTAACCAAGTGACTCTCGGAGGCCCGTTTGTGCCGTTCGATACGCTTCTCTCGTACGTGAAAGATGACAAGGGCGCGTACGTGAAAGATGATGAGTGCCCCGCTGCTCAAAAAAAAGCTTTACTTCGTCAGCGGCACCATCAGTTTGATCGCATGCCAACATTGGGCGCGGGCCAGTTGCGGCGGCGAGCAATATTGCTGAAGAAAAAGAAAAGTTCGTTAGAAAATGTTTCGATGGTAGGCTGTCATTTTCTGAGATGATTGCACTGATTTGACCAATCAGGTTGCAATTTGTGTTAGAAACACGACAATCCTTTTTACCACCCGCCTTTCACGCTGCTCCGAATGGAATTGTGGTCATCTTCATCAGGCTGCCGTCGGTCAGACCTGGGTCCATGCAGTTGGGTTCATTTTCCTCATCTAAGCCTTCCTTTTCTCTTCCTCATTGTGACCCTCTTGATGTTTGTAGCTCTCCTCCTTATCCACCCTTCCTCATTTGCAAATGTCTCTCTTGATGGGCCGCTGCCTAATGCGCTGCCCTTGCCCGTCCCGCAGCTGCGGACGCTGGAGCGAGACAAGAAGACGATGGATGGCGAGATGGTGGAGCTCACCAACAAGCTGCTAGAGGCCAAGAACACCATCGACCGTCTAGAGGAGCTCAACGTGAGTGAGCCTGTGCGCGTTTGTTCAAAAGTGATTCCGTCCATTTCCAGCTCTGGAATCTGAAGTCGTTCTCAACCATTCTTGAATCCAATCAGCAACCAGCGATACTAATTTAACAACGCTCCTCCCAAATAGGTGAACGGCTTGATCCCATCGCCAGCCAGCCAGTTTTACCCTTCTCTATTTATGAGGCTTTCGACTCGATATTATTTGCACGTTGGCTCAGCGTTAGCATAGCAAGGTCACCCACCAAGGTCACCTCAAGCAGCTGGTATCTTTGTGTGTGTGTGCATCAGGAACGTTACCGGCTGGACTGCAACCTTGCCGTGCAGCTGCTCAAATGCAACAAGTCACATTTCAGGAACCACAAGTTTGCTGATGTAAGTAGTTTGACGTGTCTGCATTAGTGCGCAGTGGTACCTTGACTTAGGAGTTTCACAAGACGCCCACACGCGTTTTGGGTAGGGAATGGGGGCATGGCCGAGTGTGTGACATCGGGAGCTCCCACTGCAATAGGACCATTTGGAATTGTCCCTAGGGGCAGGTCGCTCGCTGGGTTGTTTAGAGCGCTCTCCTTGCCTGTGCAAGGGCAGTGCAGCCTCATTTCTGTAATTTTTTCCCACTTTACTGAATCTTGCGCTTCATATGAACTAGAACTCACAGAATGTAGCAAGAAAATTAACTCCAAAAGCTGCAAACTGGGGCACTTAAAAGTCAAGGTACACACGTGTGTGTGTGTGTGTGTGTGTGTGTGTGTGTGTGTGTGCGTGTGTGCGTGTGTGCGCGTGTGCGCGTGTGCGCGTGTGCGAGCACCTGTGAGAGTGCGTGCGTGCGAGTGAGTGAGTGCGTTGCAAGCACGGGGCCTCACCGAGCCAGCTTTGCTGTGGCACAGCTGCCGTGCGAACTTCAGGACATGTTGAAGAAACACATGAAGAGCAGCAGCCTGCCCGAGCCGAGCCTCAGCCCCTGCGGCCAGGACCCGGACACGTTGAGTCTCACACCTTCCGACGTGGTTCCCACTTCGGTGATCGCTCGCGTCCTGGAAAAACCCGAACCGCTGCTCCTCAACTCGGCGCAGTCCAGCAGCCGCGGCTGGCCGACCGCCGAGGACGTCTTTGTGCACGTGGACATGACGGCGGAAGGACCAGGCACCGAAAACGACACTGTGGTCGACGGTTCGTGCCAAAGCGTGCCGGACGCGGGCCAGGAGGCAGGCGCCGCACCCTCTTTCGACAAGTTGAATCCGTACCCACCACCACCGCCGCCCAACCCGCTTTACCCCGGGCGGAAGGTCATCGAGTTCTCCTCAGACGACAAGGTGAAGATTCCCAAGAACAGTCCGCTTCCCAACTGTACGTACGCCACGCGCCAGGCCATCTCACTCAGCCTGCACAGCGAGCAGCCTTTGGTGCCCCCCAGCCCCGCACCCTCGCGCAGCGAACCGCAGCATCACGGCGCCATCGCTGCCGACACAACCTCCAGCCAGTCCAGCCCCTTCAGCAGCCCGCCACAGGTCAGTGCACACCAAACATATGTAGACCGCAATAAAATGTTCAGATACAGATATCACTTGGGTTGAATGGAAAGGAGACTAAAATCGAAAAATTGTCACGCCCAAATATGTGTGTATACAACCCCCCCTTGAACTCACACACCTCCGCAGGCGCCGAGCGTGGGGGCCAGCTCTGCCAGTTCTTCCGAGGACCTTCTGGCCAACTGGCAACGGATGTTTGTGGACAAGATGGCACCCTCAGCAATGGTGGGCGGGGGCTCCTCCAGGGTGGCGTACTCGGACGGCGAGGAAGGCTCGACTGCAAGCCATGCCTCCAGCCTCGACACGGACACTGATGCTGAGCCCCGTTCCTACACCAGGGGTCCGTACGGCGGCAGCGAGCGACTCCTCATGGATACGGACCAAGACGGAGTGGCCCCGGGCGCCCAACGGGATCAGGATAATGATGGCGAGGAGCCGGACGGCCTAGCACGGGACTTGTCCGTCATTTCACCGCGGCTCTTGGACTTTGAGCCCGCCTTTGCGGCAGCTGTGCTTCCACGACCTCACCGGAGCCCCAAAAGGATGGGGGTGCACCACCTACACAGACAACAACAGTAACACACAAGACCATGGGGGCACACCCACACAAGCAGGAAACAGCCATACTCATTGTCTGCGTGCGTGCGGAAGAAAATCGAAACGCCATCGTCTCGGTGCCTCAGTAACGTGTGTGAAGGAACGTTCACTTCCTTCTTCTGTGTCAGCCGTTGAAGCCAAAGCGATGCCAACCAACACTGTGGCAACGTACGCTAGTCCACCGACGGCAAGTTAGTGCTGATTGTTTTCTTGCACATGGTTGTCGGCTAACACGTTTTGTTTTGCTTGTTGCTATTTTGAGGCCGCTGAATGTGACTAAGCGTTGGCTCGGACCAGATGTCTGTCTGAAAAGAAGAGCTTAGTTGCTATGCAGGTGGGTCTTAATTGGGCCCCGTCTAAATTGATTGCAACGTTTTTACAACTTGAATGACTGCGCAACTCGTCCTCTGCTTTGCTTTCATCCCTGTGGCAGTGTATGTTCTCCTTGACTTTGTTGTTGACCCTTTCTCTTCAGCCATGATGAGGATGATGAAAGGCTCTGCTCATTCTATTTAACTTGAGAAGGAGGAGAAATCTCTTTTGCGCTTGCCTGGTGGGTCTCAGGTGACGCGAGAAGGGCCTTTCACTGTTGGTGAATTTTCACACATTGATGCGTCACGAGATGTTTGCAGCACTAACGAAGACATGAACGGTTTTGGTTTGTATGCTCGGCACGCTCAGTGTTCAGTGGGACAAAACGCCAGCTGCTTGGAACACTGCCGACTCGTCAACCGGTGCTGGCGCAGTCTGTGACCTTTGACCCCAATCAAGTACCTCAAGGTTCCATGAACTCTAATGAGTTGTAAATTGATGGAAATTCTCAAACTAATTCAAATAAAGGCCTAACTGACTCCAATTACACTGTGTAGGCAGTTACTGATAAGAATGATGAGGATGACCATTTTATTATATGCATTGTGGAACCAGTCACAGTGTATACAGCACACGTGTGGAAAAACATCAAAAGCTATAGGTCAGAGCGCTATGTACTTGCACAATCTATTGGACGGACACCCTCAGTATTTACACGTGCGAGCAGGAAAATTGTTTCAGTGAGGATTTGTTTTGAAGAAGTGCTCCAGGACATTGTCCACATCATCTTCGCCTGAATAGTCCATAATCAACATCCGCTTGCCGTCTGCTGCTCCTCGGATCATGGCCGACAACTCTGTGACAGGAACGGAGTCAAATCAAATTTATCTAGATAGCCGTGACTTTGTGCTGTGTTTCTTGCTCATACTTGCAACGAGACAATAAGAAAAGTCAAGCACTCACTGCATCCTGATGATGGTCGGAAGAGACACAAAGTATTCTTCTTCTTCAGGTAGGCGTGGCCCAGTTCGTAGCCCACGCCCAGCGACGGCTGCGTCACCTCGGCGACCACCACTGTCACGCCACGTCGTCAAAAAAGCAAAACACATTGACGTCAGGTCAGTTACGATTATTGCGGAGGGACCGAGAAGGACGCTGATTCCCACCGTCAGCTTGTCGGAGCCAGTCCAAGTCCCGATCGTGAATAAATCCATCGTCCAACCCCTCTCCTGGAAACACTCATGGAGAGAGTGCACACGTTTGACAGCAGCTGGTACTGGCTGCGGCCAAACGAGAGAGGATTGACAAAAGCTGGTCGTTGCGTGGTGCCAAGTATTTGTTCGGCTGACATAACTGCCTGAAATTCGCTGGCAACCAATTCAGGGTGTCCCCTGCCTACTGCCCGTAGTCAGCTGGGATCGGCTCCAGCGCACCCGCGACCCATTTCACTGACGTACTACTACAAGTTACCGCGGGAGGAACCAGCAGCGTAGCAGAGCCGAGCTTTCTGGACAGGAATTGGCAACCAGCAATGTCTGGTACGTTTTCCATGGTTACGTTAACTTGCTCGGTCGGTCTTGATTTGTTGTGTTGGACTCAGTTGAGAAGAGTTTCAGATCCAGGCATTGTTTTGTCTTTCTGGTAGCAAAATAGCTGGGGGAGGAGCCCCAGCAGGCTCCACTTACAGTCAAACCTCTACATACGAATTGAATTCGTTCCGGGACCTACTTTGTATGTTCAAATAGTTGTATGTTGGATTAAATATTCCCATAAGAATACATTTAATTTGTTTAATTTATTCCACAACAAAAAAAAACAACCCCAATGATAACTCCTTAATAAATGCTACAGATAATTATATATTACAAAGTGGACTGTTCTTTATTGTGATCATCATTAATCCATTTTTATTATTCACATATTTTCAAAGCAACCTAATATTTTTGTATTTATTAATTTAGTTTAAAAATGACAATGCATAATAATTAAATGCTGACACTATGGCAATGTAAGAAGTGTTCATTTAAGAAAAAGCAAAACACGTTTTGTGATGAAATCATTAATGACAATGATTTGAATTAATTGATATGAATGAATGATTGAGAATGAATTTCAGTTCTGAAGGGTCCTTTTGTACCAAGCAAAGTTACAGGTGGTGGGGAGGGGAGCTAAAAATTGTAACAGGAACTCTATTAGAATGTCAACCCGTTAGAATAAGCCCCTCCCCTCTCATTTTAAAACGATGTGCCCTAGCCATAAACTGACTCTCTGCCTTCTTGGAGTTCTTTTCAGGTACTGTGGCAAATTTGAACAGGTTCCCCACTTCCCAGGCAAAGTTACAGGTGTCGGGGGGATACTGATACGTGTGTTTTTCATGTTTTTATTTAAAACAAGCTGGTACTGTCTGCCGTACGGCATCGGTTTCCAAATTTGGGTTGCTGAAGAAGAGGACACCTTCTCATATTTATGAGGACGTTTCGAGGACGCCTTGCACGTTAGGCACTCGGCTTCATATGCATCACAGCCCTGGCGAAAACACGCAATTTTTTTTTGTTTTTTTTATTCCTCTGTAAAGGTGCATTTTCGTTTCGGCATTGTTTGCATACACTCGCTGGCATGCACTCGCCTACTTTCTAATACACACACACCAGCAAGGTGGGTCGATTTTAGGAGAAGGGCGTGACTTATTTGCGAACGATTAAGAGAAACCTGGAATAGAGTAAAATGGAACAGAGTGGCAATTCTATTGACAATGTACTGTGCATGTGAGGCAGTCGAACAAAATCCCGGACAGATTTTTGGGGCTAGAAAATAGGACATGTCCGGGGAAAAGAGGACGTCTGGTCACCCTAGGTAACTACTTTGGCACAACAATGTATTGTTAACTGTTCTGATTGCTCATTCCCCAAAGTGAGGAATTCTGGGCCTGCCGTCAATCGACTACCGTGATGGCAGTAGGAACACAACCCGAGTGCGCATTGATTTACTCGGACCGTTTGGAAACCCGGGAGGGGCAGATGAATGAGGGGCGCATTCGGCCTCTCACTATATTGCACGAGGGAATTTCTTAACGTGCCCTTTGGGTAAAGACTGGAAATGTGACTTCTGACCTGTATGGCTCAGATCGCTGTCGCCCACGTGCTCAGTCAGAACCTCCCCGAACTTTCCGAGTGTCTTGACGATGTGTTCGTACAGGCGTGCGTCGTCCCTTCCGCCGCGAATACTTGCACAGAAATAAATCTTCATCGTTCTATCTGGCTTCGGAACTCGCGGGAGATTCTAAAGACGGCGTATCCCCCAAGGTAATAGTTGAAAAAGAGAACATGCTTCTAGAGATTAAGAATCCGTGGTAGTGATGTGCATTCCAGGTTTTTTAAGTGAACTGAATCTTTAGAATCTGTTCATTCAAATGATTCGTTCAAAAGAATCGTTAACCGAATCGTTACCACACCTCCCCACATTGGCAAGGGTCTCTCACCGTAATCTTTATTTTATAACACTTATAGTAGTTTTTAAAAAAACGTGTATGCATATATACGCTTACATATTGTTATCCAATATATCTACTGCAATTTTACTTTAGATTGCTGGTTTGAAATTTACTATTATTATTATTTTAATAAACATTTATATATTAAAACTTGTCTGGTGTTTTATTCCTTGCTTTTGTATTTGCCAACTAAAACATAAAAATCTGACATTTGGTTAACTGCTTTATATGTTTTACGTTGTTTAAGGGTGTCCCCTTAAATACCAAATGTCGGCATAACGGGTTTTTCCAACCTTTTATTCAAACACAAACACATTCGGTATAATAACACCATCAACTACAAGCCAACAAATACTAAATTAAAACATCAATGTCGGCATAACTACAAGCCAACAAATACAAAATTAAAACATCAATGTCAGCATAACGTGTGGCGGCTGGCATAGCAGCAATGCTGTCTGTCACTCATTCGTGAATCTGCGCGAACGACCAATCAGCAGCGAGCGACAGACGGAGGCGGGACTTTACGGGTCAGTGACGTAACTTCCCGTTCACGAACGAGTCGTGTATTTATTATTATTATTTTAATGAACATTTATGTTAAAACTTCTCTAGTGTTTTATTCCTTGTTTTTATAATTGCCCATTAAAACATAAAAACGAGACACGAACGAGTCAGTGACGCAACTTCCCGTTCACGACCAGGTGAGAGACTGTTGCCAACGGATCAGTGTGTAGGTGTTGTATTGTAGAAAGAAATGTGTGAATTACCCGAGCCCTAACTCTAATTACTCCTCCGCTCTGCCAATCGCGGTCTGCTGCAAGCCTCCTTTTTTTGTGCGACCTTGACAGAGACAAATGCCACCACCGAACATCTGAACAATCGCACTCGGCTCGTACGGCCATTGGGTGCGATCTCAACATCCCAGCACATCCCGGGAATTTTGCCTCCGGTGGCTTGGTGGCGCACGTCTTTTGTCGCAAACAGTGTTCAATCGTATCTGTGCTTCCGCCCCACTCATACCGCTAAAATTTATCTGTCGCCAAAATAAAGTCCACGTTTTATGGGACTTTTTCTATTATTCTACTCTCGTGACAGTCGATCAGAGATGTCCCAGACATCCTATCCTGTTTCACGTGCCCCCTCTCTCGGGGCATTTCTTCTTTCTCATTCATCGTTCACACCAGACATGTCACACTGTTCACGGTTCCCCATTAAGTTTCATGTTATTTCTCCATTTTTATTTGCCTTTTTCTTTTTTCTATTTTTATTGAACATTTTCCTATTGCCCCCCCCCTCCCCCCTTTTGACCACCTCTGACCAGGGGAGTAAATTCCCTGGGGGGATGTGGTATGCACATGGAGCAAGGAGTGGTCTCAGCGGTTCCAACACAAATAATTAGAAGAAGGAAGGGATTAGAATCGAAAATAAGAAAACAACAGACAAAATGTCTCTCAAGAACAGGATCAGTTTGCAGGACTTACAATATAGAAATGAGATGGCTTTTACTAGGAGAAGTTGAAGTTTGGTAAACAAACGTTATTAGCCAATTGATGGCAGCAGCTGTATTTGGAGATACTCTTACAAGTTTGACGTCCCAGTCTGTCACTCTCAGTGCCAGGATCCCTGAAACTCGATACCGAGACTCCGCCTGCAGCCGTGGACGACTAGAAAACGGTGCCTAGCGTTGCGGCACCTTTGACCTTTGGCAAGAACAAAGAAAGACTGTTTTTGTGCTTGGAGGGGGCAAACGACTCTCTGGAGGAAGGACGATGTCCTCGGAGACGAGAAAAGACATCGAGAAGCGGAGGAACTCACAATGTTGAAAATGGACTCATTAAAAAAAAATTGACTCATTCGAGAGTGATGGATGGGTTGGCTCTGAAGCAACAACAAAAGAACACCAACTTGAGAGGGTGAGGTGCTGCAAAAGACACATGAGACATGAAGTGTCCGCCAACCAAATCGCACTTCTTGCTGAGGCGTTACCAAACTTGGTGGCGCTTGGGTCAAAGTGGACGGGAGCTTCCTTGTGCACTGAGTTTGACATAACTGAGGAGATTTGATTAAAAAAAAAATTGAATAATGTGAGAGCTACAGAGAAAAGCATCATAATCGGAGATTGAACAGATTTGGATAAAACAAATAGGCTAAAATGGTAGGAAACAAGAGCAAGATCTGATATTTTGGCTCGTCAGGCTTAAGAAGTAGAAGTCGAGTTAGATAAATTTTAGAATAGGACATTTGGACTAAAGAGGATTCGGTCAAGAGGAAGCTAGGTCACTCAATGTACCTACTCAATACGATAGAAGTTCGTTGCATCATAGTGGAGGTTGGATGGTCAGAAAGTTGGATACGTTCAATTTTTGACTTTCACACAATCATGCATAGGAGTCGCACAAGGCGACAGTTAACAAGATAATGACTGCAATAGGGCTCAATTACAACTGCACCGACATGGCAAAGTAGAAGCCAGAGAGCTGAGTAAGGGATTATATGCTAAACAGTACACTATAGAGTTACGAATAGGAGATTCTATCAAAAGAAGTACTAAGAGGTGGATGTGAAGATAACAGGAGGACGTAGATTTTCGGAGGTTTGATAAGGGCAGACTCCATTGTCAAAGATAGGATTAGAGCGAGTGGGAATGGGGACATTTTGGCATTTTAACAGGGATTGACAGCAAGGGAGATTGAGGATAGAAGATTTGGACAGCAATGACGTAAATTACATGAAAAACTGCTCATTCAAGGGAGAGGGCTTGGCGCCCCCTGTGTGCAGCTTTGCAGAGGGGGGCAGACTGCGCGAGTGAGTGGATGAAAGGAGTGGTAATAGGCGATGACGTAAGGAAGTAGGGAGAGGTGCTGGACGGTGTGACAGTCAGGATTTTTAGGAAAAAAAGAAAAACGGGGGCAGTGAGACTCGCCAAGTGGGGCAATGAAGAGAAGCAGACAGAAACATATTTGAGCTTGACAACAGGAAACAGGGGGGAGCCAAAGGATGAAGTAAGAGGTCAGAGGGAGTGGTCTGACTACTCTTTCTTGAATTTTAATTGGGATAAGTAATAGGGATCGAGTTTGTAGGAGCAATCTGAGGTTATGGAGGCTCCCCCAAAACGTGGACCCCACAGTTAGCCTCTCAGATAGACATATATGACAATTTGCGGTGAATCTGATTGACGAGTTTATGGAAAATTTAATTGGAGATTTTAAAATGGGTCTGGTTGACGAGCATGACCAAATGAGAAGAGTTACGTTTAGGAGTCAATGTTTGCCTGCTCACTGACATACTAACTTTGCGTAGTGTGGGATGAGTGCTGAGTGATAGTGACGAATGAGTGTGTCTGTGACTGTGGAGATGGTTGCATGCGTGTGTGATCGTCTATGAATCTGTGTGCGCAGTATGATTGGTCAGAGAGGTCTGAAGTTGGGATGATGTGATCACAATTGAGGATAAAATTCCTCTCACCTGAAGGGGCGGTACAGATTGGAGAGACTGGAACTGGTAAGTGATGAGTTTTGACCGGAACCATGGTTCAATGATCAATCAGGGGCACCACCGACAACAAAATGGTTCGATGGAGAAGGCCCATTTCAGTGATATGGTCAGATAAGACAGAACTAGCATCGAACATCAAGACTTTGGACGATTTGACGTGTGACGACTTTGGGCTCATCCGACGAGGTGACGGACTAGGTGGACAGTGACCAAATGTTTGACGCTTGAGCTGGCTTGTGACAAGAGCACGCTCTGCTTTGTTTTTCTGCATGACTTGATTTTTTGCAGCACCAGCCGCCAGCCAAGGAGCGGATTGCGCGTTGTTTGCGTAACTTGTTTTCGTTTTTGCAGGTTGTCGATTGCGTTTGTGGAAAGTTGTGTTGAATTTACAAGAATATGTTAACCCTTGCCCTTTTGGTTTTTATGATGAATTTATTGATGACACGGTTTTCAGGACATGATCTGCAGGCGCCAGGATTCATTTTATGACTGTTTTTATTTTGATATTTGATGTCTGTGTAGTTTTTGTGTGTGCAAATGTTCCGCTGTCAGTAGGGCTATATGCTCACTGACAGGAGTGCGATGATTTTTGTTTGTGGTGCCGAGTGTGTGGTGGACAGTCAATTTTCAGGGACTTGGGGTGACAGTCCCGGGGCCCAGATGGGAGCTAGAGGTTCCGCGGGCCTGGCTACGATGAGTGTGGTGATGAGGGGGGACACTTTGCAGGTTCCTTTTGATACGTAATGACACATTGGGTGAATGTGTCAAAAGGGGGAGTGGTAAAATAGAAATGGGTGAATAGACTAGTGAATAGAATTGTGAGATTCAAAGATTTTTTTCCCAAATTCACTTTTTTTTTTTTTAAGCTTTAACAGGACATGCCAGAATTCAACAAGCAGTGATGGAAGGAGAAGAAGAAGCATCTTGAAAGAAAGGGAGTTAATGGGAGACAACAACGTGGAATGGATGCAAAGCGTGGTAACACTCTAGTGACAATAAGGTTTAAGGTTTTTCAATGACAAAGCACGAACGACAAATCACACAGCGATTAGGGAATGGAAAGTGGCACAATACACAACGAAAGTTTGGAAGGTCATTGAATGTCGGAGGAAGACGGGTGCAGAAACAAGGAATAGGGGAAATTTCTGAACGTGTGACTGCATTAAAGCTGCTATTACAGGACAAATGTTTAATTATACATTTTAGGACGATTAGTTTGCATAACGAATATTGAAAGGACTTGAGTAGTTGTACCATTTTGGAAAGATTACATGAGCGTTGTTTCAGAATGATGACTGATTTGAACAGTGAGGTGGCTCGAACATAAGACACGGATGGATACATAAATGTACAGATCAAGGGAACAACAGTGTTGTGAGTGGTACCAGTTTGAGAATGCTACGCATCTTTAAACTGAAGAAGGAAGTTGGGGGTGGAAAATAGCATTTGGACGGGGAAAGAGCGATTGAAGTGACATGATTGACGGGACTTCAGAGAGATGACAATGTGATTGAGACAGTGACATCTGTGGCAGGAAAGGCTACCAGGAACGGGTAGAATTTACATTGTAACTGGGGGGATCTAGCTGTCAGCACGACGAGAAATGAGGGGAATGATTTATAAGTCCTGGGGTGTTAAGTTTGTTTGTTTGTTTGTTTGTTTGTTTGTTTGTTTGTTTGTTTGTTTGTTTGTTTGTTTGTTTGTTCGCTTGTTTGTTTCAGGGACCGCGTGGGCCTCTGGAAAAGAGGGGTAGGTGTCAGGACCCCTCGGGGGTTCTGATGAGATTTCGACGAGACGATTGACACAGCTTTTTCCTCGTTGCCCCATCATCGCCAAAGAATTATTTGAGGGGGCCGGTAACACTGGAGCTATTGGGTTGTGTTGCCCCGCCAGCGGTGGCCGACGGGGCCGGGAGGACGTCCGGCCTGCGCTGCTGCATTTACCAATATGACTCCACATGTTTGCACTGTTAACGTCGCTTGCTTGTCGTAGGTCGCCTGGCTGCTGACCGGGGCCTTGCACGGGATTCAACGGCCGTCATGGGCAACAGAAGGACATTGAACGGACAGCCGGCCCGGGACAGTGCCGTCTAGGGCTACTCACCACTGACGGCTCAGTGGACTGGATTTCACATCTGCACGCGCTTGTACATGCGAGGGGGGCAGTGCGATGGGGGCTTTAATTTTCTTGCATGTTTTGATAATTCGTTTTTATATACCTCACTATGTTAACTCGTTGTTTGGCCGTGTTTATTTAATTCATTATGTTACCTCATTTCTTTGCCTTGTGGTGTGTTTACGATATGACAATGCTGGTTTGTGTTTGGGGGGCATTACTGTTTTTGGGGCTCATGCTACGCTTTGTGGGATGTGATGTGTGCCGGAGCTCCCCTCACCTGGAGGGTCTCGGGGGGTGTAGAATGGGCCTCCCTCTTTTTCCTCGTCATTAGATTGGGGAGGTTTTTTGGACGGTGGTCCGGCAACTTTTTGGCACAGCAAGGTTTTCTCTCCAAATTGATGGCATGATTAAAAGAGCACTGTAGGAGGGTGCGGTCGGCGTCAATTGGTTAAGCGGGTTGGGGGAATTCAATCTTGGTAGTGTGTTGTTCCTGAGAAACCTCAGATTGCTGTCAGGGAGAAATTTGATATTAACTTAGGTTGAGTTTTCCTAGTTAAAGTAACCTTAAGTAGCATGCCTTGAGCGTGATTTAGGATGAGACAAATAGGTCCAAATTGTAGATGGAAACCATAAAATGTTTGGGGGAAGATTTTTGGATGTTTACCGATGTCATTTCTGGTCGAACCGTTGTCGAGCCACTTCGAGTGTCACATAGGGGGGAACATGTGGTGTATTTTTATTTAGGTCTCATACAATGTATATTTCACTTCTAAGTTTAGAGGTGACCAGATCACACCTGGGCCAGGAAGGCAGACTTCCTGGCACCAGGATACAGGAATCGGCCATTTGGTTAGAATCAACAAGGCAGGCTGGGGGGTCAGAGGACATCCAGCAGCCCTCGTGTGTGTGCGGCCGAGTAAGGGGGGGGGGGGGGGGGGATACAAGACTAGAGAGCGACACTTCAATTCTGACATCGGTTGAATAAAATCTTTTCCCAATCAGCCGTGTGTCACTGAAGTTTTCCTTCCCTGAGCCAGCCACCTATCCACCGTTTGATCTTGGAGACCGGCAGAACATCGAAGAGAATTCACCACACAACTCTGGAACACGAACCACAATCGGCGGCAACTCTGGAACACGAACCGCAATCAGCGGCAACTCTGGAACACGAACCGCAATCGGCGGCAACTCTGGAACACGAACCGCAATCGGCGGCAACTCTGGAACACGAACCGCAATCGGCGGCAACTCTGGAACACGAACCGCAATCGGCGGCAACTCTGGAACATGAACCGCAATCGGCGGCAACTCTGGAACACTGTGGTGAATTGTCTTTGTTGCGCCGCTGGTCTCCAAAAAATACTTGGTGGAAGATGGCTGGCTCAGAGAAAGAATACTTCAGTGACACACGGCTGATTGGGAAAAGATTTTATCAATCGCACTCGGCCCGTACGGCCATTGGGTGCGGTTGCAGTGTTCCGGCTTGTCCCAGGCATTTTCCCTCCGGGGGCTAGGTGACGCACGTCTCTTGTCGCAACAGTGTTCAATCGTATCTGTGTTTCCGCTTCAATCACACAGCTAAATTTTGTATCCTCCACCGGATCTCTCGCCAAAATAAAGTCCACGTTTTATGGGACTTTCTATTATTCTTCTCTCATGACAGCCCATCAGCGATGTCCCAGACAACCTGTTTCACGTGCCTCTTCCTTTGGGCATTTCTTTTTTTCTCATTCATCATTCTCACCAGACATGTCACTCACTCAGCTGTGCACCTTCCCCATTAAGTTTTTGTTACTGTTCCATTTTTATTTGTTTTTTAATTTTTTCTGTTTTTATTTTACTTTTTTGCCGTTTGTTTAGGGGCCACTCCCCCCTTCAAAAGTCACATGACAATTTTTGACTAGGAGAGACAACTTCCCCCTGGAGCCAGCCACAGCCACATCAGATTCGTCTAACTGTCCTTCTCGGGGACCCCCCTCCCAAGAACGAGCATGGCGCGGCAACTGTGAGCAAAAGCATCTCACCTCAAACACAGCCCGCCAGCCGGCCGCTGGATGCTCGTGCAGAAAGGAGTCCCCCCGGAGAACACAAATCCTGTTCGTGACGCCAAAAATGTGGTGAATTGTCTTTGTTGCTCCGCTGGTCTCCAAAAAATACTTGGTGGAAGATGGCTGGCTCAGAGAAGGAACACTTCAGTGACACACGGCTGATTGGGAAAAGATTTTATTCAACCGATGTCAGAGTGAAGTTTCTCCAAATATTCGAGTGGCCCAACAGCAAAGATGTTAGCTGCTCCTTCTGTCTGCCAGGCATCCCATCTTTCATACCTGGCAAGACAGCTGATCTCATCGCTTTGAATAACAGCTGCGATTCGAGTCTCAGTATACTTGTTTTCGTTGACCCTAAAAGGCCATCAACTTGGCTCTTCCCTGGTCACGGACAACTGGCCCTTCCATATTCTAAGTCCCTATACATTACTGAAACTAAAGCCTCTCTGTCCAGCACAAATAGCTTATGGTAATACCACTGCTGCGGCTTGGCCTTCTAAGGCAACATACAGAGACGCATGCCGGCTAAAATTTACAACAGCACAACCGCAATCGGCGGCAACTCTGGAACACAAACCGCAATCGGCAGCAACTCTGGAACACGAACCGCAATCGGCGGCAACTCTGCAAGTCCGTACCGCAATTGGCGGCATTCGGAAGGCGGGGCAGTGCGCAGCGGCAAGAGCCATTACGCGCCGCAGCAGTGGGAGTGGTGCCAGGGCCGATCGCGGGTCCGGCGCAGCTGGCTTGAAGTCTGGCGACGCCTGCGGGTCCTGCGATACTGGGGTGGAGCCTGATGGCGGCCGCGAGTCTGATGGCGCCGGGAGGCACTCCGATGGCGGCCGCGGGTCCGGCGTCGCTGGAGTAAAGTCCGGCGGCGGCCGCAGAGCCGCTGGCGCCAGAAGCACTCCGATGGCTGCCGAGGGTCCGGCGTCGCGTGAGCGAAGTCCGATGGCGGCCGCGAAGCCCACGGCGCTGGAACAGGCTCGGACGACGGACGGGGATCGGGCGTCGCAGCGGGAGCTGATGGTGGTCAGATTGTGCTGTCACGGAACGGACGGAGCAGGGCGACCAAATGCAGCTTGGACCAGGGTTTATTGAGCAAACTCAAAGGCAAACTGTAGATACTCGACTATGGACATGAATAACAGAACAGAAAGAGAAAACAAGACTAGAACAGACTGCAGACAAGAGACGAGAACAATCCGACAAGGAGTGACACGCAGACAGGACTTAAATGCACGCGACAGGTCACGAGAGGCTGTGACTAGTACATAAATTGAGAGACACAGGAAGGGAGGGGCGAGCACACAGACACTGACATAAATTGTCAATGTCGTTGATGAATGAACATTTATATCTATATATATATAGATATATAGATATATATCTATGTCTATATATCTCTCTCTCTATATATATATATAATTTTCTTTTTAAATATATATATATGTATACATAGGTATATGTATATAGATATATTGATTTTATTATGAGATATTTTATATCTAACATCAAATCAATAATTATCATATAATTATCATATAATCATAATGACTTTTAACTCATGATGACTTACTATGGAATTTTTTTATCAACATTAAGTTTTTTCCCTTTTTTTTTTCCACTGGCGGACATGGCCTGGCATGCGCTGACATAAATTTATCCAATGAGGATCAAGACAGTTCAACGGTCTTGCTTCGAATGGCCAATCACTTCAAAGTAAACGGGACAAACCGCGATCACAATACTTGCACCTCTTGCTCCGACAGCATTTCTTAGACAAGGCTTTGTCTTATGTGTGTGTTTTTTGTTGCGTTTCTATGTGTTTGCGTCGTCTGTGTTCATTTGTTTCAGTATGGCAGAGAAAACGGCTCCGAGAGAGCTGTTTTTCGATCGTGAAAGAGAGGGCAGACGAGCTAGCTACTGGTAACGTTAACTGTTAGGTAGCTTGTGATAGCAGTAACTTTAACTGACCAGATGGTCTTTTTTTAAACTTACTAAAGCAATAGCAGAGACAGTACGACGGTCGTTATTGTGTCGTTATTTTATATTTTTCTGCTGCGGCGGGTGAAACTTAATTTACAATGATTACTTATTACCTACTGTTAATAGTACTGCATTGCCATATACAATACCGTTAAAAAATGTCTGCTTCATTTGTTTGTACAGTAAATAAACCAGTAATGTAAATGCAACTGAAACCGCAGTATTTAATTGATATTTATTCTGCAGTAAAACAACTAATACTGTAAATGCACCTGAAATCACAGTATTTGTTATTTGGTTTACAGTTAAAACATCTAATGCCGTAAATACCACTGAAATCACAGTATTTAAATGTTATTTTGTATAGTCAAACAACTAATACTGTAAACGCAACTGGAATTACAGTATTTGATTGTTATTTAGTATACAGTTAAAACATCTAATACTGTAAATTCAACTGAAATCACAGTATTTAAATGTTATTTAGTATACAGTTAAACAACTAATACTGTAAATGCTACTGAAATCACAGTATTTAACTGTTATTTAGTATACAGTTAATACATCTAATACTGTAAATACAATTGAAATCACAGTATTTAACTGTTTTTTAAGTATACAGAATGCATCTAATACTGTGAATCACAGTATTTAACTGTTGTTTGAAATACAGTACTTCTACTGTAAAATGTTTTTACAGTAATTTACTGGTTAATTGCTGCCAGTTAATGGTTAATTGCTGCCAGTTAATTACTGTAAGTTTTACAGTAAATCTTTTACAGTGTACGGTTGCGCGTTCGCCGGTGCGCTGCACTGTTAAAAATGGCTGTGAAATCTAAATTTACTTACTGTATTAAACACAGTAACCTTACTGTGTACGATTATTACAGTAGAATGCTGTAATTGTTAGTTACACCTCGTAAACATGACAAAATCACAGTAGGATAAGTATTACAGTGAAAAACACAGTAGTCGAAGCATTATTGTAAAAAAATCACAATAGCCAGTATAGTACTGTAAATAGAAAAGTAAACTTACTGTAATTTTATTGTCAATGTCGACTGTTAAAAATGGCTGTGAAATCTACTGTTACTTACTGTATTAAACACAGTGACCTTATTGTGTATGATTTTTACATTAGCTTGCTGTAATTGTTACAGTTAAACATGACAAAATCACAGTAGGACAAGTATTACAGTGAAAAACACAGTAGTCAAAGCATTACTGTAAAAAAATCACAATAGCCGGTATAGTACTGTAAATAGAAAAGTAAACTACTGTATTTTCATTGTCAATGTCGTTGATGAATGAACATTGAAAATTCCTATTTAAATTTATATATATATATATATATATATATATATATATATATATATATATATAGTGCAGGAAATGGGGTGAAAATAGAAAAAGTCCTGCCTAGCTACAAAAACAGATATGCTCAAACCTCATTGAATAAAGTACATAAGCAGACAAGTATATTCACATATTAAATAAATAAAAGAAACATTTTAAGCATATAATTATACCTACACACCAAATCAATAAAGAAGACATAACTAGACATTTTTGATAAGTGGTGATGAGAAAGGTGTTAGGGTTTTCAGGTTAGTTTGATCCTATGATTATGTTGGAATGTAACCTGTAATAATTAAACTCGCTTGTCCTGTCTTAACAAAAGTAGTAGAACAAAGTGCTAAGATCTTTTGAACTGATTGACTAGCTGCAGAGGAAGCAATCAAAGTTGTTTTGTTCACACAACATCGTGAAGGACCCCCTGCTGTGCTTTGATCAGCCAGGGGCTTCGGCCATTTGTCTACTCTGACCCCCACTCTGTTTCTCTTAATAAATATCCCCTCGCAGGAACAAGGGTTCAGACTTCATTCTGGAGTGAGTGAACTCTCCACCTGCAGGTGTCAAAAAGGACTTATTTGTCTCCCGTGTGGTTCTTGCAAGATATTGTTTGAGTGAACAAATCTCTAACATTTTGGTGCCGAAACCCGGGACCCTCATACCCATCATCTGGCTGACGGAGGACGACGCGCTGCACACCGTCGACGGGCCAGCGTCCATTAGCCGGACCTGGTAAAGAAAGACCTGGGAAGGAAATTCTTCGCTGGGCCAGCATCTTAGGTCTGCCTTCGTCTGACAGAGGTGGATTGACGGGACCCGGCAGTGCAACGAACCAGGTGACAAGTAAGTTAAAGGCCTGAAGCTGTGTGATTGTGTTGTTGTTTGTGAAACGCGTAAAAAGGTAGAAGTGCACAGGAAAAAGTATGTTTTGTGGAAGGAGGGGGTGTTGTAGAGTCCCCCTCTGGATGAGGTGTCTCTTTTGGAGCAGTGGTTCTCAAACTGTTATAAAATCTCAGTACCTCCGTGGTTCATTATTTGACGACCACTATTCTAAAGAGTACAACTTCGCGTTGGCAGGGCTGGGGACAAGGACTGTTGTCTTTAGTTCCCAGGTGTTGTAGAGTCCCCTCACTGGATGAAGCAGCTCCTTTTTTTTAAAAAAGGAGGACTTCGCGTAGGCAGGGATAACTTGTGTGATTGAGTGTGTGACTGGTAGGATAAATTGACTAAATAGCAGTTCTAGCATTGATCCACGGCATTAATACAGGCTAGTAATTTGTTGAAAGGTCAATTTAAACCTGCATTGAGGATCCTCAAAGAAAAAAAATTTGAAAAAAATTGTAAAACCTTAAACTACTAAAATTAAGATGGGAAATAAGAATAGTAAATCTCTTGCTCTGCTCTTCTTTGAGATGAGAGGTTCATGGCAAGTAGATTTCTTAATTGTATGCAAAACATGCTCATACAGAGAAAGAAAGAATAGATGCCCATATGACAGCAAAACATGTCATTGTCAGATTATTAGAATTTTCTTTAGATTATTAGAAGTCTTGTCCATCCAAGAAGTATGACAATGCTGTTTGTATGCCCAAATTACAAATGACTAGAGCTCAATTTGTGTTACACTAAAGTTAAAATATGCAAATCAAGTGGTAAAGAAATGCAACTTGCTTCTAGAAGATAAATAAATAAAATTAGAATGTGCTGTCCTCGTGTGCATGGGAGGGACCAGCTCATGATCGACCACAGGAAATGGCCAGCCTGTGACGAATCATTGTTGCTGAGACCTACCTTCTGCACGCGAGAGCTGTGCATGTGTGTGCGTATGTGTTAAAGTTAAAGTTAAAGTCCCAAATTGATGAAGATTGGCTAAACTTTTAATATAAAGAAATTTGCTAGACTGTTGTCTATTCAATTTACACCGCAGAACAGAAACAATTTTGACAAATAAAAATGAGAGGAAAAGAGAGAAATCTGTTTGCGAGCAGAAACTAATCCACACTAGTGCATGTTAAGTGTCGAGCTCACATGAGAAATTCGATGAAGGAAAAAAAAAAAAAAAACGACAGAACATGCTTTCAGGAATTGGAAGAAGCTAAATTGTGAATTTAAGATTTTGCAATGCTACATTTAATAGGAATAATTGATTGGTTGTGTTATAAGATTATACAAAATTCTAAATGCAAGCTAAATCTGAGAGATTGAGTTCTTCAAATTTAAAAACAAAGAAAAAATTCAGATTAATTTGCCAGTTGTTTGTTTTAGTTAAGTTTTTTTTGGACTGGTGGATTGTTCTACCAGGAAACCTGAGTTGAAAATGATATATGAATGCTGTGTGGTGAGCTTGGATGAATTGGGACCAATGTGATAGTATGACTCCTTTTTGGAGACTGTGTGAGATGCATATGATGAGCATTGATGAATGATTGCCTGAATGAAAGGTTGAATGGTTGAAGTCGTTGGCGACTACTATAGAAAATTAGTAGAGCGACTTTGATGAAAGAGTGATTTTGAGCAGGTTGAATGTTAGAAAGAAACACGTAGCTTTTGGATTGATAATTAACTAGAGAAAAAACTGGAGAACCAGTAACACATGTAGAAGATGTGTGAACTGAGAAATTGAGAAGCGTTTTGGAAAGAAAGTCAAATTAAATGATGATGGAATCATATGTAGTACAGAACGCATTCTCCCAAAAAGTTTGTCAAGGTGTGAGGCATGGGCGTTGCCAAGCCTCAAAAGGAGGGAGTGAGTAGGACAGATAGTGGAAGATAGTAAGAATACAACACTTTATGACAATGAATTTTCGAATACGTTTGGTGTTATACTGTGGTAAATTTTTTTTTTGTTCTGGTGTAGATAGGTTAGCAACACGGGAGATTTAGAGGTTCAAAAGAAAGACAGTTAAAAAAAAACATTTTTGATTTGGACAATTGCAGGCTAACAGGAACATGAGAACGATAAGAACTACGAGGTGGGATCCAATTTCATTGGGGAGATTGAGAATTCACAGCACCATACTCGAAGTCACATTTTTGAGCAAGCATGACAATAACATGTGAGAGGTCAAGACATACAGATCAGGGCTTGATGTGGAAAGCAGACCTCGATGAGTTGATTTTCAATAATGATACTGAAGACAACATACTGTCCGATTAAATTGGAACAATAGATAAAATGTAGCTCAAAAATAGGATGAGTTGCAGGATTTACGATATAAAAACGAGACCGCTGTTATTAGAAGAATTTGAAGTTTGGTAAACAAACGTTACCAGCAAATTGATGGAAGCAGCTACATTTGGAGATAGTCTTACAAGTTTGATGTCCCAGCCTGTCATTCTCAGTGTCAGGGTCCCTGAAACCCAATCCGAGACTTCGCCTGCAGCCGTGAACAACTACAAAATGGTGCCTGGCTCTGAAGCACCTTTGACCTTTGGCGAAGGACAAGAAAAGACTGCTGTTGTGCTTGGAGAAGGACAAGTACACTCCGGAGGACAGACAACATCCTCGGGGACGGAAAAGACAGTGAAAAGCGGAGGAACTCACAATGATGAAAATTGACTCATTTGAACAATGGACTCATTCAAGAGTGATGGATGGGGTCGCTCTGAAGCAACGACAAAAGAACACGAACTTGAGAGGGTGAAGTGCAGCAAAAAGATATGGACTTGGAGTGTCCGACAACCAAATCGCACTCCTTGCTACGGCGTTACCAAATTTGGTGAAGCTTGGTTCAAAGTGGAAGGGAGATTCATTGTGCACTGAGTTTGACAGAACTGAGGAGATTTGATAAATAAATAAATAAAAATTTGAAAAATACGTAGGGCTACAGAGAAAAGCATTATAATCAGAGATTGAACGGATTTGGATAAAACAAATAGGCTAAAACGGTAGGAAACAAGAGCAAGATCTGATATTTTGGCTCATCAAGCTTAAGACGTAGAGGTCGAGTTATATAAATTTTAGAACAGGACATTTGGCAGTCAGGAGGGAGCTAGGTTGCTCAATGTACCTACTCAATACAATAGTAAGGTTTTTTGTACCACAGTGGAGGTTGGATGGTCAGAAAGTTAGGTACGTTCAATTTTTGACATTCACACAATCATGCATAGGAGTCACACGGCGACAGTTAACAAGACAATGACTGCAATAGGGGCCACATACGACTGCACCGACAGGAAAAAGTAGAAGCGAGAGAGCAGAGTATGGGATTATATGCTCAAACGTCTGCTATACAGTTACCAATAGGAGATTCTATCAAAAGAAGCTACATGAGAGATGGATTAGAATCTATTTGTCTGTGTGTTCTGTGTGTGTGTGTGTGTGTGTGTGTGTGTGTGTGTGTGTGTGTGTGTGTGTGTGTGTGTGTGTGTGTGTTCACACCCTGTGTGGGTGCGAGCGTGTGAGGAGAAAGAAGGCATGGGTAAGACAATCTCTTTTAAACCAGGAGGCAATAAATGGGAACGCCCCTGTCATAAATAGTTTTTGGTTAAAGGGAATCATTAGGAGGTGTTCAAACTCTTCCCGCAAACACTCCTATTTACCAGTTAAATGGGCACGACAATTGACTACGAGAGTTGCAAGCAACAGATAAAGAGCAGTCCTTGGCAGATTATATGATCAGGACGCTCAAACTGTGTCAAAGACAAATTTACTGCCGCTTGATCTTTCCTCCTCACAGGTCGACAACCCCATCAATCCAGGAGACTGGGTCTACATCAAAGTCATCAAAAGAAGGAACTGGGCCAGCCACGACAGGAGGGACCATTCTAAGTCTTGCTGACTACACATCCAAGGTTGCAGGACCCACAAATGCATTGACGACGACTGCTCTCCAGGAGGGAACTGGATGGGAGCTTTGGACATCACCGCTGTGTGCCAGGATGAGAGAGCCGTTTTCAAGGTGTAAGGGCTCTCCAACCAACATGGCTACACCATCGAACGGAACATACTTCATACAGAATGGCTGGTGGCTTTGTGGTCACAAGGTTTATCCGATGCTGCCCGCCAACTGGACACGAGCGTGTGCGCCAGTGTGTGTGACGGAACACACCTACAGACTAGTCCATCATCAGCTGACGAAAACGCGAGCACATATACAACTTCTTAGACGTGACAGATGTGATAATGATAATGAGACGTGGATTGCGTAGATGCTGTTCTGTTGAGCATGTTTTACAGAAACTTGATGGTTTGACCATCGAAAATGCTTCGCAAGTGATGGATACAATGATGTACTGTTTCTGTGTTTTTCTTTTTATTTTTTTATTATTGATAGCATTCTGGTCGCCTGTGGCAACGGGGCCGTGTAAGAATTTTCCTGCTAATAACATCTGGCCAGCAGGTTTTTCGCTTACACAATAAGTTTGATTTGGGGTATTGAGGTAATGCCTCATCTTCACTGGATAGTGTTGCTATCATTGTTTGTTGTTTGGGGTGGCATAATCATATGATAAATCAGGAGGGAGATGTTAGGGTTTTCAGGTTAGTTTGATCCTATGATTATGTTGGAATGTAACCTGTAATAATTAAACTCGCTTGTTCTGTCTTAACAAAAGTAGTAGAACAAAGTGCTAAGATCTTTTGAACTGATTGACTAGCTGCAGAGGAAGCAATCAAAGTTGTTTTGTTCACACAACATCGTGAAGGACCCCCTGCTGTGCTTTGATCAGCCAGGGGCTTCGGCCATTTGTCTACTCTGACCCCCACTCTGTTTCTCTTAATAAATATCCCCTCGCAGGAACAAGGGTTCAGACTTCATTCTGGAGTGAGTGAACTCTCCACCTGCAGGTGTCAAAAAGGACTTATTTGTCTCCCGTGTGGTTCTTGCAAGATATTGTTTGAGTGAACAAATCTCTAACAAAAGGTTTTTATAACTTTATGATCTGATATATATTTCTGAGCACTTTGAAATAACAAATGACTTTTGATATATTGCCTAAATAGCTTAATGACCCTTAAGGAACTGTGTAATGCATGCCTGATGTTTTTTCTCTGAATCATGGACACGGCCAGAGTCGTCTTGACCGTTCAGTACTTGATTGTATCTTATGTTTTGACTAATGCTAGACGCCAGTTTTTTATTACTACTGAACGCTCTGCACAGAGGGAAATAGTTTGCCTAACAAAGAAAAGATACGGTTGGAAGCATAATTAAACTAAGACTAAGCAAAGACATGATGTATCAAAAGAACAGCAATAGATTAATGATGTCACAGCCAAAAGCGAACACACTTTCGTACAAAATGACAAAATTAAAAGAATGAGGTACGACAGTGTATGTCCAAGATTGGAGAAGAATGTTCACAGGAAGGTCACGTGGAGATAAAACCAGCAGGTGCCAGAAGGAGCCACCTAAAGACTCGACCAAAGATGATCGCCAAGGCCGAAACACGGGAGGGAAGACAACAGCCCCCCTCCACACACACACACACCAACAGCCCCCCACCTACACACCGAATCGCCCATAACCAGCACCACTCCCATGGAAGCAGACTCTCCTTCGAACTTGCCCCACCCCGAAGACTCATCACCCATCAATCTCGGCCCACAATGTGCTACTGAATATAAAACTGATCTAACAACCTTGGACTTCTGCCTTTTCTGAATGGAGACTTTCCGCTCTTGAAGGGCCCAGCGCTGTATTGTACTTTCCTGAAAACAGAGCTTTTTTTTTTAACAAGAATTGTGATTGAACTCAACCAATCCGTGTAAGTCTAATTTCTGCTTCAGTGTCTTTGCATTTTCCTAAATCTGAAGAAATCAAACGAGCACGCAGTGAGTAAATTGGATAACAGGTGATTGGCAAAGGCTTTTGCCGTGAGGCGCAGATAACGCGCTCCCTAAATTGTGGACAGAATCCAGCAAATGGTGACCATCCGACGTGATTTCTTCAGAAGGGAAAGTGCATGCTCCACAAAGGATTCTTCCTTCTCCGCTCTTGCTCAACAATATTGCAGTCCGATCGGCACAAAAGGTAAGGAGGAACCTTTTCTCTCTCTCCCAGTGCAGCAATGTTGTGGAGTGAAAGCGGAATACAAAAATTAATAATTTCAGCTCTGTGTTCAGGAATGGTGGTTGTATAGAAGTGTGTGTTTGTGTGGAACTTGGTAAAAGTGATTTGTGGAAAAAATTAAAAATACAAAAACAGGTGAAGGCGTCGCTGATATAGCAGGACGGATGCCGAGCGACTCCAATAGTGTGACCTTAGAACATTATAGGGCTGTCTAAGACGAGGGACATCTGGGATGTCCGAGTCGTGGTGAATTAAGAGAAAGGTGGTGAGGACTTTGTCTGATCAGCAAAGGGCGCTCACACCGCTGGAACTTGTGGGATGCCAGTGACTAGCATATGGGCACCTGAGTGGCCTCAATAGTAGACACTTAGGAACTTATACTGTTGCTTAAGGTCGGGGTCGATTGGATCGGCCAGGCCACCAATACGAGTCGGGGACTCGTGAAAAAAAAAAAAATGAAAAAAAAATGGTGAAGGCATCGCTGATATAGCAGGACGGATGCCTGGCAACCTCAATAGTGCGACCTTAGAGACTTATATTGTTGTCTAGGGCGAAGGGTAACTGGGTTAACCAGGTCGCTACATAATTGTTGAAGTGTGTCTACGATGATATTGTGTGGAAAGCAGGCTTGGCTGTTAGATGGGACAGCGGCGCAGCTGAAGAAGTGAGTGATTAGTTGTGGTGCTGTTCATGGGATGGAAGTGATGATTTGTGGTTCATGAAGAACAATAAGTTGATTTGTATAAAATTGTTGATTTTATTTTGATTTTGCATGAGAGTTGGAGTCAGAAAAATGGCTTACCAAGAATTTGATAAAGAATGTATATTTAATTAACATGAAGGTTATATCCCATTGTGTGGTGGGGTTAAACTGTAACCATTTTTGTTTTCAAAAGGGTGCGGCTCTAAAGTTTGGGCCAAACGGTCAGGTGGGCACAAATGCATATTTTGGACAGAGGTGCGGGGTTGCATTGTGCGACATGGTGGTGGCGAGGCTGTCCGCACTTCAGTTAACCCACCCCCCCCACCCTTGTTATCAGATGGGAAGATTGTCATGTCTATGTTGTGGGCCCGTGTGTTTGTTTATGTGAATGTTTGTCTTTGTGTATCAGTTCGTTATAAAGGATGGAATTGTGTTAAATTGGTGCACGGAAACGGTGTGCTAGACAATGGTTTATCAGATTTGCATTGTTAAATGTAAAAATTAGAAATTATAGAATAATCTGAGGGCTGTGGGCAGAAACCCGTCCAACGAGGAGAGTGCCCAGCCCTCATAAAAATGTGAGAAGCAGGTATTGTAGAATTGGATCAAATTAAATTATGATTGCAGATTTTAAATTTAGGAGGAATTATTGATTGGTTATGACATCAGACTATACAAGGACACATGTAAGGATAAGTCAAAGATTTGAATCACTTAGAGTAAATAAACAACAAATAAAAATGACATTGCAAGGGGCACTTTTTATCAAAAGAACACCAAGTAAAGTATTAAGTAGTGGGTATTCGTGATTGGGATTAAATTAAGGATAAAATTAGGTCAATGATTAGAAATCAATGGTGCTCTACACAAAAAAGCTTAAATTTTAATAGGGAAATATTTGGAGTACTGTGTTGGTCTACATATGTCATGGTCCTAGTTTATTTGGTTTTGATTGTGGGTTGGGTTTATTTTGTTTATTGTTAAGGTGTTCCTTGTTATTCTCTTATCCCCTGCATTGTAAATGTCTTCTTTATGCAGATAGGTTAACAGGCTAGGAATTTAGTGAGGAGATAATTGATCAACTGATGGGGGTTAATAATTGTCCAAATCCTAGTCACATGTTTTGAGGGACGACAGCAACAATATATTTAATTTGCAGGCCATTATTTCGTATGTGATGACAGTGTCTAGATAAGTAGACTGTTTTATCAAAAATGTGAGAGTGAAGGAGGAGGTTTGATTTGTAACCTGGCATTTGGGTGCCACTTTTAAGAGTCTGTGCAGGAGCATAGATTGTTTTTGTCTGTTTTTAAAGATATATTTAACAGTTTATCTCGGTGCAGTAAGGATATAGCAATTTTGAAAGACTTAAAATTAAAACCAAAATTACATTTTAATTCTGACACATGCCAGATAACATGAGGATGGCAAATAAATAAAGGAATAAATACTAGCTCAAATGTGGCATGTGTTTTAAAGATAAGACATTCACTTCCAAGCACTATCCTTTAGCACTGCTGACAATAATAACTTATGAGATGTTAAATCAAGGAGGGGTGTTGTTGGATTCTGTCCACAATTTAGGGAGCGCGTTATCTGCGCCTCACGGCAAAAGCCTTTGCCAATCACCTGTTATTCAATTTACTCACTGCGTGCTCGTTTGATTTCTTCAGATTTAGGAAAATGCAAAGACACTGAAGCAGAAATTAGACTTAGACAGCTTGGTTGAGTTCAATCACAATTCTTGTTCAAAAAGCTCTGTTTTCAGGAAAGTGCAATACAGCGCTGGGCCCTTCAAGAGCGGAAAGTCTCCATTCAGAAAAGGCAAAGTCCAAGGTTGTTAGATCAGTTTTATATTCAGTAGCACATTGTGGGCTGGGATTGATGGGCGATGAGTCTTCGGGGTGGGGCAAGTTCGAAGGAGAGTCTGCTTCCATGGGAGTGGTGCTGGTTATGGGCGATTCGGTGTGTTGGTGGGGGGCTGTTGGTGTGTGTGTGTGGAGGGGGCTGTTGTCTTCCATCCCGTCTCTCGGCCTTGGCGATCATCTTTGGCCGAGTTCTCAGGTGGCTCCTTCTGGCACCCACTGGTTTTATCTCCACGTGACCTTCCTGTGAACATTCTTCTCCAATCTTGGACATACACTGTCGTACCGCATTCAACCGTATCTTTTCTTTGTTAGGCAAACTATTTCCCTCTGTGCAGAGCGTTCAGTAGTAATCAAAAACTGGCGTCTAGCATTAGTCAAAACATAAGATACAATCAAGTAGTGAACGGTCAAGACGACTCTGGCCGTGTCCATGATTCACAGAAAAAACATCAGGCATGCATTCCACAGTTCCTTAAGGGTCATTGAGCTATTTAGCCAATATATCAAAAGTCATTTGTTATTTCAAAGTCCTCAGAAATATATATATCAGATCATAAAGTTATAAAAACCTTTCTCATCACCACTTATCAAAAATGTCTAGTTATGTCTTCTTTATTGATTTGGTGTGTAGGTATAATTATATGCTTCAAATGTTTCTTTTATTTATTTAATATGTGAATATACTTGTCTGCTTATGTACTTTATTCAATGAGGTTTGAGCATATCTGTTTTTGTAGCGAGGCAGGACTTTTTGTATTTCGACCTCATTCCTTCAGTGTCATATTTGGAACACCGGCGCTGTATGACCTATAGATTGAACAATAACATGCACCGCATATACAGCCATGTTGGTAGATTGTTAAATTACATTACAGTTTATTACAAAGGATTTCGGAACTTTATTTGATGATAAACACTGGAACGAGGATTTTAGCCGTGTTAATGGGTAGGGTGGATGGATTACTCAAAAAAAAAAAAAAGCATTTGATAAGGGCGGCTTGATAGTAAGATGATGAGTGTGCGCAACTGATAGGATACAATATGTTAATGGGAAGATTTGGGGTGTAAGGAACAAATACTACACAGGAAGACTGATAACACGAAGATAGTTTTGTGAAATTTGTGTCCCAGTGTGTACTGCCCTAGCGCGTGGCACAAGTCCTGAACTGAGTCCTTGTACTCTACTGGCTGCCTCAAAATCAACAGAGGACTGTCCCTGGTCATGAGACACCTTTGACCTTTGGGAGAACAACAGGAACTATGATCATGCTTGAAGGGGGCAAGCACGGCTCTTCACAGGACAAGAACCATACAGTTGGTGGAATACACACAGTGGCAGATCAAAAAGAAAATGGACTGAAAGACCAAAGACAAGATGGACGCATTTGAGAATGGCGGACGGTCCAGCCCTGAATCATCATCATGAGAATCTAAGAGGAGAGGCTGCTAAAGACTTGCACGAGTCACATGAAGTCAAACTGGACACATTGCTAAAGACTGCTGAAGCATTACAAAGTTGGTGGAGTATGGGACAAAAGGGATGGAAGTGTGTTTGGGTGCTGGCGCAGACATAACTGAGGAGTTTTGATAAAAGAGGGAATAATAAGGCTGCTTATTGACACTGAAACGGGGATAAAAAAAAAGAAAATACATAGATATGGACAGTGAATGTCCATGATTCACAGAAAAAACATCAGGCATGCATTCCACAGTTCCTTAAGGGTCATTGAGCTATTTAGCCAATATATCAAAAGTCATTTGTTATTTCAAAGTCCTCAGAAATATATATATCAGATCATAAAGTTATAAAAACCTTTCTCATCACCACTTATCAAAAATGTCTAGTTATGTCTTCTTTATTGATTTGGTGTGTAGGTATAATTATATGCTTCAAATGTTTCTTTTATTTATTTAATATGTGAATATACTTGTCTGCTTATGTACTTTATTCAATGAGGTTTGAGCATATCTGTTTTTGTAGCGAGGCAGGACTTTTTGTATTTCGACCTCATTCCTTCACTCCCTCTGTTGACCTCAGTTTTACTGAGGTCACCAAAATCGTTGATGCCACCAGGGTCCCTCTGTTGGCACACCACGTCCCTCTGTGGAGCCGCTACAAGTCCCTCTGTGGGGCCGCCAATGAGTGAGAAAAAGAAATATAGATAAAATTCATACCCAGATATTTGTAAAAGATGGAGAGTGGAAAGGCAATTGGCCTAGACGACATTCCAGTGACAGCATGGAACTATCAAGGAGAGATGGCAGGGGAGATTTTTTAAAAAGCGAGAAGTTCCCCGGAAAGGTGTTGACTTCTATTTCTTAATTCAGACCACGGCGATGCGCAAAACTGTAGTAGCTACAGAGGTGTTGTTATGTTGATTAAGCAAAGCATGAAGTTATCGGAAAGAATGTTAGAAGCGAGGCTTGGAAATCTACTGGCCAAAATAATGGAGAGTGTGGCAGAGACAAAGATAGGACATGCAGATGGTTGGTGGTACAGAAAGATATGGAAACGATCGCTTTGCAGTCGCGGCCCCTAACAGGAGCAGCCGAAAGAAGTGGAAGATGAGAAAGAAAATGTGAAAGAGAAATACATAAACAAATAACGAATTACATACGTAAAACAAATAACGAAATACATACATACATATATAGTACATACATATAGACAGACAGACATCGAACAATTGCCCATTCGGCCACTCAGCCCTTCAGTCAGTCACTCAATGAATCACTCAATCAATAAACCAACCAATCAATCAATCAACCACCCAATCAATCAATCAATCAATCAATCAATCA
Source organism: Syngnathus floridae (assembly GCF_059516105.1). Lineage (NCBI taxonomy): Eukaryota > Metazoa > Chordata > Actinopteri > Syngnathiformes > Syngnathidae > Syngnathus > Syngnathus floridae. Next base: position 13,069,658 of record NC_142421.1, on the reverse strand, counting down.
ATCAATCAATCACACAGGTGTTAACTAATTTGTAATTGTATTGCAAGCAATTCAAACTCTAATGGAATATGATGATGTCCATATCTGTTTTATCAAATTCTAATCCTACTTTACCTTTGTATAAGGCACAGGTGTCAAACTCAAGACCTGGGGGCCAGATGCAGCCCGACACATGATTTTATGCGGCCCCCGAAGACAAATTGTGCTTTTTATTCATGAGTCATTACTCGAATTGCAAATTGTCTTCACTTTTAATAATATTTTATTTTTAAATATTAGACCAGTTTTTATTTGTCTGATTTGAAAGCGAGTTACTTGTCAGTTTGTTTTGTAGCTTTTACTCTATATAATATGAGGTGCTCACACATTTATTTGGGTATGACAGTCATACCGGTCCTCCGAAAGAAGCTATGACTACACTGCGGCCCGTGAACAAATGAGTTTGACCCCCCTGGTACAAGGGATAGCCTTCTCATTGATCAATCACGTATCTTAAATCATGCTTTTCCTCCTTTGAAGCGACTATGTACTTCAAACCCAAACGGCACCATTTTATAGGGAAAAAACTTGTTGAATCTATTTGTTTTCGACATAATACTACCGCAATCATCTTAAATTTGTTCAGTTTATCAATCCCTTCCATTGTTTATCCTGCAATCACGTGAATAATGTGTTATTCAAACTTTAACGTTCATAATCCACCTGTTCCCAATTTGTTTGGAGTCTGTATGTTATTGTTCTAATTTTTTACATTTAATACTCTCCCACCTATTTGATCCTATCTTGTGAAGGTCTACAGTTTATTATGAGCTATTTTGAAATTCTTCACACTTGTTACCAGGCTTTGGCTCCATCTCATGATGTTGTCTCCCATTCACTTCATTTCTGCCGAGCTGCTTCTTCTCCTCCGTCCAGCATGTTGAAGACTTAAAAACCATCAAATCTGAAAACACTTAAAATCTCACAATTCCCCCCTTTGTTTTTTTTTTTTATTATTTTTCTACCTCCCCCTTTTGACACATTCTAAAAAATGTGTCACAATGGTTAAAAAGTAAAAATAACAATATCCATGGTGACATACCCATCGCCAGCTGGACTTCGGTGTACCTCCAGATGCCATCCTAGCCTGGAATCACCAATTCTCAGTCCCTGAAACTCGACTGGCAGCATCTCCCATGGCTGTATGAACAAAAGCCACCACCCACCTGTAGCTGTGCATGCAGCTCTCCGTACAATAAACATCCATAATACCAAAAAATAAAATTCATAATGATAAAAATAATCCACACATGGGCGCATGTCAAACGCATGAAATAGAAAATTGGAGCCTGCCGAGCCTGTCATGAAACCGATCACATTTACAAACTCGTTATGAAAAGTAAGGGGTTAGTTGTTAATGCATGTTCACAGACATGACACAAAATTCTCCAAGACTGCAGTTGACAACCTGCAAAGTAAAGCAAGTTTAACGAATAAAGCACAATCTGCTCCCTGGGTTGCTGTTAGAGGCTGCAATACAATTAGGTAAAACATCAAAACAAAGCAAGTCATCACAAATTCCGTCACATACATTTCGTCACACTGTCAGGTAAGTCCAGAGTTGTTGTCATACACTGTCTTGGCTCAGAGTCTTGATTGTCAATGCTGGTATAGTCACGTCTGGTCATAATCTTGAAATGGGCCTTCTCCATTGAAGTCTTTTGTTGTCAATGGTGCCCCAGAGTAATCCTAAACCCATATTTAGTCCAAAATGAGCCCTGATCAATCTTGCTTTTTTCAAATCTGTAGTATCTTTATATTTTTCAGGTGAGAGGAATGTTATCCTCTGCTGTGATCACATCACCCCAACCTTAAATCATGTTAACCATTCACAATACACAAACCCCATCCCAAGTACAGACTTGACATTCATACAGCATGACAGACAAACTGTCATCCCACAACACACACATAAAACATACAATATTAAATTGTAAAAAGAACCCTCCCTATGCAAAATTTTCTCCTCAATTAAAATTTCCCTTTTTTATTTTAAATCCAAAATTAATATCTAATTGTCTGGTCTCCTGTCCTCACATCGTTTGCCAATATGCATAATACTGGAACATGATTTAACTCCCCATTTAGTTTGCTCACATCTCACACTTAGACTATTTGACACTTTGTGTTGAGCTGTAACTTCAATATTTCCACCTTCTCATATTTCTTCCACTAAACAGTTCCATTTTGCTTTCAGTTTAAATTCATCCCTCCAAATAACTACCTCTGGCAAAAAACCAAAAATTTTTAGAGCACTCCCTTTTACTGTCACCTTGTTCCTTCATTCATCTCCTCACAAGCATTACTGACCCTCCTAAGAAATAATGATACTGAAAATAATGTTTAAAAAATATACACAGCTTCCTCCTGCCACTTACACTATAACCTTGGATTATCGTTCTCATTTTTGTTGATGCCAATTCTTAGAATTAAAAAGAAATACTTACTCTTGATAATTGAGTGACGCTATATCACAAATTTTGAAAACCTTCTTCCATGTTCCCCCTTTGTTCCTATCAAAACCAATTAGAAATATTTTTGCTGTCATGATCATCATTGTGGCCCTCACACTTATTGTTCTTGTATTTTAAATTGGCAATTTTTGTACATTTGGAGCCCTTTGAGACTTGCTTGTGGGATATATAAATAAATTTGAATTGCCTTGACTTTATTATTATTCAACTTCTTCTGCATTCCTCTTCCTTTTATTTTAATCTTAACTACTTCCACATAATTCATCTGATTTACTCCATTACACTTTTAACCTCCGAGATTCAAATTCAAATTTCACATCCTCACTTCCAACATTGCGGTAAAATTTTGCAAAGTTTCATTTTTTTTTCCCTTCTAATTTCTTCTAGTTTTCCTTTTTTCTTCTTTTTTTTTTTTTTTCCACTGACTCAACTCATTTCAATTTTTTTTTTTTTTTTTAACTGTTCATCTTATGCCTACCTATTCCAAAACTTCCCACTCCCCAAATTTCAAATTTTCAACTTTAAAATTCACGCCCAATTTTACAAAATTCTTTCTAAATTTTTATCAATTTTCTAGCCAATTCATCACGTTCCAAATTTAAACATAACCTTGTAGCTTTCCCCGAATTTTTATTCAGCCTCTTCGCTTTCACACGCAATTTCTACAGAAATGAATAATTCTAGTTATTATTGTTAATCATCTGTGGCCCTCGTAAGGACAAGCCACACCAGTAATGGATGGATGGATGGATTGTTAATCCTAACCCCAAATGCCGATCATAAATTGCCATTTAAATCAATTGTCGCAAGGGTCATGTCAATGTATTTGTTATTTAAAGCCCTACTGTATTACTATTTTGCCGACTATCCAGAATTCCAACTTTCTTATGGCCCCTCACCCATTCAAGCTGAAATATGCATCCTATAAGTCAGTCGCAGTTGATGTGTAATTAAATTCTGTTGTTTTGATAAAGGTCAATTAAGTTTAGCAATTCAGCCTTCTGTTGCCCGAATCCAAATTTTCACTGGTCCAATTATAAAATTTCATTATTTCAGTTAGATTAATTATGTCTTCGAAATGCTAAGTTACATATAAAAATTTATGATTCAAAAGATTTAATTTCTATTGATCAATGTCCACCTTGCAAAGTTTCTGATCACGCGGTTGTGTAATTTGTCAGTGCATCTTCACTGTCCCTATCTATGTATTTTATTTTTTTTTATCCCCGTTTCAGTGTCAATAAGCAGCCTTATTATTCCCACTTTTATCAAAACTCCTCAGTTATGTCTGCCCCAGCACCCAAACACACTTCCATCCCTTTTGTCCCACACTCCACCAACTTTGTAATGCTTCAGCAGTCTTTAGCAATGTGTCCAGTTTGACTTCATGTGACTCGTGCAAGTCTTTAGCAGCCTCTCCTCTTAGATTCTCATGATGATGATTCAGGGCTGGACCGTCCGCCATTCTCAAATGCGTCCATCTTGTCTTTGTTCTTTCAGTCCATTTTCTTTTTGATCTGCAACTGTGTGTATTCCACCAACTATATGGTTCTTGTCCTGTGAAGAGCTGTGCTTGCCCCCTTCAAGCATGATAATAGTTCCTGTTGTTCTCCCAAAGGTCAAAGGTGTCTCATGACCAGGGACAGTCCTCTGTTGATTTTGAGGCAGCCAGTAGAGTACAAGGACTCAGTTCAGGACTTGTGCCATGCGCGAGGGCAGAACACACTGGGACACAAATTTCACAAAACTATCTTCGTGTTATCAGTCTTCATGTGTAGTATTTGTTCCTTACACCCCAAATCTTCCCATTAACATATTGTATCCTATCAGTTGCGCACACACATCATCTTACTATCAAGCCGCCCTTATCAAAAGCTTTTTTTTTTTTTTTTTTTCGAGTAATCCATCCACCCTACCCATTAACACGGCTAAAATCCTCGTTCCAGTGTTTATCATCAAATAAAGTTCCGAAATCCTTTGTAATAAACTGTAATGTAATTTAACAATCTACCAACATGGTTGTATATGCGGTGAATGTTATTGTTCAATCTATAGGTCATACAGCGCCTGTGTTCCAACTATGACACTCCTCCTTGGTTTACCATCTCATAAGTTATTGTTGTCAGCAGCGCTAAATGATAGTGCTTGAAAGTGAATGTCTTATCGCCCAATTTAAAACACATGCCGCATTTGAGCGAGTATTTATTCATTTATTTGCCATCCTCATGTTAGCTGGCATGTGTCAGAATTAAAATGTAATTTTGCTTTTAATTTTAAGTCTTTCAAAATTGCTTTATCCTTACTGCACCGAGATAAACTGTCAAATATATCTTTAAAAACAAACAAAAACAATCTATGCTCCTGCACAGACTCTTAAAAGTGGCACCCAAATGCCAGATTACAAATCAAACCTCCTCCTTCACTCTCACATTTTTGATAAAACAGTCTACTTATCTAGACACTGTCATCACATACGAAATAATGGCCTGCAAATTAAATATAATGTCGTTGCTCTGGTCCCTCAAAACATGTAACTAGGATTTGGACAATTATTAACCCCCATCAATTGATCAATTTTCTCCTCACTAAATTCCTAGCCTGTTAATCTATCTGCATAAAGAAGACATTTACAATGCAGGGGATAAGAGAATAACAAGGAACACCTTAACAATAAACACAAGGAAAACCTAACAATAAACAAAATAAACCCAAACCACAATCAAAACCAAATAAACTCGGCCCATGACCTATGTAGACCAACACAGTACTCCAAATATTTCCCCATTAAAAATTTAAGCCTTTTTGTGTAGAGCACCATTGATTTCTAATCATTGACCTAATTTTATCCTTAATTTAATCCCAATCACGAATGCCCCCTACTTACTTTACTTGGTGTTCTTTTAATAAAAAGTGCCCCCTTGCAATGTCGTTTTTATTTGTTGTTTTTAACTCTAAGTGATTCAAATCTTTGACTTATCCTTACATGTGTCCTTGTATAGTCTTATGTCATAACCAATCAATAATTCCCCCTAAATTTAAAATCTGCAATCATAATTTAATTTTATCCAATTCTACAATGTATGTTCTCTCTTACTCTCACATTTTTATGAGGGCTGGGCACTCTCCTCGTTGGACGAGTTTCTGACCACAACCCTCAGATTATTCTATCATTTCTAATTTTTACATTTAACAATGCAAATCTGATTAACCATTGTCTACCACACCGTTTCCGTGCACCAATTTAACGCAATTCCATCCTTTATAACGAACTGATACACAAAGACAAACATACACATAAACAAACACACGGGCCCACAACATAGACATGACAATCTTCCCAGTTGATAACAAGGGTGGGGGGGGCAACTGAAGTGCGGAGAGCCTCGCCATCACCACGTCGCACAATGTAACCCCCCACCTCTGTCCAAAAGGTGCATTTGTGCCCACCTGACCGTTTGGCCCAAACTTTAGAGCTGCACCCTTTTGAAAACAAAAATGATTACAGTTTAACCTCACCACACAATGGGATATAACCTTCATGCTAATTAAATATACATTCTTTATCAAATTCTTGTTAAGCCATTTTTTCTGACTCCAACTCTCATGCAAAATCAAAATAAAATCAACAATTTTATACAAATCAACTTATTGTTCTTCATGAACCACAAATCATCACTTCCATCCCATGAACAGCACCACAACTAATCACTCACTTCTTCAGCTGCGCCGCTGTCCCATCTGACAGCCAAGCCTGCTTTCCACACAATATCATCATAGACACACTTCAACAATTATGTAGCGACCTGGTTAACCCAGTTACCCTTCGCCCTAGACAACAATATAAGTCTCTAAGGTCGCACTATTGAGGTCGCCAGGCATCCGTCCTGCTATATCAGCGATGCCGTCACCATTTTTTTTTTCTTTTTATTTATTTTTTTTTTTTTAATTATTTTTTTTTCACGAGTCCCTGACTCGTATTGGTGGCCTGGCCGATCCAATCGACCCCGACCTTAGGCAACAGTATAAGTTCCTAAGTGTCTACTATTGAGGCCACTCAGGTGCCCATATGCTAGTCACTGGCATCCCACAAGTTCCAGCGGTGTGAGCGCCCTTTGCTGATCAGACAAAGTCCTCACCACCTTTCTCTTAATTCACCACGACTCGGACATCCCAGATGTCCCTCGCCTCAGACTGCCCTATAATGTTCTAAGGTCACACTATTGGAGTCGCTCGGCATCCGTACTGCTATATCAGCGACGCCTTCACCTGTTTTTGTATTTTTAATTTTTTCCACAAATCACTTTTACCAAGTTCCACACAAACACACACTTCTATACAACCACCATTCCTGAACACAGAGCTGAAATGATTAATTTTTGTATTCCGCTTTCACTCCACAACATTGCTGCACTGGGAGAGAGAAAAAAGGTTCCCCCTTACCTTTTGTGCCGATCGGACTGCAATTTTGTTGAGCAAGAGCGGAGAAGGAACAATCCTTTGTGGAGCGTGCACCTTCCCTTCTGAAGAAATCACGTCGGATGGTCACCATTTGTTGGATTCTGTCCACAATTTAGGGAGCGCGTTATCTGCGCCTCACGGCAAAAGCCTTTGCCAATCACCTGTTATTCAATTTACTCACTGCGTGCTCGTTTGATTTCTTCAGATTTAGGAAAATGCAAAGACACTGAAGCAGAAATTAGACTTAGACAGCTTGGTTGAGTTCAATCACAATTCTTGTTCAAAAAGCTCTGTTTTCAGGAAAGTGCAATACAGCGCTGGGCCCTTCAAGAGCGGAAAGTCTCCATTCAGAAAAGGCAAAGTCCAAGGTTGTTAGATCAGTTTTATATTCAGTAGCACATTGTGGGCTGGGATTGATGGGCGATGAGTCTTCGGGGTGGGGCAAGTTCGAAGGAGAGTCTGCTTCCATGGGAGTGGTGCTGGTTATGGGCGATTCGGTGTGTTGGTGGGGGGCTGTTGGTGTGTGTGTGTGGAGGGGGCTGTTGTCTTCCATCCCGTCTCTCGGCCTTGGCGATCATCTTTGGCCGAGTTCTCAGGTGGCTCCTTCTGGCACCCACTGGTTTTATCTCCACGTGACCTTCCTGTGAACATTCTTCTCCAATCTTGGACATACACTGTCGTACCGCATTCAACCGTATCTTTTCTTTGTTAGGCAAACTATTTCCCTCTGTGCAGAGCGTTCAGTAGTAATCAAAAACTGGCGTCTAGCATTAGTCAAAACATAAGATACAATCAAGTAGTGAACGGTCAAGACGACTCTGGCCGTGTCCATGATTCACAGAAAAAACATCAGGCATGCATTCCACAGTTCCTTAAGGGTCATTGAGCTATTTAGCCAATATATCAAAAGTCATTTGTTATTTCAAAGTCCTCAGAAATATATATATCAGATCATAAAGTTATAAAAACCTTTCTCATCACCACTTATCAAAAATGTCTAGTTATGTCTTCTTTATTGATTTGGTGTGTAGGTATAATTATATGCTTCAAATGTTTCTTTTATTTATTTAATATGTGAATATACTTGTCTGCTTATGTACTTTATTCAATGAGGTTTGAGCATATCTGTTTTTGTAGCGAGGCAGGACTTTTTGTATTTCGACCTCATTCCTTCAGTGTCATATTTGGAACACCGGCGCTGTATGACCTATAGATTGAACAATAACATGCACCGCATATACAGCCATGTTGGTAGATTGTTAAATTACATTACAGTTTATTACAAAGGATTTCGGAACTTTATTTGATGATAAACACTGGAACGAGGATTTTAGCCGTGTTAATGGGTAGGGTGGATGGATTACTCAAAAAAAAAAAAAAGCATTTGATAAGGGCGGCTTGATAGTAAGATGATGAGTGTGCGCAACTGATAGGATACAATATGTTAATGGGAAGATTTGGGGTGTAAGGAACAAATACTACACAGGAAGACTGATAACACGAAGATAGTTTTGTGAAATTTGTGTCCCAGTGTGTACTGCCCTAGCGCGTGGCACAAGTCCTGAACTGAGTCCTTGTACTCTACTGGCTGCCTCAAAATCAACAGAGGACTGTCCCTGGTCATGAGACACCTTTGACCTTTGGGAGAACAACAGGAACTATGATCATGCTTGAAGGGGGCAAGCACGGCTCTTCACAGGACAAGAACCATACAGTTGGTGGAATACACACAGTGGCAGATCAAAAAGAAAATGGACTGAAAGACCAAAGACAAGATGGACGCATTTGAGAATGGCGGACGGTCCAGCCCTGAATCATCATCATGAGAATCTAAGAGGAGAGGCTGCTAAAGACTTGCACGAGTCACATGAAGTCAAACTGGACACATTGCTAAAGACTGCTGAAGCATTACAAAGTTGGTGGAGTATGGGACAAAAGGGATGGAAGTGTGTTTGGGTGCTGGCGCAGACATAACTGAGGAGTTTTGATAAAAGAGGGAATAATAAGGCTGCTTATTGACACTGAAACGGGGATAAAAAAAAAGAAAATACATAGATATGGACAGTGAAGATGCACTGACAAATTATACGACAGCGTGATCAGAAACTTTGTAAAGTGGACATTGATCAATAGAGATTAAATCATTTGAATCATAAATTTTTATATGTAACTTAGCATTTCGAAGACATAATTAATCTAACTGAAATAATGAAATTTTATAATTGGACCAGTGAAAATTTGGATTCGGGCAACAGAAGGCTGAATTGCTAAACTTAATTGACCTTTATCAAAACAACAGAATTTAATTACACATCAACTGCGACTGACTTATAGGATGCATATTTCAGCTTGAAGGGGTGAGGGGCCATAAGAAAGTTGGAATTCTGGATAGTCAGCAAAATAGTAATACAGGGCACTACTTAATTAAAAAAGAATACAGTAGGGCTTTAAATAACAAATACATTGACATGACCCTTGCGACAATTGATTTAAATGGCAATTTATGATAGGCACTTGGGGTTAGGATTAACAATCCATCCATCCATCCATTACTGGTGCGGCTTGTCCTTACGAGGGCCACGGATGATTAACAATAATAACTAGAATTATTAATTTCTGTAGAAATTGCGTGTGAAGGCGAAGAGGCTGAATAAAAATTCGGGGAAAGCTACAAGATTATATTTAAATTTGGAACGTGTTGAATTGGTCAGAAAATTGATAAAAATATAGAAAGAATTTTGTAAAATTGGGCGTGAATTTTAAAGTTGAAAATTTGAAATTTTCCACAAGTGGAAAGTTTTGGCATAGGTAGGCATAAGATGAACAGTTAAAAAATTGAAATGGGTTGAGTCAGTGGGGGGAAAAAAAAAAGAAGAAAAAAGGAAAACTAGAAGAAATTAGAAGGGAAAAAATGAAATTTTGCAAAATGTTATCGCAATGTTGGAAGTGAGGATGTGAAATTTGAATCTAGGAAGTGAAAGAAGATGAATGGAAGGTATTGTATGGAAGTGGATAAGGGATATTGGAGGTGCCACGACGAATGGATGGTGAAATATTGGATTGGGGTTTCTGAATTTCTCGGGGACCGTGAATGTTCAGAATATTTGGCATGGGTATGTGGAGTGTGTTGGGAGTGGAATGAAGTGAATCAGATGGGTTACGTGGAAGTGGTTAAGCTATGAATAAATAAATAAATAAATAAATAAATGAAAAGAGGCAGAAGAATGCAGAAGAAGTTAAATAATAAAGTCAAGGCAAGTGAAGTTTATTTATATAGCCCACAAGCAAGTCTCAAAGGGCTTCAAATGTACAAAAAATTGCCAATTTAAAATACAAGAACAATAAGTGTGAGGGCCACAATGATGATCATGACAGCAAAAATATTTCTAATTGGTTTTGATAGGTACAAAGGGGGAACATGGAAGAAAGTTTTCAAAATTTGTGATATAGCGTGACTCAATTATCAAGAGTAAGTATTTCTTTTTAATTCTAAGAATTGGCATTAACAAAAATGAGAACGATAATCCAAGGTTATAGTGTAAGTGGCAGGAGGAAGCTGTGTATATTTTTTAAAAACATTATTTTCAGTATCATTATTTCTTAGGAGGGTCAGTAATGCTTGTGAGGAGATGAATGAAGGAACAAGGTAACAGTAAAAGGGAGTGCTCTAAAAATGTTTGGTTCTTTGCCAGAGGTAGTTATTTGGAGGGATGAATTTAAACTGAAAGCAAAATGGAACTGTTTAGTGGAAGAAATATGGGAAGGTAGAAATATTGAAGTTACAGCTCAACACAAAGTGTCAAATAGTCTAAGTGTGAGATGTGAGCAAACTAAATGGGGAGTTAAATCATGTTCCAGTATTATGCATATTGGCAAACGATGTGAGGACAAGAGACCAGACAACTAGATATTAATTTTGGATTTAAAATAAAAAAGGAAAATTTTAATTGAGGAGAAAATTTTGCGTGCGGAGGGTTCTTTTTACAATTTAATATTGTATGTTTTATGTGTGTGTTGTGGCATGACAGTTTGTCTGTAATGCTGTATGAATGTCAAGTCTGTACTTGGGATGTGGTGTTTGTGTATTGTGAATGGTTAACATGATTCAAGGTTGGGGTGATGTGATCACAGCAGAGGATAACATTCCTCTCACCTGAAAAATATAAAGATACTACAGATTTGAAAAAGCAAGATTGATCAGAGCTCATTTTGGACTAAATATGGGTTTAGGATTACTCTGGGGCACCATTGACAACAAAAGACTTCAATGGAGAAGGCCCATTTCAAGATTATGACCAGACGTGACTATACCAGCATTGACAATCAAGACTCTGAGCCAAGACAACAACTCTGGACTTACCTGACAATGTGACGAAATGTATGTGACGGAATTTGTGATGACTTGCTTTGTTTTGATGTTTTACCTAATTGTATTGCAGCCTCTAACAGCAACCCAGGGAGCAGATTGTGCTTTATTTGTTAAACTTGCGTTTACTTTGCAGGTTGTCAACTGCAGTCTTGGAGAATTTTGTGTCATGTCTGTGAACATGCATTAACAACTAACCCCTTACTTTTCATAATGAGTTTGTAAATGTGATCGGTTTCATGACAGGCTCGGCAGGCTCCAATTTTCTATTTCATGCGTTTCACATGCGCCCGTGTGTGGATTATTTTTATCATTATGAATTTTATTTTTTGGTATTATGGATGTTTATTGTACGGAGAGCTGCATGCACAGCTACAGGTGGGTGGTGGCTTTTGTTCATACAGCCATGTGAGATGCTGCCAGTTGAGTTTCAGGGACTGAGAATTGGTGATTCCAGGCTAGGATGGCATCTGGAGGTACACCGAAGTCCAGCTGGCGATGGGTATGTCACCATCGACATTGTTATTTTTACTTTTTAACCATTGAATGTGTCAAAAGGGGGAGGTAGAAAAAAAAAAAAAAAAGGGGGGGAATTGTGAGATTTTAAGTCTTTTCAGATTTGATGGATTTTAAGTCTTCAACATGCTGGACGGAGGAGAAGAAGTAGCTTGGCAGAAATGATGTGAATGGGAGACAACATCATGAGATGAAGCCAAAGCCTGGTAACAAGTGTGAAGAGTTTCAAAATAGCTTGTAATAAACTGTAAACCTTCACAAGATAGGATCAAATAGGTGGGAGAGTATTAAATGTAAAAATTTAGAACAATAACATACAGATGCCAAACAAATTGGGAACAGGTGGATTATGAACGTTAAAGTTTGAATAACACATTATTCACGTGATTCATTTGCAGGATAAACAATGGAAGGGATTGATAAACTGAACAAATTTAAGATGATTGCGGAAGTATTATGTCGGAAACAAATAGATTCGACAAGTTTTTTCCCTATAAAATGGTGCCGTTTGGGTTTGAAGTACATAGTCGCTTCAAAGGAGGAAAAGCATGATTTAAGATACGTGATTGATCAATGAGAAGGCTATCCCTTGTACCAGGGGGGTCAAACTCATTTGTTCACGGGCCGCAGTGTAGTCATAGCTTCTTTCGGAGGACCGGTATGACTGTCATACCCAAATAAATGTGTGAGCACCTCATATTATATAGAGTAAAAGCTACAAAACAAACTGACAAGTAACTCGCTTTCAAATCAGACAAAAACTGTCTGATATTATTAAAAGTGAAGACAATTTACAATTCGAGTAATGACACATGAATAAAAAGCACAATTTGTCTTCGCGGGCCGCATAAAATCATGTGGCGGGCAGCATCTGGCCCCCAGGCCTTGAGTTTGACACCTGTGCCTTATACAAAGGTAAAGTAGGATTAGAATTTGATAAAACAGATATGGACATCATCATATTCCATTAGAGTTTAAATTGCTTGCAATACAATTACAAATTAGTTAACACCTGTGTGATTGATTGATTGATTGATTGGTTTATTGATTGATTGATTGATTGGTTTATTGATTGATTGAGTGATTCATTGAGTGACTGACTGAAGGGCTGAGTGACCGAATGGGCAATCATTCGATGTCTGTCTGTCTATATGTATGTACTATATATGTATGTATGTATTTCGTTATTTGTTTATGTATTTCTCTTTCACATTTTCTTTCTCATTTTCCACTTCTTTCGGCTGCTCCTGTCAGGGGCTGCGACTGCAGAGTGATCGTTTCCATATCTTTCTGTGCCACCAACCATCTGCATGTCCTATCTTTGTCTCTGCCACACTCTCCATTATTTTGGCCACTAGATTTCCAAGCCTCGCTTCTAACATTCTTTCCGATAACTTCATGCTTTGCTTAATCAACATAACAACACCTCTGTAGCTACTACAGTTCTGCGCATCGCCGTGGTCTGAATTAAGAAATAGAAGTCAACAGCTTTCCGGGGAACTTCTCGCTTTTTAAGAGTCTCCCCTACCATCTCTCCTTGATAGTTCCATGCTGTCACTGGAATGTCGTCTAGGCCAATTGCCTTTCCACTCTCCATCTTTTACAAATGTCTGGGTATGAATTTTATCTATATTTATTTTTCTCACTCATTGGCGGCCCCACAGAGGGACTTATAGCGGCTCCACAGAGGGACGTGGTGTGCCAACAGAGGGACCCTGGTGGCGTCAACGATTTTGGTGACCTCAGTAAAACTGAGGTCAACAGAGGGAGTGCAGGAAATGGGGTCAAAATACAAAAAGTCCTGCCTAGCTACAAAAACAGATATGCTCAAACCTCATTGAATAAAGTACATAAGCAGACAAGTATATTCAAATATTAAATAAATAAAAGAAACATTTTAAGCATATAATTATACCTACACACCAAATCAATAAAGAAGACATAACTAGACATTTTTGATAAGTGGTAATGAGAAAGGTTTTTATAACTTTATGATCTGATATATATTTCTGAGCACTTTGAAATAACAAATGACTTTTGATATATTGCCTAAATAGCTTAATGACCCTTAAGGAACTGTGTAATGCATGCCTGATGTTTTTTCTCTGAATCATGAACACGGCCAGAGTCGTCTTGACCGTTAAGTACTTGATTGTAACTTATGTATTGACTAATGCTAGACGCCAGTTTTTGATTACTACTGAACGCTCTGCACAGAGTGAAACAGTTTGCCTAACAAAGAAAAGATACGGTTGGAAGCATGATTAATCTAAGAATAAGCAAAGACATGAAGTATCAAAAGTACAGCAATAGATTAATGATGTCACAGCCAAAAGCGAACATAATTTCGTACAAAATGACAAAATTAAAAGAATGAGGTACGACAGTGTATGTCCAAGATTGGAGAAGAATGTTCACAGGAAGGTCACGTGGAGATAAAACCAGCAGGTGCCAGAAGGAGCCACCCAAAGACTCGGCCAAAGATGATCGCCAAGGCCGAAAGACGGGAGGGAAGACAACAGCCCCCACCCGAGAACTCGGCCAAAGATGATCGCCAAGGCTGAAAGACGGGATGGAAGACAACAGCCCCCCTCCACACACACACACACACCAACAGCCCCCCACCTACACAGCGAATCGCCCATAACCAGCACCACTCCCATGGAAGCAGACTCTCCTTCGAACTTGCTCCACCCCGAAGACTCATCACCCATCAATCTCGGCCCACAATGTGCTCCTGAATATAAAACTGATCTAACAACCTTGGACTTCTGCCGTTTCTGAATGGAGACTTTCCGCTCTTGAAGGGCCCAGCGCTGTATTGTACTTTCTTGAAAACAGAGCTTTTTTTTTTAACAAGAATTGTGATTGAACTCAACCAATCCGTGTAAGTCTAATTTCTGCTTCAGTCCATCCATCCATCCATCTTCTTCCGCTTATCCGGGGTCGGGTCGCGGGGGCAGCAGCTTTAGGAGGGACTCCCAGACTTCCCTCTCCCCAGCCACTTCATCCAGCTCATCCCGGGGGATCCCAAGGCGTTCCCAGGCCAGCTGAGAGACATAGTCTCTCCAGCGCGTCCTGGGTCGTCCCCGGGGTCTCCTACCGGTGGGACATGCCCGGAACACCTCCCCAGGGAGGCGTCCAGGAGGCATCCTGATAAGATGCCCGAGCCACCTCATCTGGCTCCTCTCAACGTGGAGGAGTAGCGACTCTACTCCGAGTCTCTCCCGGATGACCGAGCTTCTCACCCTATCTCTAAGGGAGAGCCCGGACATCCTGCGGAGAAAACTCATTTCGGCCGCTTGTATCCGAGATCTCGTTCTTTCGGTCACGACCCATAGCTCGTGACCATAGGTGAGGGTAGGAGCGTAAATCGACCGGTAAATTGAGAGCTTTGCCTTTTGGCTCAGCTCTCTCTTCACCACAACGGACCGGTACAGGGTCCGCATTACTGCCGACGCTGCACCGATCCGCCTGTCGATCTCACGCTCCATCCTCCCCTCACTCGTGAACAAGACTCCAAGATACTTGAACTCCTCCACTTGGGGCAGGATCTCATCCCCGATCCGGAGAGGGCATTCCACCCTTTTCCGATCGAGGACCATGGACTCGGATTTGGAGGTGCTGACCCTCATCCCGACCGCTTCACACTCGGCTGCGAATCGTTCCAGCGAGAGCTGGAGATCACGGCCTGAAGAAGCCAACAGCACCACGTCATCTGCAAAAAGCAGAGACGCGATGCTGAGGTCCCCAAACCGAACCTCCTCAATGCCTCGGCTGCGCCTAGAAATTCTGTCCATAAAAATTATGAACAGAATCGGTGACAAAGGGCAGCCTTGGCGGAGTCCAACCCTCACTGGGAACGAATCCGTCTTACTGCCGGAAATGCGGACCAGACTCTGGCATTGGTGATACAGGGACCGAACCGCCCTTATCAGTTGGCTCGGCACCCCGTACTCCCGAAGCACCCTCCACAGAACCTCCCGAGGGACACGGTCGAACGCCTTCTCCAAGTCCACAAAACACATGTGGACTGGTTGGGCGAACTCCCATGCACCCTCGAGGATCCTGCCGAGGGTGTAGAGCTGGCCCACTGTTCCACGGCCAGGACGAAAGCCACACTGCTCCTCCTGAATCCGAGGTTCGACATCCCGACGGACCCTCCTCTCCAGCACCCCTGAATAGACCTTACCAGGGAGGCTGAGGAGTGTGATTCCCCTGTAATTGGAACACACCCTCCGGTCCCCCTTCTTAAAGAGGGGAACCACCACCCCAGTCTGCCAATCCAGAGGCACTGTCCCCGATGTCCACGCAACGTTGTAGAGGCGTGTCAGCCATGACAGCCCCACAACATCCAGAGCCTTTAAGAACTCCGGGCGGATCTCATCCACCCCCGGGGCCTTGCCACCGAGGAGTTTTTTGACTACCTCAGTGACTTCGACCCCAGAGATTGGAGAATCCGCCTCAGAGTCTCCAGGCCCTGCTTCCTCAATGGAAGGCGTGTAGGTGGAATTGAGGAGGTCTTCGAAGTATTCTCCCCACCGACTCACGACGTACCGAGTCGAGGTCAGCAGCACGCCATCCCCACTGTAAACAGTGTTGACGTTGCACTGCTTCCCCCTCCTGAGACGCCGGATGGTGGACCAGAATTTCCTCGAAGCCGTCCGAAAGTCATTCTCCATGGCCTCACCGAACTCCTCCCAGGCCCGGGTTTTTGCCTCAGCAACCGCCGAAGCCGCGTTCCGCTTGGCCATCCGGTACCTGTCAGCTGCCTCCGGAGTCCCGCAGGCCAAAACGGCCCGATAGGACTCCTTCTTCAGCTTGACGGCATCCCTTACCGCCGGTGTCCACCAGCGGGTTCGGGGATTGCCGCCACGACAGGCACCAACGACCTTACGGCCACAGCTCCGGTCGGCCGCCTCAACAATGGAGGCGCGGAACATGGTCCACTCAGACTCAATGTCCCCCGCCTCCCCCGGGACGTGGGAAAAGCTCTGCCGGAGGTGGGAGTTGAAGCTCTTCCTGACAGGAGATTCTGCCAGACGTTCCCAGCAGACCCTCACAGAGCGTTTGGGTCTGCCAGGTCGGACCGGCATCTTCCCCCACCATCGGAGCCAACCCACCACCAGGTGGTGATCAGTTGACAGCTCCGCCCCTCTCTTCACCCGAGTGTCCAAAACATGCGGCCGCAAATCCGATGACACGACTACAAAGTCGATCATCGAACTGCGGCCTAGGGTGTCCTGGTGCCAAGTGCACACATGGACACCCTTATGTTTGAACATGGTGTTCATTATTGAAAATCCGTGTCGAGCACAGAAGTCCAACAATAGAACACCGCTCGGGTTCAGATCAGGGGGGCCGTTCCTCCCAATCACGCCCTTCCAGGTCTCACTGTCATTGCCCACGTGAGCATTGAAGTCACCCAGTAGAACGATAGAGTCCCCAGAAGGAGCGCTCTCCAGCACTTCTTCCAGGGACCCCAAGAAGGGTGGGTACTCTGAGCTGCTGTTTGGTGCATAGACACAAACAACAGTCAGGACCCGTCCCCCCACCCGAAGGCGGAGGGAGGCTACCCTCTCGTTCACCGGGGTGAACCCCAATGTGCAGGCGCCCAGCCGGGGGGCAATAAGTATACCCACACCTGCTCGACGCCTCTCACCGTGGGCAACTCCAGAGTGGAAGAGAGTCCAGCCCCTCTCGAGAGGGCTTGTACCGGAACCCAAACTGTGTGTGGAGGCTAGTCCGACTATATCTAGTCGGAATCTTTCTGCCTCGCACACCAGCTCGGGCTCCTTTCCAGCCAGAGAGGTGACATTCCATGTCCCAAGAGCCAGCTTCTGCAGCCGGGGATCAGACCGCCAAGGTCCCTGCCTTTGGCTGCCGCCCAGCTCACATTGCACCCGACCCCTTCGGCCCCTCCCACAGGTGGTGAGCCCATGGGAAGGGGGACCCACGTTTCCATTTCGGGCTATGCCCGGCCGGGCCCCATGGGCGAAGGCCCGGCCACCAGACGCTCGCCTTCGAGCCCCTCCTCCAGGCCTGGCTCCAGAGGGAGGCCCCGGTGACCCGCGTCCGGGCGAGGGAAAACAAAGTCCATTTATGGTTTTCATCATAAGGGGCTTGGGTGAGCCGTGCTTTGTCTGACCCCTCACCTAGGACCCGTTTGCCATGGGTGACCCTACCAGGGGCATGAAGCCCCCGACAACATGGCTCCTAGGATCATAGGGGCACGCAAACCCCTCCACCACGATAAGGTGACGACTCGCGGCGATTTCCTAAATCCGAAGAAATCAAACGAGCACGCAGTGAGTAAATTGGCAAAGGCTTTTGCCGTGAGGCGCAGATAACGCGCTCCCTAAATTGTGGACAGAATCCAGCAATATATATATATAATAAAATTAATTTATATATATATAATAAAATTAATTTATATATATATATATATATATATATATATATATATATATATATATATATATATATATATATATATATATATATATATATATATATATATATATATATATATATATATATATAAATTAATTTTAATCTTGTATGGAGGCCCAGACCAAGGAAGGGTGGCGGTGGTGTGGTGCTTCTTCCATTTCCTGATAACTGCACCGACAGTTGATCTTTTCTCTCCAAGTTGCTTTCCGATTCTCTTGTAGCCTATTCCAGCCTTGTGCAGATCAACAATCCAGTCTCCAGACCTGAATCCAATTGAAAATCTTTGGAGGGAGCTTAAAATTCGAGTTGCCAGGTGACAACCTCAGAACCTGAATGATTTGGAGGCTGTCTGCAGGGAGGAGTGGGCCAACATCCCTGCGCAAAGCTTGTCACCAACTATAAAAACCGTTTGACATTTGTGCTGGCCAATAATGGCTTTTCTACAAAATATTAACATGCTGTTTGTCCAGGGGTTCAAATACTTGTTTTTCCTCATCAGACGGTTATCAATTTTTATAAATTCATATGATGTGAATTTCTGAAATTTTCTTTGGGATTCTGTCTCTCACTGTTAGAATGTACATATGATTAAAATAGTAGATCGTTGCATTCTTTGTAAGTGGGCAAACCTGCAAAATCAGCAAGGGGTCAAATACTTATTTCCCCCACTGTATATATATATATATATATATATATATATATATATATATATATATATATATATATATATATATATATATATATCCTCTGGGACTTCCAGATCCAGACAGACAGAATGGTAATGGCAAACCAACCGGACATTGTGGTGGTGGACAAAGAGCAGAGGAAAGCCGTTGTGGTTGACATAGCCATCGCAAATGATGGTAACATTAGGAAAAAGGAACATGAGAAACTTGAGAAATATCAAGGGCTCAGAGAAGAGCTGGAGAAGGCCTGGAGAGTGCAGACTTCAGTGGTACCTGTGGTCATTGGAGCACTAGGGGCAGTAACCCCCAAACTGGAGGAGTGGCTGAAACAGATCCCAGGAAAAACATCCGACATCTCAGTCCAGAAAAGTGCAGTACTAGGAACAGCAAAGATACTGCGTAGAACCCTCAAGCTCCCAGGCCTCTGGTAGAGGACCCGAGCTTGAAGGGAAAAAGAGACCACCCACGGGGGGTGAGGACAAGTTTTTTTTTTATATATACATATATATGTATACAGATAAATATTAGATATAAAATATCTCATTATAAAATCAATGATTATCATATAATTATCACATAATCATTGAGTTTTAACTCATAATGACTTACCATGGCATTTTTTAATTTTATTTTTCACTGGCCGACACGGGCTGACATGGGGTGACGTGATTTATCCAATGAGGATCAAGAAAGTTCAACGGTCTTGCTTCGAATGGCCAATCACGTCAAAGTAAACGGGACAAATCGCAATCACAGCGATTGCACATCTGGCTCCCACAACGACATTTCTTACACAAGACATTGTGTTGTGCTGTGTGTTTTTTTTTTTTTGGTGTTTCTATGTGTTTGCGTCGTCTGTGTTCATTTGTTTCAGTTTGGCAGCGAAAACGCCTCCGAGAGAGCGCTGTTTTTCTTTAACTGACCAGATTATCTTTTTTAAAAAACTTAATGAAGCACTAGCAGCGACAGTACGACGGTCGTTACGGTGTCGTTATTTTATATTTTTCTGCTGCGCGCGGGAGAAGATTATTTTCCCGCCTGTTTTTTTTCTCCACCTTCTGCTTCCGTGTTGGTTTTCCTCCTGGCGGCTCCACCACCAAGCACACGTCGCGACGTCCAGAAACTCGGTAAGTAGGCCTATCACTAAAAGTAATCAAATAAAATAAAATAGTAATACACAGGAAGTAATCGGTTTGCTTCCCATCAAAATGAATTACTCATGCAAGTACTGTAATTTCACCACAGCTTCAATCCCCTGCATTTGTTCGTCATTTGAGGATTCACAGAAATTTAGCTAACTTCAGATTTCCATGTGGGGTAGCAGAATGCTTTGCCACAAATTAGGGATCGGAGACAAGGGATGCAACAACATCCACACAAGGTCAAAATGGCAGAGAAAACGGCTATGGAGACCAGGGCAGAGGAAACCAGGGTGCGGTACTTTCCGAACACGTTCAACCAGTCGGTCCAAACGTCTGTGTTCACCCCACTGTGCTCCTTCATCTCCCCGTTCAAGGTCCGCAGGCCCTCAAGGGCCTGGGACAGGCTTCCGCCGGCTGCAGTATTATTCGGAATAAACGTGCAACATTGCTCACCGAACATGGCGCAGACACCGCCCTCCTTTGAGAGTAGCATGTCAAGGGCCATTCGATTCTGGAAAGCCATGAGGGAAGTAGCGGCCAGTTGGGAGTGGACCGCCCTGAAACCCGCCTCGGACCAGTTTCCAAGCCTCTGCACGTTGTAATGGACGTAGTTAATCCTGTCAACATTTTTGTTAATAGTACACCACCAACACAGGGCGGATTCAAAACCAGCTGCTATCTGATTCACCAGCTTATACTCATCCGGTACTCCTCTAGGAACACCAATGGCGTCAATGTAAGTTGGATTAGCCGCGCCCCGCCACTCGGCGCTTCGTTTCGTTCTCGGCCAGAAAACGGGAACCACGGACTTAGCAAAAGATGTTAGATCATAAGAGGACATCGGTAACAAATGAACAGGTAGCAATAGGGTCACCAAAGCGCAAATTCCGGAGCTGTCGAAAGGCAACCTATTATAAAGTTTGTTACTATTACACCAAAACCAAACATCACTACGAGCAATGGGCAAAAAAGGGGCAGCGACATTGGTCATGGACCCACACCATAGAGGAGGTAGGGCGCCGAGCTTCTCACCGGTACCAGGCAATCTAATACATGTAAAATTACCCTTAGCTACATCGGACGAAAAAAGGGGTTTATATTTTGTCATAGAGGCAACAGGGTAAACCCTATCCCATTTAAAACAATCATGAGTGGGTGAAATGGACAGGCTTAACATTAAAGTAACAGCACACTTAGGACCTATATTCGCAGGTATGATTTTCAAAAGAGGTCTTGGACCCATGCATGCAACGCAACTGGCGCCAGCCATCTTTGCGGCCTGCTCAGCCATAAGAAGCCAGTTGTTAGTATGACCGCTTATCCCTGTGGAGGCCACAAAATAGCTGTCTACATCAGTGAGGAGCGTACTCGTGATTTTCGCTCCTGCTGACAGGGTGTATTTATTTGTAACGGGACGGTCTGCGACCGACATTGTTCTATTAAGGCAAATAGCAATAAGAAAGCGAGGATCGATTCCAGAGGACCAAGCCCACAGTTGAAAACCCCAACAAGAAGTGTTAAACAAGGTGGCATTTGGAGGACGAATATGACCATCAGGGAGTGTAAGAGTCAAAAGGAGGCTTGTGCCCCGATTTATCAAAGTCACTCGTTTAGCAAAGAACACAGCCTCGTCACTGGAACCAGAGGGCCAATACCCCCGCATTTGTGTGGTGACAAGGGTGCCCCAGCCGGTGTTAACCGGGTGGCCAGTTAAATACCACCAATACCCGAGCCATCTATCTCCAGTAGTGGGGCGACCATTACGAAACCCTTTCAAACTTTTCAAAGGTAAAATAATAGAAGAAGATGTGTTAGGAGCCACAGTAAACATTAATGAGTTATTATAAGCCCAAGACAAAAGCCATGGTACACAGGTTGGAACACGGACGGCTCCTGGAACACAAACAACATGATCAAAAGGGGATTTAGCGTCGCGCTTATGTCTAGCAAGTTCTCCCCATGAGCCACATCGACTAGAATTAGCGTTAGCAGTCGCCTGAGAGAATAATGTTCGAGGCTCATGGTACTCTATCCCTCCAAATAAAGTAACCCCCGAAAAAAACACAATGGTAACACAACCCAGCAAAAGCAACCAAAAACACATGACAGACTTAGCGCAGGCCACAGCCTGATTAAAGCACTCATCAAATGACTCTCTAATGCTCATGTTTTTTGGATCTCCTCAGAGTCAACACCCTGAGCTTCGGGTTGGTGTCTTGGAAATTGGCTTCTGCTAGCTTTCGTGTCAACCCTGGATCTTGGCACCAGGATCAGGCACTATTACCAGACTTTGCTCACCTTCCGTACTTAGGTTGGGTCTGCAGAGATCACCTTTTTACAATGAGATAAATGAATCCACGTGTTGCGTTCGGCTATTCTCAAAGCATTAGGTGTCGTGAGTAGTACCAAAAAGGGGCCTTCCCACTTAGGTGAATGCCAATTCTTCCTCTCGATACTCTTGATCAAAACCCAGTCTCCCGGTACCACTTTGGGGTCTTCCTGCGGAGAAATGGGTTCACCATCAGTGTTATTGGTTAGATTCTTTTGACGTTCCAACATTTTTCTCATGTAATCAGCTAACGTGGCTTCCTCGGGGATCTCCCACGTGTTCTTGAACTGAGGAAGCCTGTAGGGTCTTCCAAACATGGTTTCATAGGGAGTTAGCCCTGTTGTACAGCTAAGGGTAATCACAAAAAATGTGAGAGTGAAGGAGGAGGTTTGATTTGTAATCTGACATTTGGGTCCCATTTTGAAGAGTCTCTGCAGGAGCATAGATTGGTTTTGTTTAAAGATATGTTTAACAGTTTATCTCAGTGCAGTAAGGATATAGCAATTTTGCAAGACTTAAAATTAAAAATTAAAAAGCAAAATTACATTCTCATTTTCCCAGATGAGAGGAAAATTGAAAGGTAAGGAAGACAGAGAAAAGATAAAAAAGAACTTGCTGTTGCACAGACAGGAAGATGATGACACAGTGTCAGCGCGAGCTCGCTTAAGAATCGCAGCTAAGAATGTGATGAATGAAGATGAGAAAAATGATCAAATTACAAAGACAGATATTGTGGCACGGCAAAGCGAACCATCCTTTCCGTCTTTGTACCCCAAATTAAACAACTCATTGCTTCCTATAGTTTGAGAGGTGATGAAGTACAACAGGTTTTCATGGCATCCTTAACCAAACATTGGGCAAGCGTTAAAGGCACCTAGAGTCCTTTTGATCTCCAGGGCCGTCCATTGGAATATAACAGGGTGCCATTACAAATACAAATTGACCAACTATTGGGCAGGATAAAAATAAAATTCCAACGTAGAGCAAATTACACAGACATTGGCCGAACTAAACAAAAACAAGATAAGTTGTTTGAAGACTTTAGACACAGACCAGAAAGAGTGTTCAACTTATGTCTATGATCAACAACTCAAAGATACTCTACATGCAAATTTGCGACCAGTGTTATGTCGACAACGAATAAATTCGACAAATTTTTTCCCTATAAAATGGTGCCGTTTGGGTTTGAAGTACATGGTCGCTTCAAGGGAGGAAAAGCATGATTTAAGATACGCGATTGATCAATGAGAAGGCTATCCCTTGTGCCAGGGGTGTCAAACTCATTTGTTCGTGGGCCGCGGTGTAGTCATGGCTTCTTTTGGAGGGCTGGTATGACTGGTATACCCGAGTAGATGTGTGAGCGCCTCATATTGTGGGAGTTGCAAAACGAGCTGACGAGTAACTCGCTTTCAAATCAGACAAATACGAACTGGTCTAATATTTAAACTTACAACATTATTAAGAGGGAAGATAATTTGCAATTCGAGTAATGACATGATTATGAAGCACATTTTGACACCTGTGCCTTATACAAAGGTAAAGTAGGATTAGGAATTGCTTGCAATATAATTACGAATTAGTTAACACCTGTGTGATTGATTGATTGGATGATTGATTAATTGATTGTCAGAGTGAGTGAGTGAGTGAGTGAGTGAGTGAGTGAGTGAGTGAGTGAGTGAGTGAGTGAGTGAGTGAGTGAGTGAGTGAGTGAGTGAGTGAGTGACTTTTCTGTCGCCTGCACGTCATCTTTCTTGCATGGCTGCGTTGCTGTCTCAGCTGCATCTGACCGTTGAAAGATGCACAACACTCAATCCTGCCACTCTCATTCCCCTTCCTGAGGACGGCGGATTCCATGATTGTGTCGATGCTGCCCAACAGATTGCGAAGGCTCGGCCTGTTTTGGAAGATACGCCTCTGCCAGATGGTCATGTGGTTTTGTTGATGGGTCTTCTAAGGAAAATGAATCGGGTGTGACCCTTACTGGGTATGCCATTGTTACTGCCGACATGGTTTTGGAGGCTGCTAAACTGCCATCCTATGTGTCAGCACAGGCCGCTGAGCTCATTGCTTTGACTGGGGCCTGCAAATTGTTTGCAAACAAGTCCGTCACTATCTGGATTGATAGTCAGTATGCTTTTGCTACAGTGCACGTTTTTGCTCAGCAGTGGGGCAACCGTGGCATGATAACTTCTACAGCGAAGCCCGTCACCCATTCCACATTACTAACTCAACGTTTGGACGCTGTCCAGCTACCTTTGAAGGTGGCGGTTTGCAAATGTGCTGCTCACACTGCAAGATCTGATCCTGTTTCTCTTGGTAATGCTTTTGCTGACAAATCCGCTAAGGCCGCTGCAGAAGGCCTGCTCCATGTCCTCTCGTCTCTCGCTGATCATGATTCGATGTCACACATCTCCCCTGGTGTGTTGCTTGACATGCAGTCTCAGAGCCCCTCCCAGGAACGACACTCTTGGGAAAAACGGGGTGCAACTAAAAACGCTGATGGTCTTTTTGTGTGACCTTTGGGCGAACCTGTCTTGCCTCGTAACTTGTTCAAATGGGCTGCTATTTCGAGTCATGGGGTCACCCATGTCTCGACAGGGAGTATGGTGAAACAAGTTGAAGCTATTTATACGACATACGGTTTTGCAGCTTTTTCACGAGGCAATTTAAGACCTCAGAGAGGAAAGTTCCCGACTCTATTGTATCCGTTTCAGGCAATACATATGGTTTATATCCAATTACATAAATGTGAAGGGAAAGAATATTGTTTTTTCTGCATTTATTTGTTTTCTGCATTTATCTTATTGTAAAAAGGTGATCTCCGCAGACCCAACCTAAGTACGGAAGGTGAGCAAAGTCTGGTAATAGTGCCTGATCCTGGTGCCAAGATCCAGGGTTGACACGAAAGCTAGCAGAAGCCAATTTCCAAGACACCAACCCGAAGCTCAGGGTGTTGACTCTGAGGAGATCCAAACACATGAGCATTAGAGGGTCATTTGGTGAGTGCTTTAATCAGGCTGTGGCCTGCGCTAAGTCTGCCATGTGTTTTTGGTTGCTTTTGCTGGTTTGTGTTACCATTGTGTTTTTTCGGGGGTTATTTTATTTGGAGGGATAGAGTACCATGAGCCTCGAACATTATTCTCTCAGGCGACTGCTAACGCTAATTCTAGTCGATGTGGCTCATGGGGAGAACTTGCTAGACATAAGCGCGACACTAAATCCCCTTTTGATCATGTTGTTTGTGTTCCAGGAGCCGTCCGTGTTCCAACCTGTGTACCATGGCTTTTGTCTTGGGCTTATAATAACTCATTAATGTTTAGTAACAGGCGAAGAGAATGGCCAAGGCAGTGGTGAAGTCAGCCAGGTGAGCAGCAGGTGGGATTATGACCCTCCCTTCGATCGACAGCATCCACTTTTTTGCAGTCAGGATTGTCTCAAAGTCAGACATTACAAAAATCATATTTCACAGCAATCCATTTAATAAATGATATGCTTCAGATGAATGACTGCAAAAACAGGGCAGGGAGTATACATATCTTCCAAGCAGTACACAAAACAGATAAAAGGAGCAGATATAGTAACTGAGTTGGTGAAAGATGAACAAAAGGTGACACATGTATAGCAAGCAAGCTGAAATAGCAGCAATGACAAACGAGTTGGCTACTAGGGATGAGTGAGTACACCATTATCTGTATCTGTTCAATCAACTAGATTATCAACATCCGTACTCTGAATGGGGCTTAACCCGGAAGTGGGTGTGGTTCACCCCAGAAATAGGCTGATCCTGCCCCACAAGTTGTCTTTTTTGCCGGAAATGTATACGAGTTGATCGAGCTGACATAAAGCTACAACCTTCAAAAGTGGAAGCCAAGTCAACTCCATCAATTTGTCTTTCAAGTCCTGGTTTAGCTGTCCTCTTGTCAGAGCGGTACATGTGAACTTGAAGGGCGCCACGTGTGTAAAAAGTGGCAAAGCATTCTGCTACCCCACATGGAAATCTGAAGTTAGCTAAATTTCTGTGAATCCTCAAATGACGAACAAATGCAGGGGATTGAAGCTGTGGTGAAATTACAGTACTTGCATGAGTAATTCATTTTGATGGGAAGCAAACCGATTACTTCCTGTGTATTTGTTAGGTTCAGATTCAGCAAAAGGATCAGCAGACAAAACCAGTGAGACAGAATGTTGAGTCTTTTCTCGCGAGGAGTGCAAACAGACTTACATCAATCCAAAATACACTAAAGGTCTTGTTTACACTCCTCTCTTTTTATTTAGGAATGCCCTACCTACAATGTGAGACTAGCCCCTGATAGGTGGGGGGGAAAGCGTGGGCTTTGTCTCATGAGTGAAGAAACGAGATTCTATGTGAAACTAGAAGTCGCGGACAGGATCCCACGAGAAACGAAAAGTGAATGTTATGGGAAACAAAGTAGTTAAATAAAAAGAGTGCATAGACAAAATGACATGTGCAGACATCAACAACTTTCTTGGATTCCCAGATGTGTAGAAGGTCAGGAAGCTCCAGACAGCATCGTTTGACTTGTTGTGGACTGGGTGATGTCTGCAAGAAGAAACAGCAAGCATTCTGCGCAATAACTTTATTAATAAGTACTCATTAGGGAACGCATGATAACATATATATACAATTTATCTAACAATTCCCACCTGTTTTATCATAAGTTCCCGGAGAACAACTCATCACCCATATGGCCACTTCAAAAAGATTTTCAGCCGAGGGATCACATTTCGCAAGAACTAACTTACACACAGGAGTCATAATCGGCAAAGCTAGGGTCAAGAAACAAAACCGGACAGGTTTACCACAATAGAGTCGCCGACCGGGTCGACACTAGAGAAGGAACCCGCGTCGTTCGAAAGGTCATCCCGTTGGAGCAACGGGAAAGTCTCAGCTGGTGGAGAGATAGCAGCCGTAATTAGTCTGTTAATTAGGGATCGGAGACAAGGGATGCAACAACAGCCACACAAGGTCAAAATGGCAGAGAAAACGGCTAAGGAGACCAGGGCAGAGGAAACCAGGGTGCGGTACTTTCCGAACACGTTCAACCAGTCGGTCCAAACGTCTGTGTTCACCCCACTGTGCTCCTCCATCTTCCCGTTCAAGGTCCGCAGGCCCTCAAGGGCCTGGGACAGGCTTCCGCCGGCTGCAGTATCATTCGGAATAAACGTGCAACATTGCTCACCGAACATGGCGCAGACACCGCCCTCCTTTGAGAGAAGCATGTCAAGGGCCAGTCGATTCTGGAAAGCCATGAGGGAAGTAGCGGCCAGTTGGGAGTGGACCGCCCTGAAACCCGCCTCGGACCAGATTCCAAGCCTCTGCACGTTGTAATGGACGTAGTTAATCCTGTCAACAGTTTTGTCAATAGTACACCACCAACACAGGGCGGATTCAAAACCAGCTGCTATCTGATCCACCAACTTATACTCATCCGGTACTCCTCTAGGAACACCAATGGCGTCAATGTAAGTTGGATTAGCCGCGCCCCGCCACTCGGCGCTTCGTTTCGTTCTCGGCCAGAAAACGGGAACCACGGACTTAGCAAAAGATGTTAGATCATAAGAGGACATCGGTAAAAAATGAACAGGTAGCAATAGAGTTACCAAAGCGCAAATTCCAGAGCCGTCGAAAGGCAACCTATCATAAAGTTTGTTACTATTACACCAAAACCAAACATCACTACGAGCAATGGGCAAAAAAGGGGCAGTGACATTGGTCATGGACCCACACCATAGAGGAGGTAGGGCGCCGAGCCTCTCACCGGTACCAGGTAATCTAATACATGTAAAATTACCCTTAGCTACATCGGACGAAAAAAGGGGTTTATATTTTGTCATAGAGGCAACAGGGTAAACCTTATCCCATTTAAAACAATCATGAGTGGGTGAAATGGACAGGCTTAACATTAAAGTAACAGCACACTTAGGACCTATATTCGCAGGTATGATTTTCAAAAGAGGTCTTGGACCCATGCATGCAACGCAACCGGCGCCAGCCATCTTTGCGGCCTGCTCAGCCATAAGAAGCCAGTTGTTAGTATGACCGCTTATCCCTGTGGAAGCCACAAAATAGCTGTCTACATCAGTGAGGAGCGTACTTGTGATTTTCGCTCCTGCTGACAGGGTGTATTTATTTGTAACGGGACGGTCTGCGACCGACATTGTTCTATTAAGGCAAATAGCAATAGGAAAGCGAGGATCGATTCCAGAGGACCAAGCCCACAGTTGAAAACCCCAACAAGAAGTGTTAAACAAGGTGGCATATGGAGGACGAATATGACCATCAGGGAGTGTAAGAGTCAAAAGGAGGCTTGTGCCCCGATTTATCAAAGTCACTCGTTTAGCAAAGAACACAGCCTCGTCACTGGAACCAGAGGGCCAATACCCTCGCATTTGC
Organism: Syngnathus floridae; assembly: GCF_059516105.1. Taxonomy (NCBI): domain Eukaryota; kingdom Metazoa; phylum Chordata; class Actinopteri; order Syngnathiformes; family Syngnathidae; genus Syngnathus; species Syngnathus floridae. Next base: position 13,040,780 of record NC_142421.1, on the reverse strand, counting down.
GTGGTGACAAGGGTGCCCCAGCCGGTGTTAACCGGGTGGCCAGTTAAATACCACCAATACCAGAGCCATCTATCTCCAGTAGTGGGGCGACCATTACGAAACCCTTTCAAACTTTTCAAAGGTAAAATAATAGAAGAAGATGTGTTAGGAGCCCTCTAATAATATAACTCCAACCTTGCTAATTGCATGAGTGTTCCTGCAGCCAGTGACACACTTCCTATCAGGAACAAGTATCTTAACATGAGACCGACATCACCATCATAATTAATGTGTTTTCTTCTTTAATTTCAGGGCTCCTGTTTTGTCCAAGCCCAAGGAAGTTTTGTCTAAAAGGTTTGGTAATGTGCTTTATGTTCCTGTTCACCAAAAAATACATAATCCCATTAACACATTTTTTGTCTGTAATTAATTGAAATATTTTAGAATATGGGTCATTCTATTAATGATTAATATTAAATCACTGAGTCAGCATTTAAATTGTACAGTGAGGAACTTAATTTACAATGATTACCTACTGTTAATAGTACTGCATTGCCATATACAATACTGTTGTATGTATTGTATGTTACATTATATGTTGTATGTTGTAATGACCGCTTCATTTGTTTGTACAGTAAATAAACCAGTAATGTAAACGCAACTGAAATTGCAGTATTTCATTGATATTCATTCTGCAGTTAAACAACTAATACTGTAAATGCAACTGACATCACAGTATTTAACTGTTATGTAGCATACAGTTAAACTACCTAATACTGTATATACAACCAAGACCACAGTATTTGACTGTTTTTTGCTTTACAGTAAATACACCAATACTGTAAAGTACATCTACCACTTGCTGCCAGTTAATTACTGTAAAATGTTTTTACAGTAAGTTACTGGTTAATTGCTGCCAGTTAATTACTGTAAAATGTTTTTACAATAAGTTACTGGTTAATTGCTGCCAGTTAATCACTGCAAAATGTTTTTACAATAAGTTGCTGGTTAATTGCTGCCAGTTAATTACTGTAAAGTTTACAGGAATTTTTTTACAGTGTGCAGTTGCGCGATCGGACAAATATGCCCAAATAAAAAATTGCTTAAAAAAGGCGGGGGGGGGGGGGGGGGGGGGTTGTCTTGAAACTGATTAAAAATGTTTCCATTATTTGTAATAGGAAAAATAGATTCGGAATTCGACCGATTTGCTTCTCGAACCGCCTTCTGGAACGGATTGTGGTCAAAAACCAAGGTTTGACTGTATTTTTTGCTATTCTTGTTAAAATCAGACTTACATGTGAACTGGAAATGACAATAATAACACAGTGAAAGCCAAATTGAGCAAATTGGCTATTTCAGAAGTGTGTGTCAAACTGGTAGCCCTTTGCCTTAATCAGTACCCAGGAAGTAGCTCTCGGTTTAAGAAAGGTTGGTGACCCCTGCTCTACGCTGTGGTCTGCTGGGGTGGGGGCAGTTCTGACCGGGACAGGGGGAGACTGAATAAGATGGTCAGAAGAGCGAGCTCTGCCCTGGGCTGTCCCCTGGACTCCATTGAGGTTGTGGGTGAGAGGAGTACGTTGATTAAGCTTAAATCCATCATGGACAACACCTCTCACCCCCTCCATGAGATTGTGCAGTCCCTGAGCAGCTCCTTTAGCGGCAGACTTTTGCACCCTCGGTGTAGGAAGGAACGATTCAGCAGATCCTTCATTCCCTCTGCTGTCAGACTTTACAACGTGCATGCCACCTGATAAAATGAATGTGTTTCATCTCTACTAGCAGCACTTGTGTTTCTCCTTGTCTCTTATTTACCCTTTTTTGTAATTCTGGCACTTGTTTTATTCTTGCACTTGTATTATTCTTGCACTCATATGCACTGCTGTGACTAGTGAATTTCCCCGCTGTGGGATGAATAAAGTTCAATCAATCAATTAAACAGACACCTGTGTGCGCGTGAACTGGGAAGGGACGGAGGAGACACGCTCGCAACCGATCATGAGCGCTGGCTCATGTGCGCGTTCCCGTTAGGACGAGTTTCATTTCTGTGGCTCGCTATGGGGCACGCAGGGCAGCGGACCACTTATTGATTTTATGACTCAATGCGTCAAGACAGTCTAAACGTAGACGCGGGCCGCACATCATTGTTTTAAGCAAAGGGGCAAAATAGAAATGTTTATATTTTCAAAAGTTCTATTATGCTACCTTGATGCATTGGTATCGCACACTGTCCCACACAAACATAGCCTTTGTCTGATGAATTGGTCACCCTATGGATCCCCGTGAGGGAGGCTACCACAGCGGGCACTCCTTCTGCTTTCCAGTCGGACGTCCATTGGATCAGGCCAACAGCTTTGACTGCACGTTTCATCGCTTTGTGGTTTTGTCACAAAATAGCCCTTTGTGCCCCCACCCCAAAAAAAACACACATTGTCAGGGAGTCAAAATTATCTATTCAAAGTAACTAAGGGGCAGTAAATTGCATATTTACATGGCATGAAGACAACTGTAACCATGAAGAGAAGACCGAAGGGGTGGGAGACGTGTTGTGTGTGTGTGGAGCGAGGGGGTCACAGGGCGAGGGCGATGGTGGCATTGACCCTGAGATTTTCCACATCTCTGGCCACCCGCTGCATGGCGGCCAAATTGGATCCTTCCAGGGAGTCCAGTATGCCTGAAAGCGCAAAGGCAGGAGAACGACACACAAAAACTGCAAATAAACATTTTGATTTTTGTAGACATGACGACAAAAGACAATGCTGCGGAGGAGCCTGGAGAAGAGTCGACAAGACCGGTCAGAGCAGATTGAAAATACAGGCCAGTATGTTTGCACACCTCTGTATCTCTCGATATTAGCTGGAGTGACCTCAAACTCAGAAGCGCAATGGCTTTAGAACCATGACCAGTCAGCCGTGCCCAAAGCTGTGCCCGGACATGAAGTGTTAAAACACGGCGACAAACATTTGCGCATGTAAACATTTTGGATGAGGCTAATTTTCACAGTGAAAACAATGTCACCGTAACCACTTGTCGATATCCGTGATGTCTCAGCTCAAAACACAGATGACACCTTCTGAATTGCATCAAGTGATGAAACCGCTGCTGCCAAGCTTCCATCCAATGACACTTGTGCATTGTCAAAACATTTGTTTTTTGTGCCCTGACCAGGAAGCGGCCACCTTCAATTAGATCATTTCCTAGTTTGCCGCACTGAATTGTGCAAGCCTACCTTCCACAATCTTGTGGTACGCAAAGTGAAGGTAGAGCAGGAAGAGCATGTGCAGCGCAGAAACTGTCGTGCACAGCAGCAGGCGAGGCATGGAACCCACCGTGCGGGACAGCAGAGCCGCTACCTGATAGACAAGAGGCACTTTCGCTAAGACGGCGGCTGACTACGACGGACCCCCAGGGGCTAAGCAAACATGGCATCACCATGCGCAAGGTGGACAGTCCTCCCAGCACCAGCCAGAGGGCGTAGAAGAGCTGGTGAAAGTGCACGTTGTAGCTCACCAGGAGCGCCACGCAGTGGCCGAACAAGCCATAGCCCTGAGCACACAAAAGGGATGTTTTTTTTTTAATAGTCCAGACCCACCAATTGACACGCCTAATAAAAGGCATGCGTGCGTCTGGGTGCTTGCCGTGTCTCACCAGTAGGGAGAGGCTTTGCAACATGGTGATCTGAGCATTGAGTAGATATGCCAGGAAGTAGATCAGAGAAGAAACTCCTAGCCAGTAACCAAAACACGTTCCGATGGCCGTTCCCATCAACGTACCCTCTCTCTGCAAAACACATGCGCGTGTCATCATGCTGCCTTTATTTGGGGTGGGGTGGGGGGCTCTCACAATGACAGTCCCGGATGTCTTCATCCCGTGCAATAAGATGGCAACCAATGTGAAGACCAGCATGAGCGGACCATACAGCTCACCTGCAATCTTCTACACACAAACACAGTGTGTAAGCAGTGTGCTGCAAGTGACACAGGGAGTGAGCATACCTGAGGGAAGTTGATCATGCGGACAGGAATCATGGACTCGATCAACCTGTGCGTGCGCACACACAACAATCAACTTGAACATGACAAGAAAGGATGTCAGCAGACAGCAAGTAGCGGCGGCTCCTTACCTGCTGCGCACCTGAACGGGTTCCACGTCAAAGTAGGGCCTCAGGATGTCAATGTTGGCGTACAGATTGAAAGCTCGAGATGCCTGGCGCTTTCCTGCTTGCCACACCTCAAAACCACAACACCACCAGTTAGAGATCGACGCCAAAGGTGAAAAGGCACAGAGATAAAATGTGCAAGGTTGACTCACTTCATCTGCCACCTGCCTGCCCAGCTGACCCTTGAAGCCCTTCATACCCAAGAAGTCCCCGTCTTGGTTGTCGGCGTCCGCTGCTTCTGCCGCAACTTCCTCCTCTTCCTTCATCCTCTGATGTAGCTCTCCCATGTCCTCGAAACTGGAGCCCGACGTGTCATCCATGTTTTCCATGTCGATGACTGCCGAGCCACCGCCCTGCGCCCAAAGCCGCCTATGTGTCACTTTGTTGGCCCACCCGCACAACCTCCCGCCCGCACACACGCCCGCGCGCACATACACATGCCCATGCGCACACACGCGCACAAACACACACACACACTAGGGCAGGGATGGGCAATTAATTTTTACAAGGGGCCACATGAAAAACCTGAGTTGTGTCAGAGGGCCACACCTACGACAACTTAAACCTGCTCAATTTTCTTCCATTGTAAAATGTACTAAATTATTTATTTTAAATAGTTGGTACTGGTAATTAGAAGAATACAATTATTCTGTTTATATTTATATTAAGCTATGTGAAATTGTGGTGTATAGGTCAAATAAAAAAAACAATCATTAATCAGTACAATTTTTTCTTAACTCCTTTAACTTTTCCTCAAATGACAAAGCCGCTGCATCTCTGGGTGTGAAGTTTGATAAAAAGTCCTTGTTAGGCTTGCAGTTTTGCTAGCAATGCGTCAGCCTCTGATACACCCTGTTTATCAGAGAGATGTATTTTTTCCTCATGCTTGGTCATGTAGTGGCGACTCAAATTATATTCTTTAAACACAGCGACCTGTGTACCACAAATCAGGCACACGGCTTTACCTTTCATTTCTGTAAAGAAATACTTGGCAGTCCATGTCTTGTTGAAAACACGGCGCTCCTTGTCAACTTTTCTTTTCTGAGGGTCAGCACACATTTCTCAGGCAGCATTACTTCGCACTGTTCACCTTCACGCACAGCTCACATACACTGCACGGAAGTGCGACGCCTTTCAAAATAAAACAGTTGTATTGCACGCACGACACTAATTTTTTATTCTTTTTTTAAATTAAGTAGTAATCAAATATCATTTACGATTGGCATCATGCGGGCCGGACAAGGACGCACAAAAGGGCCGGATGTGGCCCGCGGGCCGTAATTTGCCCAGGTCTGCACTAGGGTGACCAGATGTCCTCTTTTCCCCGGACATATCCTACTTTTCAGCCCCAAAGATATGTCCGGGGGAAATTTCCAAAATTGTCCGGGATTTTGTTCGACTGCCTCACATGTACAGTCCGTTGTCAATAGAACTGCCACTCCGTTCCATTTGACTCTGTCCAGGTTTCTCTGTAATCGTTCGCAAATAAGTCAAGCCCTTCTCCTCAAATCTAGCCACTTTGCTGATTGTGTACACACACAAAGGAAGTAGGCGAGTGCTTGCCAGCGAGAGTGTACAAACAATGCCGAAACGAAAATGCACGTTTAAGGAGGAATAATTTTTTTTTTTTTGCATGCTTTCCCCAGCGTCGTGAAGACCTTTTTTTTTTCAAATGCTGCACCAATGGTCGTAATTCTTTTGTCTTTTTATTTTTATTCACTTTTTTTTCACTATAAAACTAAAAAATGTTAGTGCACATATGTCAGGGATGAGAAGGGCAAATGAAAAAAAATCACTGAAAAGTAGCCGGGGTCTGGGGGCCGCATGCCCCACTGGGGGGACCAAAGCCCCCCCCCCCTTGCCGCAATGGGTCAGGGGCCACGGGCCCCCATTGAGGGCTGCAGGGGCCACAGGCCCCTATTGGGGGCCACAGGGCCCACAGGCCACCATTGTCTATTTCCCTGGCACGATCCTTGTCTTTTTTCTCTAAAACTTTCGCCATACTGGCTAAAACCTTTGCTAATTAGGCAAATGAGTAGGCAAATGATGTGACGAAAGTAGCGCCAAAATGCTGCCGAAAATAAGGCGGCTGTTGTCGCAATACTGCTGTCAGCCGCCCCCCCCACGCACACATATAAAAACAATTTTGTCAACGGATCTACACGATTCACGAAAATGATACTCCCAACGGAAAAACACGAAAATCCGTGGATCCGTGGAAGATTCTCATCCCTGATATGTTTTTGCTCATCTAAATACGTTCTTGTTGTTGTACATATGTACATAAGCACAGACTGCAACGGACAATCGGGACTGCAGAAAAGATAATTGGGATCAACCTCCCATTTATCCAAGACTTGTACCTGTCCAGGACCAGGAAACGTGCAAGTAACATCTCTACAGACCCCTTTCACCCAGGTTGCAGTCTGTTTGAACTACTCCCCTCCGGACGGCGTTATAGAGCTCTGTACGCCAAAACCAGCAGACACAGAGACAGCTTGTTCCCCCAGGCTGTTGCTCTGATGAACTCACACCACTCTTAGAGTCTCAGAGTCACTGCTGTGCAATAACATCCTGCTCCCCACACCTTTTTTGAATTGTCTACACTATTTGTACTGTGTCCTCTCTGCATCCATTGCAGCCTGGTCATCCTGGAAGAGGGATCCTCCCATCTGTGGTCTCTTCTCAAGGTTTCTCATTTCCCCTAGTTGGAGTTTTGCGTTTTTCCTTGCCCTCCTGGGAGTTTAAGATCAGGGGATGTCTGAGAATATTTGTCATTTTTCACACGTCCTGAGTGTTGTTAGTCACCTAAATGTTGAACAGAGGCTGTGATGTACCGAAGTCAAATTCCTTGTTTGGCACGCCCAAAAATGGCGAATAAAAATTCTTGAATCTTGAATATGTTGTTAATGTATACACACACGCACGCACACGCACACGCACACACACACAGTGCTCGTAGACGTTCCAGCAGCTGACGACGGCGACACGGAGCCTACCTGGACGAGGTGGTCGTCAAAGCTCCCCCACGGTTCCGTCACCGTGCTGGTGCGCCCGGGGCCCGTCGACATAATGTTGTTGGGTGGTGGTCGTCCAGCTGTGCTCAAATGACTAATAGCTCCTTCGTGCGTTGGACCTACATAAAATTACTCCTGATGTGGATGGACAGTTTTACCTGTGAAATTGGTATATAAACACACACTGCAACGCATCCGCTTGGATTTTTTTCACAGACCGGAAAGAAAGAAACGCTTGACTCCGCCCAAAGGGAGGCGTTACCATGACGTCACGCATGGTAGGGGATGTGGCGTCTTCCGGAGGGCTTCCAAGATGGCGGCGTGAAAATACTTTTTTTTTTTTTGCCGACAAAAAAAAAAGACATCCCCAATACCTATAAACACAAAACAAACAAACCAAAGCACACACCAAAAAAAAAACTAAAATGAAAAAAAGAAATAAAACTAAAAACACATTTTAGACATCTTAAATACAAAGAATATACAACCAGAGCAAATATCTTACAGAGACAGCCTTTCAATAAATGAGGTCAGTTTTACTGCATTCTTGGTGTTAATAAGCTAGGATTTCAGATATTCTTCCAATGCAGAAAGTTTGGTCTCGTTTTAAAGAAGCGACATTTGTGGATGTATTGTTTGGCCAACAAAATAGTATTGTTAATAAAAAATCAGATTTACCATTATGAAAAAAGCCATATTTCACATCAGAGATAGTAAGAGAAACAAAGAGCAACCCTTTTGAACAAGCCCATTACTGAAAGTCAAGCCAAAACCTTTGTACAAACTCACACCAAAAAACAAAAAAAAAAAAGGTCTATATCTTGAATTTCACCTTCACAAAAAAACATAGTTCCCTACATCCATTTTAAAGTTCGTCTTCAAAAGTTTCTTGGTTGGGTAAATATTATTGATAATTTCAAATTGGAGTTCCTTTGTTTTTGGTGGGACCGGAAATTTCAAATACTTGCATCTAATCACTTTTATATTTCCTGAGCTGAAGTCTTTCAAAATATAACCACGTTTCAAAGTACCAGATAACCAGTTCCCCCCCCCCCCCCCCCCAAAAAAAACAGCCTCTAATAAACTGTTGTTATCATGACAAAAATCAATCCCATTAACATGTAGCAGCCTCAAACATGGAGTTATCTTTGAGTACATTTTATCTTTTTTAACAATGTTAATCAGGGATAATGGTGTCATGCCGTTCAGATTTGTGGGTTGTTGTTGTCTTGTATTTTTTGTTGTATTGTCATTTCATGTTTTATTTTGATAAGCAACTCTCCTCTCGTTTCAGATCGTGGGCCCTTCCTCTGTGCGTCTGATTGTTTTCCCTGCTCCTAATTGTGTGCACCTGTGCCCTTACCTTTCTGTGTGTATTTAGTCAGCGTCTTCCCCTTGTCTTGTGCCAGTGCATCTTGTCTCGTCAGGTGCACCAGCTGTCACGTTAACTGAAAGATACTTTCGAATACTGCTGGATTCTGTCCACAATTTAGGGAGCGCGTTATCTGCGCCTCACGGCAAAAGCCATTGCCAATCACCTGTTATCCAATTTACTCACTGCGTGCTCGTTTGATTTCTTCAGATTTAGGAAAATGCTAAGACACTGAAGCACAAATTAGACTTACACAGGTTGGTTGAGTTCAATCACAATTCTTGTTCAGACAGCTCTATTTTCAGGAAAGTACAATACAGCGCTGGGCCCTTCAAGAGCAGAAAGTCTCCATTCAGAAAAGGTTTGAAATGTGGGCCGAGATTGATGGGTGATGAGTCTTTGGGGTGGGGCAAGTTTGCCATGGGAGTGGGTGCTGGTTATGGGCGATTCGGTATGTGTGGGGGCTGTTGTCTTCCATCCCGTCTTTCGGCCTTGGCGATCATCTTTGGCCGAGTCCTTGGCTGGCTCCCTCTGGCACCTGCTGGTTTTATCTCCATGTGACCTTCCTGTGAACATTCTTCTCCAATCTTGGACATACACTGTCGTACCTCATTCTTTTAATTTTGTCATTTTGTACGAAATTATGTTCGCTTTTGGCTGTGACATCATTAATCTATTGCTGTACTTTTGATACTTCATGTCTTTGCTTATTCTTAGATTAATCATGCTTCCAATCATTTTGTCATTTTGTATGAAATTATATTATAAGATGAGAAAGAAAATGTGAAAAAGAAATACATAAACAAATAACGAAATACATACATACATATATAGTACATACATATAGACAGACAGACATCGAATGATTGCCCATTCGGTCACTCAGCCCTTCAGTCAGCCACTCAATGAATCACTCAATCAATCAATAAACCAATGAATCAATCAATCAATCAATCAATCAATCAATAAACCAATCAATCAATCAATCACACAGGTGTTAACTAATTTGTAATTGTATTGCAAGCAATTTAAACTCTAATGGAATATGATGATGTCCATATCTGTTTTATCAAATTCTAATCCTACTTTACCTTTGTATAAGGCACAGGTGTCAAACTCAAGGCCTGGGGGCCAGATGCAGCCCGCCACATGATTTTATGCGGCCCCCGAAGACAAATTTTGCTTTTTATTCATGTGTCATTACTCGAATTGCAAATCGTCTTCACTTTTGATAATATTTTATTTTTAAATATTAGACCAGTTTTTATTTGTCTGATTTGAAAGCGAGTTACTTGTCAGTTTGTTTTGTAGCTTTTACTCTATATAATATGAGGTGCTCACACATTTATTTGGGTATGACAGTCATACCGGTCCTCCGAAAGAAGCTATGACTACACTGCGGCCCGTGAACAAATGAGTTTGACCCCCCTGGTACAAGGGATAGCCTTCTCATTGATCAATCACGTATCTTAAATCATGCTTTTCCTCCTTTGAAGTGACTATGTACTTCAAACCCAAACGGCACCATTTTATAGGGAAAAAAACTTGTTGAATCTATTTGTTTTCGACATAATACTACCGCAATCATCTTAAATTTGTTCAGTTTATCAATCCCTTCCATTGTTTATCCTGCAAATGAATCACGTGAATAATGTGTTATTCAAACTTTAACGTTCATAATCCACCTGTTCCCAATTTGTTTGGCGTCTGTATGTTATTGTTCTAATTTTTTACATTTAATACTCTCCCACCTATTTGATCCTATCTTGTGAAGGTTTACAGTTTATTACAAGCTATTTTGAAACTCTTCACACTTGTTACCAGGCTTTGGCTTCATCTCATGATGTTGTCTCCCATTCACATCATTTCTGCCAAGCTACTTCTTCTCCTCCGTCCAGCATGTTGAAGACTTAAAATCCATCAAATCTGAAAAGACTTAAAATCTCACAATTCCCCCCCTTTTTTTTTTTTTTTTCTACCTCCCCCTTTTGACACATTCAATGGTTAAAAAGTAAAAATAACAATGTCGATGGTGACATACCCATCGCCAGCTGGACTTCGGTGTACCTCCAGATGCCATCCTAGCCTGGAATCACCAATTCTCAGTCCCTGAAACTCAACTGGCAGCATCTCACATGGCTGTATGAACAAAAGCCACCACCCACCTGTAGCTGTGCATGCAGCTCTCCGTACAATAAACATCCATAATACCAAAAAATAAAATTCATAATGATAAAAATAATCCACACACGGGCGCATGTGAAACGCATGAAATAGAAAATTGGAGCCTGCCGAGCCTGTCATGAAACCGATCACATTTACAAACTCATTATGAAAAGTAAGGGGTTAGTTGTTAATGCATGTTCACAGACATGACACAAAATTCTCCAAGACTGCAGTTGACAACCTGCAAAGTAAACGCAAGTTTAACAAATAAAGCACAATCTGCTCCTTGGGTTGCTGTTAGAGGCTGCAATACAATTAGGTAAAACATCAAAACAAAGCAAGTGTTGGATTTTGCCCACAATTTAGGGAGCGCGTTATCTGCGCCTCACGGCAAAAGCCTTTGCCAATCACCTGTTATTCAATTTACTCACTGCGTGCTCGTTTGATTTCTTCAGACTTAGGAAAATGCAAAGACACTGAAGCAGAAATTAGACTTACACAGGTTGGTTGAGTTCAATCACAATTCTTGTTCAAAAAGCTCTGTTTTCAGGAAAGTACAATACAGCGCTGGGCCCTTCAAGAGCGGAAAGTCTCCATTCAGAAAAGGCAAAGTCCAAGGTTGTTAGATCAGTTTTATATTCAGTAGCACATTGTGGGCTGGGATTGATGGGCGATGAGTCTTCGGGGTGGGGCAAGTTCGAAGGAGAGTCTGCTTCCATGGGAGTGGTGCTGGTTATGGGCGATTCGGTGTGTAGGTGGGGGCTGTTGGTGTGTGTGTGTGTGGAGGAGGCTGTTGTCTTCCATCCCGTCTCTCGGCCTTGGCGATCATCTTTGGCCGAATTCTCGGGTGGGGGCTGTTGTCTTCCATCCCGTCTCTCGGCCTTGGCGATCATCTTTGGCCGAATTCTCGGGTGGGGGCTGTTGTCTTCCATCCCGTCTCTCGGCCTTGGCGATCATCTTTGGCCGAGTTCTCGGGTGGCTCTTTCTGGCACCAGCTGGTTTTATCTCCACGTGGCCTTCCTGTGCACATTCTCCTCCAATCTCGGACATACACTATCGTACCGCATTCTTCCAATTGTGTCGTCTTGTGCGAATTTATGTTAGCTTTTGGTTGTGACATCATTAATCTATTGCTCTTACCTGGCTATGTAAAGTTTGTGCTTTTGATACTTCATGTCTTGGTTTACGTCATTATATTCTTAGTTTAATCATGTTTCCAACCGTATCTTTTCTTTGTTAGGCCAAGATATTTCCCTCTGTGCAGAACGTTCAGTAGTAATCAAAAAGATGGCGTCTCGCATTAGGCAACATATGGCGTTTAGTCAAAACACAAGTTATAAAACACAAGATATAATCAAATACTGAACGGTCACGACGACTGTGGCCGTGTCCATGATTTAGAGAAAAAACATCAGGCATGCATCACACAGTTCTCTAAAGGTCATTCAGCTATTTGGGCAATATATCAAAAGACATTTATTATGCAGTGCACAGAAATACATATTGAATCATGAAGTTGTAGCAACTTCTGTTATTATCGTATTATCAAAGAATGTCTAGTTATGTCGTCTTTATTGGTTGATTACGTGAATATACTTGTCTGCTTATATACTTTATCCAAAGAGATGTGAGCCTATCTGTTATCGTGGCTATGCGGGTTTTTTGTCTTTCGACCCTATCCCTTCACTCCCTCTGTTGACCTCAGTTTAACTGAGGTCACCAAAAATCCGTATGTGTTCATGCTCCCTCTGTTGACCACCCCCCCGTTCCAGCCGTGCGCCTTTCTAGCTCCATCACAATTATAAATGCCTTACTGTGGGTCCTCCGCGGCCACCTCAACCAGCCTCAGTACCGCCTCCGGATTCATTAGTAATGTGGACATCATGTACCCGGGGGGCTGTTCCTGCCTCCCCACAATGGCCGTCACCATCACCTTCTGGCAAAGGGAGCGGATACACGGAAAACAACAACAGCCACAAAGCACAAACACACCCATAGTTCCCACTACTGCCGTTATCGCTGACCCTATCATTCCCGCGTATCTACCAAACCACTTACTCACCCACTTATCCCACCAACGCACACCCAGGCCCGAGTTAGACGACATTTCCAGGGAAAGGGCCCTGAGCCCGCGGAGGGCTCTAGTGAGTGTGCCGTCTGGGGCCGTATTGTTAGGAATGTACGTGCAACACTCATCTTTAAACATGGAACACACTCCTCCTCTCTCTGCCAGCACCATATCTAGTGCTACACGATTCTGGTGGGTCATCAATGACGTGGCGGCCAACTGCCCATGAATCGCTGTTACTGCCTCTGTCGTAAAGTTAGCCAGCCTCTGCTGATTATAATGAACATAATTAATTCGATCCACATTTTTGTTTGGGGTCACCCAGAGAAAAATAGACTCAAAGCCCGCAGCTACCTGGTCAGCCAATTTATACTCATCTGGGACTCCACGGGGAACTCCAATAGCGTCTATGTAAACGGGGGAGGTGGTACGCGTCACATCTGATAAATAGTCCCTACGGACCCTCCTCCCGTACTGCCTCCTGGCGGACCAGCCCGAATAGTCTGCAAGGTCGCCGCCTATAGAGAACAAAGTCACAGGGGAGATCAATGACACCAGAGCACAAGTCCCTTCCCAATGTGGGGGCAGCCATCCCACCAAACGCCTACCGCCGCACCACCACCAGATATCTGCTCTGCTCTTCACCAACCTTTTCGCGCTCCGATTTCCTGTCAAGTTCACAAAGTGGGTACACAATTCCAACGGTACCCTCCCCAAAAGCAGAGCGTCAGATGTCCTCAAATCTCTCACCACACACGTATGATTTCCTACCATAGGGACCTGGAACGTTGGTGGTTCCATGTCGGGTGCCAAGGGAAACACTTCATCATAACCCCGACACAAAGGGCTCACATTATCTTTAGACATTAACTCTATTAAACAGTACCAATCCGGTTTTGTGGCTGGTTCAAGGTTCTGGCCCGTGCCTCTAGACCTCCCGAACGCGGAGGGCACTACTCGTAACAATGGTCTGGGGGGAGCACACACAATACAATTACTAGCCTGTGTGCGTTTAGCCACATCAGTTGCTGTTTGCATCCATACATTAGTCATGGCATCTACCCCTGTGGATGCTAGAAATCTCTGCGGAAGCGTAAGACTGTCAGTATCAAAGACCTTAACTTTTGCCGTGGGCAGCAACAATTTGTCCGCCGGGGGCGCACTAGCTCCGGGAGTTATTAATCGAATCTTGATCAACCCCAGGGGATCAGTCCCCTCTATATCGGCCCCAAAGAAAAGATAATAGCCCTTCGGATCCCCCCGGCATGCTCTCCATGTCTCAATTTGTCTGTAATTTGGGTCAGCATTGAAAGTGGTTATTGTAAGTAAAATTTGAGTGTCTGTTTCTGCCTTAGTCAATTCCCCCCTTGACAATTCAAAATTTTTTATCGGATTAGTTGGGACCCACGAGCCAGTATAAGCTACTACAGAACCCCAAGTGTCGCACTCAGAAGGATCGTAAGGGCACAAATACAGATCGCTAATTTTAGCAACTTTTCTGGACACTCCCCTCTGTCCCGGAGTTGTCTGACAGACGAAAACTTGGCACACATCAAACTGATAGGTTCGCGTGGTGCCCAGGGTGTAGTCCAGGGACAGACCTCTAAATCGTTCCAAGCACGTGTCAACCTGTTTGAGTGGCGGCTGTTCCCGACGCCACCTTAATGTCACTTGTGTCTCTCCTCTCGTAGGTTCAAAAATGCCTTGGAATTTGAAAATGTCTGCGAGCGGTACTACAACAATGAGTGTTATGATTAATACCGTACAGGACAGTGTCATCCAATGCATCAGTCGTCGTCCTGCGCCGCTTCCCCGCAGTGGGCTGGGGCGCACTGGCTCAAGTGGAACCATGTTGCCCCTTTTCCCCTCAAGCGGAGGGCGTGGGACGTCCTCTCGGTTACTTCGTACGGACCGGTCCATCTTGGCTCGGCCCACTTTCTCTTCAAACTTTTCAAGTAGACCCATGATGTAGTGAGAGTCTCCACCGGGTTCTCACTGCTTTTCTCTGTCGTGCTGACCTGTTTGGAGAATAATCGAACAAGACGGTTGAGCGCCTCGAAGTACGGCTTATACCTGAGGGGCTCCATTTTTTCCTCCGTCCCTGTTCCTGCTGCTGGTCCGGGGAACTGCTGTCCTCTAGAGAGCTCGTACGGTGTGAACTTGGTCTGTGAACTGACTGAGCTTCGAATGGACAACAATGCTAGCGGCAGCGCATCCAGCCATGTCAATTTGGTTTCTGCCATTATTTTGGCCATTCGGTTTTTTAGGGTCTGATTCATCCTTTCGACCTTCCCTTGTGATTGTGGGCGATAGACGGTTCCGAAAACATGTTTGAGTCCCAGAATTTTTTCTACCCTTTGAAGATCTTTGTTTTTAAAATGCCGTCCGTTATCTGATCGAATACGCCGAGGAAAGCCGTGAGTTGGAATATACTGGTTCACCAAGGCCTTGATGACAGAGGCCGCGTCCTCGCGTTTACATGGATATGCCTCGGGCCATCGTGTGAACGTGTCCACAATCACCAGCAAATATCGCTGTCCTCTCACCCGATCAAGCATATCAGTAAAATCAATTTGTATTTCCTCACCCGGTTGCCGGGGCAATGGAAACGTCCCTTGGAGAGGTTTCATAGTTGGCCGAACATTGTGCAATTGACACACCTGACAATTATCCACCACCCTGTCAATTGTGTCTCGCATGTGTGGGTGCCACCAGTGCAAAAGTGATCGTGTTATTTGCTTCTTACCCACGTGTGCTGCCCCATGCGCCTCCTCTACCAGGACACGGAGCCGTCGAGCCGAGGGAATAGGACGTCCGTCTGGATGCCGCCACAAGCCAGTGTCATCCTTGGACGCTCTATTAGCCTTCCAAGCTGTTTTTTCTTCTGGGGAAGCCTGTTTTTGGTCTTCTAACAAGGTCTCTACCGTTATCTTTGGAAACATTTCGACCGGATCTACCTCGGTGCTCATCATTTGGTATACCGGCCGGTACCCTGCTGTCTGTTTGGCTGCCTGATCCGCGGCCTCATTTCCTTTCTCTACCCAAGTTGTGCCCTTACTATGTCCTTTGCATTTGATCACCGCGACCTTGCTGGGTTTCATCAAGGCCTCCCGCAACCTCATCACTTCTTCCTGATGTTTAATTGGCTTCCCTGTTGCTGTCAAAAACCCTGCTCTAAGCCATTGCATCAATTCCACATGTACAACTCCACAAACATATGCCGAGTCTGTATACACATTCACACTTTTACCTTCTGCCAGTTCTAGCGCTCTTACCACGGCTCTGAGCTCTGCCCGTTGTGCTGATTGTTTCCCTTCCATTTTTTCTGTTTCTTTGACTTCCAACTGACCCTGCATGTTTTGCTCCACTATCGCATAGGCGGTCCGTAAGCCTCCTGCGTTGGGATCTCTGAAACAACAACCGTCAGTGTACAAATTCATTTCCGCATCCGGGTATGCGTCCCCTTGTAACTCTGGTCTGATCTTAGACTGCTCCACTGCTCTCCTTTCGCACTGATGCTGTTCCCCTTCCAAAAGCGCGTCTGCCATGTTGATGCCCTTGTGTGTGTATGTAATATGCGGTGCACTCACAATCTTCTCTACCCGGCCTTGTCTCAATGGGGATAGTGTAAATGCTGTAGATGTTACGAACGCCATTACACTATGTGTTGTGAGTACTGTAAGTGGGTGAAGCATCACAATGTGTGCAGTTTTCTGCAAGATTTTTGCCAGTCCTGCCACGTATCTGGTGCATGGTGGGTGTCTTTTTTCTGTCTGGTCGAGCTGTACACTTGTGTACATCAAGACTTGTCTGTCCCCTCCCCCCTTCTGAAAAAGAACGCCGCCAATTGTGGCGGTCTTTTCAGACACATCCAAATAGAAAGGCTTTGTGTAGTCTGGTCGGTGTAGCTCTGCTGCTGTAGCCAGCGCCTGTTTGAGCGAGATGAACGCGCTCTCGGACTGGGTGTCCCAATCTAAAACTGCAGTTCGGTTGCGCATCCCCTTCGCCGCAATCAGGGCTCGCAAGGGTGCTGTCAGTTCTCCATAGTCTGCCACATAATTACGACTATACCCTGCTAGTCCCAAAAATGACAGGATGTCTCGCACAGTTTGTGGTCTGGGGTGTGATAAAATTGATTCACGGTGTGTCGGTGAGATGGCGGTCCCTGTCCGTGACAACATTCGTCCCAAAAAGGATACTGTCGCCCGGCAACATTGTAATTTCTCCCTAGAAACCTTGAAACCACACTTGTGTAGATGTCGCAATAGCAGATCAGTGGCTTCCAGACATGTGGTGTCTGTTGGTGCCGCCAGCAACAGGTCATCCACATACTGAATCAATACCACGCCGCTAGGCAAGGTGAGTGGAGACAAAAGGTCTTTCAACACTTGATTAAAGATTCCTGGTGACAGCAAAAAACCTTGAGGTAATCTGGTGTAGCGGAGTTGTTCCCCCTCATATGTGAATGAGAAGATATCACGCACTTCCTCAGCTAGGGGAAGGCAAAAGAATGCGTTTGCCAAATCAATCACGGTAAAGAATGCATGTGTGTGATCAATTATACTGAGGGCCGTAAATGGATTTGGTACAGGACTCGTTGGAGTAATGACAATGGCGTTAATGCGTCTGAGATCGTGTGCCATACGATACCCTCCAGCTGCTTTTTCCACAGGCAGGATGGGAGTGTTCCATGATGACTGAGAGTACTCCAACACCCCTGATGCTTTTAGGCCCGCGATAGTCTCTCGAATTCCCTGCTCTGCTCCCTGGTCCCGGCGGTACTGGTTCTGCCAGACTGGGGAAAGAGTGGAGACGGCAAACACCACCGGGGCGACTGCCGCGCAAAACCCAACATCCGTCGGGCCCCGCGACCACAGCCCCCCCGGTAGTGACACAAGCATAGACTCGGCCCTGGGATGATCGGTTTTCTCGCACCCGTGATCTCGTGAAATTTGTTGATGTTCCAAAACCGAAGAATTCAATGTGTTTGCCGGAATTCGATAGGCTGACGCAGACACAGAATATTCGACGGACGGCCAGGAAGTTGGGACCCAATCTTTAACTTGTACACACTGTTTTACCATAGGTCCCAAATCCTTTGCCTGATGTTGTGCCCCAATTGCAAGCGTGATGTGTGGCTCCGCGAACGCGCTCATCTCATACCAATCCCCCTGTTCAGGCGTCAAGGATACATGCGAGGCAATGCCTTTGATGGTTATATACACAAAATCAGACACCAATTTCCATTGGTGTCCCTCAATTTGTTTGGCAAAAGCCTCTTGATAAACCAGATTGGATGTGCGATCATAGTACAATGTACAATGCAGTGGGTCCGCTGGTTGATCAAAGGGGTACAAGGTCAACAGCCAGGGGGACCAAAGTTGAAACAGCGCGCGTACCCCAACCTCAGCCGGTGACTCAGGGTTCAGGACCGCCCAGTAAATGTCAGCATATTGTTCTTGTTCAGCCGTCGGGTAGGTGGAGAGCATGGTGTATGCCTTTCCGGACCAGTGTGCACACTCATACTTAGTTCCATCAGGAAAAGTCACTTGCAGTCCTTTTGTTGTACACCAAATGCAAGCTCCACATTTGATGAGCAGGTCTCTCCCCATGAGATTTAGTGGGCACTTTGATGAAAACACAAAAGAATGTTCGAGTCTTTGTTTACCCACCTCAACGATGGCAGGGCCGGTTAATGGCAGAGAATCAGGCAGTCCCGAGAAGCCGACGAGAGTGACGGTGTGGTTGGTGACACCGAGGCGTGGAGGAAGTTCACAAATTGTAGAGTACCTTGCTCCCGTGTCCAGCATGAACTGGAGGGTCTGTCCTTCCACCATCACCGGGATGCAGGGATCTGCCAGACCCTGCATGTTGAGGCCACTCGGGCAGCCCTATTGTTGTATAGGGTACTGTCCCGGGTACGTCAGGGCCAGTTGAGCACCTGGTATTGTCGGTGTCGGCGCTGGGGCTGGTAACGCCAGTTGAGTCGGTGGGGCAGGCAGCTGGGGCAAAAACTGACTTTGTGCCGGTGCCATTTGGAAACTCCCTTGCGGCGCCATTTGCCCTTGTGGATGATACTGGGCAAATCCAGATGTTTGCGCAGGCGGGTAGGTAGTTGATAGGTACGGGCAGTCCCTCACCCAGTGCCCCCAGCCTCGGCAGTAATAACACACACCGCCCCGAGCACCCGGTCCCCCTCCACCCCGACCCCTCTGTCCACGCCCCCGGCCCTTTTTATATCCCTGATAATTGGGATTTGGATTATTCATGAAACATTGTGTTGGCATTGCCTCACCTGGTATTTGCGCGTGAGCAGAAGAAGAGGCCTGTCCTGAAGTAGCCAGTGATGTTTGTTGCGTCATTTGCCTGTCTTTCTTATAGGCAGTATTCGCCCGTTTCGCTTCCTGCACCTGTAATTGCAAAAGTTCTATTCTCATTGCCTCCTCTTTATCCACATTTGCTTTTTCTTTCTCCTGAAATCTTGAGTGACGGTGTAAAAAATGTGTTTTCCACTCAGCCTGATCAGCGTTTGTTAGTGACGGATCATCTCTTAGCTGGTCAGCCACTTCTACAGGGCTGCCTTTCAAAACCGCTTCCCGATATAGCTGCGTCATCAACAGGCTAGCTGATGGATCCATCCCAGAGGCCTCTGTCCACTCGCGTCGGGTACGTGACAAATATGCCAAGCCTGTCTCACTCTTCCCCATCTGAAAAACACAGCTCGACAAAAGCCCCAGAGGGGCAGGAAACATTCGTCGCATGGCGCTACCGACCTCGCGTAGAATCGCGCCCGTAAGCGGGAGCTCGTCCCGCAAGTTGTTAGTGCCGGCAAGCTCCTCTAGATTCCTCAGCTCCTGAAAAGTTAGTTTAGTCCCACAAATGGCCCTTAAATCGCCCATTGCCAATGCCAGTCCTTGTGTTGCGTCTGTAAATCTCTGCATGAATATTGCACCGCCTCCACTAGGAGCGGGCAGCTTGTCGGTCAGACAAGCGCGGTCTGTGAGGCTAAAGGGGGAGTAAATGCGGGTTTGAGGGTCATGCGGTGTTGTTAACAATGGTGCCTGAATTTGGGGCTTTGTGGCTGATCGAGTTTGATATTGTACAATGTTTGTTTCTGCCTTGTCATGGGAGGTTGTGTGTGTTTCGCCTCGTCCCTTATCGCTGTCTGCGTTTGATAAGGTTGGCCAAGTTCCCAGAGAGGGGCCTTCTTTCTCCTCCTCCTGCTGCTTACCCAGGGCCCGCGCCTGTGGATCCTCTGTCTCTATCTCATCTTCAAACTCAGAAGAGAGTACATCATGTACCGTTTGTCGTACCCCCTGGGCTACTGTATCATAAAGTTCCTTTTTCCAGTATACTCCACAACCCTGTGCGTGGTTATTTTTAGCAACATACGCTCGTGGCTTGCAGCGGTCTTCCCTAATACTCCAGCACCTCACCAATTCAGCTTCCGGGTCCAACTCCCCCCGCTCGTCGGGCTCCGCGCCTGTAGAAGAAGATAATCTCGGCACATAATTAGCGGAAGCCCCCCCTCTCGCTTTACCCCTGGGCGGGCGGTCAGTTACCTCATATTGTACTGTTCCCCGAACAATTTCAGCAATCGGGGCCTGGATCTCTGCTCTCTCTTCCCCCATAGCTGCTGATTTGGCAATTTGCATAGCGGATGACGTCGGTGGATCTACCGGCCGTGGAGGGGGAGCCCGAGCTATTTCCCCCTTATCTGGCCTCTCTCCAGATCCTGTCACTACTGCGACATTGTCGCTCCGTGCTAATTTTAATGCCGCCGCCAATTGAAATAGGACAGTCATCATTTTTGCCACTTTGCGGCGACGTGCTTCACAGATACGTTTTTTGAACATAATTCTTTTATCGTTTTGCATTTCCTCCAATTCGCGTGCCAATTCCTCAAATCCAGCCATAATTATTGCCACTGCCTTGAGTACGTCAACATGTTCCGAATCTCGCGGGAAAAAACCACATTTTTGCCCTTGATCTATTTGCTCACGAACTTTTCTTACTAATTTTGTCTTTTCTTTAGCCTTATTTCCAG
Organism: Syngnathus floridae; assembly: GCF_059516105.1. Classification (NCBI taxonomy): domain Eukaryota; kingdom Metazoa; phylum Chordata; class Actinopteri; order Syngnathiformes; family Syngnathidae; genus Syngnathus; species Syngnathus floridae. The sequence goes on along the minus strand of NC_142421.1, from coordinate 13,019,975 downwards.
CCAATTCTCCCAAACAGGGCCACACAAGATCCAATTGTTGTCGCACCGTGATATTAGCTTTTCCAAATTTCTCCACCTCCACTTTTAGAATCTCTTCCTTCCACTTAAATTCCATGCTGATTCTTTTATAAGTTGTCTTTTCTGACTCCTCTAAACGTCCGTTTAATTGTCCCGGTTGGGCCCGTCTTCTATCGCAATAGTCTGTTACTTTATGTCAGTCTCAGTCTCAGTCTTTCTCCTCCCCGTTGTCTCAGCAAAAATTTGACACTGCCAGTTTCACAAGCATCACAATGTGCTCCACCAACTGTTATCACCCCGTTCTTTTGACAAAACACAGCCAGAACAAATAAATACAGGTAGCGGAAGAAAAGGGATAGTAGGAAACAAGAAATACAGTATGAACCCCGCACTCACCCCTCGTCTCTTTCACTCGTTCGCTCAGAAGCCACCGATTCAGCACCCGCGCAGTTTTGCACAGAATCTTCACAGAGATACACTCTTAACCCCGCTGCTGCCACAATATAAACAATAGGACCTATTATACATTACCATTCTCACACAATCACAATAATATATTTTACCGCGACTCGGACATCCCAGATGTCCCTTGCCTTAGACAGCCCTATAATGTTCTAAGGTCACACTATTGGAGTCGCTAGGCATCCGTCCTGCTATATCAGCGACGCCTTCACCTTTTTTTTTTTTTTTTTTTTTTTTTACGAGTCCCCGACCCGTGTGGTGGCCTGGCCGAATCAATCGACCTTGACCTCAGGCGACAGTACAAGTCCCCGAGCGTCTCCTATTGAGGCCACTCCGGGTGCCCATATGCTAGTCACTGGCACCCCACAAGTTCTCTACGGTGTGAGCGCCCTTCGTTGATCAGACGAAGTCCTCACCACCTTTCTCTTTCTTTCTTTTTCCCAAAAATCACTTTTACCAAGTTCCACACAAGCCTAAATATCTAACAACAAACAACTAAGCAACAATCTTTCCTGAACACACAGCTGAAATTATCATTCCCTGCATTCCGCCTTCACTCCACAACATTGCTTGAACTGGGAGAGAGAAAAAATGTCCTCTTACCGTTTGTGCCAATCGGGCTGCAATGTTGCTGAGCAAGAGCGGACGAGGAATAATCCTTTCCTGGAGCCTGCACTCTTCCTTCTGAAGAAATCACGTCGGATGGTCACCATTTGTTGGATTTTGCCCACAATTTAGGGAGCGCGTTATCTGCGCCTCACGGCAAAAGCCTTTGCCAATCACCTGTTATTCAATTTACTCACTGCGTGCTCGTTTGATTTCTTCAGACTTAGGAAAATGCAAAGACACTGAAGCAGAAATTAGACTTACACAGGTTGGTTGAGTTCAATCACAATTCTTGTTCAAAAAGCTCTGTTTTCAGGAAAGTACAATACAGCGCTGGGCCCTTCAAGAGCGGAAAGTCTCCATTCAGAAAAGGCAAAGTCCAAGGTTGTTAGATCAGTTTTATATTCAGTAGCACATTGTGGGCTGGGATTGATGGGCGATGAGTCTTCGGGGTGGGGCAAGTTCGAAGGAGAGTCTGCTTCCATGGGAGTGGTGCTGGTTATGGGCGATTCGGTGTGTAGGTGGGGGCTGTTGGTGTGTGTGTGTGTGGAGGAGGCTGTTGTCTTCCATCCCGTCTCTCGGCCTTGGCGATCATCTTTGGCCGAATTCTCGGGTGGGGGCTGTTGTCTTCCATCCCGTCTCTCGGCCTTGGCGATCATCTTTGGCCGAATTCTCGGGTGGGGGCTGTTGTCTTCCATCCCGTCTCTCGGCCTTGGCGATCATCTTTGGCCGAGTTCTCGGGTGGCTCTTTCTGGCACCAGCTGGTTTTATCTCCACGTGGCCTTCCTGTGCACATTCTCCTCCAATCTCGGACATACACTATCGTACCGCATTCTTCCAATTGTGTCGTCTTGTGCGAATTTATGTTAGCTTTTGGTTGTGACATCATTAATCTATTGCTCTTACCTGGCTATGTAAAGTTTGTGCTTTTGATACTTCATGTCTTGGTTTACGTCATTATATTCTTAGTTTAATCATGTTTCCAACCGTATCTTTTCTTTGTTAGGCCAAGATATTTCCCTCTGTGCAGAACGTTCAGTAGTAATCAAAAAGATGGCGTCTCGCATTAGGCAACATATGGCGTTTAGTCAAAACACAAGTTATAAAACACAAGATATAATCAAATACTGAACGGTCACGACGACTGTGGCCGTGTCCATGATTTAGAGAAAAAACATCAGGCATGCATCACACAGTTCTCTAAAGGTCATTCAGCTATTTGGGCAATATATCAAAAGACATTTATTATGCAGTGCACAGAAATACATATTGAATCATGAAGTTGTAGCAACTTCTGTTATTATCGTATTATCAAAGAATGTCTAGTTATGTCGTCTTTATTGGTTGATTACGTGAATATACTTGTCTGCTTATATACTTTATCCAAAGAGATGTGAGCCTATCTGTTATCGTGGCTATGCGGGTTTTTTGTCTTTCGACCCTATCCCTTCACAAGTCATCACAAATTCCGTCACATACATTTCGTCACATTGTCAGGTAAGTCCAGAGTTGTTGTCTTGGCTCAGAGTCTTGATTGTCAATGCTGGTATAGTCACGTCTGGTCATAATCTTGAAATGGGCCTTCTCCATTGAAGTCTTTTGTTGTCAATGGTGCCCCAGAGTAATCCTAAACCCATATTTAGTCCAAAATGAGCTCTGATCAATCTTGCTTTTTCAAATCTGTAGTATCTTTATATTTTTCAGGTGAGAGGAATGTTATCCTCTGCTGTGATCACATCACCCCAACCTTGAATCATGTTAACCATTCACAATACACAAACACCACATCCCAAGTACAGACTTGACATTCATACAGCATTACAGACAAACTGTCATGCCACAACACACACATAAAACATACAATATTAAATTGTAAAAAGAACCCTCCGCACGCAAAATTTTCTCCTCAATTAAAATTTTCCTTTTTTATTTTAAATCCAAAATTAATATCTAGTTGTCTGGTCTCTTGTCCTCACATCGTTTGCCAATATGCATAATACTGGAACATGATTTAACTCCCCATTTAGTTTGCTCACATCTCACACTTAGACTATTTGACACTTTGTGTTGAGCTGTAACTTCAATATTTCTACCTTCCCATATTTCTTCCACTAAACAGTTCCATTTTGCTTTCAGTTTAAATTCATCCCTCCAAATAACTACCTCTGGCAAAGAACCAAACATTTTTAGAGCACTCCCTTTTACTGTTACCTTGTTCCTTCATTCATCTCCTCACAAGCATTACTGACCCTCCTAAGAAATAATGATACTGAAAATAATGTTTTTAAAAAATATACACAGCTTCCTCCTGCCACTTACACTATAACCTTGGATTATCGTTCTCATTTTTGTTAATGCCAATTCTTAGAATTAAAAAGAAATACTTACTCTTGATAATTGAGTCACGCTATATCACAAATTTTGAAAACTTTCTTCCATGTTCCCCCTTTGTACCTATCAAAACCAATTAGAAATATTTTTGCTGTCATGATCATCATTGTGGCCCTCACACTTATTGTTCTTGTATTTTAAATTGGCAATTTTTTGTACATTTGAAGCCCTTTGAGACTTGCTTGTGGGCTATATAAATAAACTTCACTTGCCTTGACTTTATTATTTAACTTCTTCTGCATTCTTCTGCCTCTTTTCATTTATTTATTTATTTATTTATTCATAGCTTAACCACTTCCACGTAACCCATCTGATTCACTTCATTCCACTCCCAACACACTCCACATACCCATGCCAAATATTCTGAACATTCACGGTCCCCGAGAAATTCAGAAACCCCAATCCAATATTTCACCATCCATTCGTCGTGGCACCTCCAATATCCCTTATCCACTTCCATACAATACCTTCCATTCATCTTCTTTCACTTCCTAGATTCAAATTTCACATCCTCACTTCCAACATTGCGATAACATTTTGCAAAATTTCATTTTTTCCCTTCTAATTTCTTCTAGTTTTCCTTTTTTCTTCTTTTTTTTTTCCCCCCACTGACTCAACCCATTTCAATTTTTTAACTGTTCATCTTATGCCTACCTATGCCAAAACTTTCCACTTGTGGAAAATTTCAAATTTTCAACTTTAAAATTCACGCCCAATTTTACAAAATTCTTTCTATATTTTTATCAATTTTCTGACCAATTCAACACGTTCCAAATTTAAATATAATCTTGTAGCTTTCCCCGAATTTTTATTCAGCCTCTTCGCCTTCACACGCAATTTCTACAGAAATTAATAATTCTAGTTATTATTGTTAATCATCCGTGGCCCTCGTAAGGACAAGCCGCACCAGTAATGGATGGATGGATGGATTGTTAATCCTAACCCCAAGTGCCTATCATAAATTGCCATTTAAATCAATTGTCGCAAGGGTCATGTCAATGTATTTGTTATTTAAAGCCCTACTGTATTCTTTTTTAATTAAGTAGTGCCCTGTATTACTATTTTGCTGACTATCCAGAATTCCAACTTTCTTATGGCCCTCACCCCTTCAAGCTGAAATATGCATCCTATAAGTCAGTCGCAGTTGATGTGTAATTAAATTCTGTTGTTTTGATAAAGGTCAATTAAGTTTAGCAATTCAGCCTTCTGTTGCCCGAATCCAAATTTTCACTGGTCCAATTATAAAATTTCATTATTTCAGTTAGATTAATTATGTCTTCGAAATGCTAAGTTACATATAAAAATTTATGATTCAAATGATTTAATCTCTATTGATCAATGTCCACTTTACAAAGTTTCTGATCACGCTGTCGTATAATTTGTCCATATCTATGTATTTTCTTTTTTTTTATCCCCGTTTCAGTGTCAATAAGCAGCCTTATTATTCCCTCTTTTATCAAAACTCCTCAGTTATGTCTGCGCCAGCACCCAAACACACTTCCATCCCTTTTGTCCCATACTCCACCAACTTTGTAATGCTTCAGCAGTCTTTAGCAATGTGTCCAGTTTGACTTCATGTGACTCGTGCAAGTCTTTAGCAGCCTCTCCTCTTAGATTCTCATGATGATGATTCAGGGCTGGACCGTCCGCCATTCTCAAATGCGTCCATCTTGTCTTTGGTCTTTCAATCCATTTTCTTTTTGATCTGCCACTGTGTGTATTCCACCAACTGTATGGTTCTTGTCCTGTGAAGAGCCGTGCTTGCCCCCTTCAAGCATGATCATAGTTCCTGTTGTTCTCCCAAAGGTCAAAGGTGTCTCATGACCAGGGACAGTCCTCTGTTGATTTTGAGGCAGCCAGTAGAGTACAAGGACTCAGTTCAGGACTTGTGCCACGCGCTAGGGCAGTACACACTGGGACACAAATTTCACAAAACTATCTTCGTGTTATCAGTCTTCCTGTGTAGTATTTGTTCCTTACACCCCAAATCTTCCCATTAACATATTGTATCCTATCAGTTGCGCACACTCATCATCTTACTATCAAGCCGCCCTTATCAAATGCTTTTTTTTTTTTTTGAGTAATCCATCCACCCTACCCATTAACACGGCTAAAATCCTCGTTCCAGTGTTTATCATCAAATAAAGTTCCGAAATCCTTTGTAATAAACTGTAATGTAATTTAACAATCTACCAACATGGCTGTATATGCGGTGCATGTTATTGTTCAATCTATAGGTCATACAGCGCCGGTGTTCCAAATATGACACCCCTCCTTGATTTAACATCTCATAAGTTATTATTGTCAACAGTGCTAAAGGATAGTGCTTGGAAGTGAATGTCTTATCTTTAAAACACATGCCACATTTGAGCTAGTATTTATTCCTTTATTTATTTGCCATCCTCATGTTATCTGGCATGTGTCAGAATTAAAATGTAATTTTGGTTTTAATTTTAAGTCTTTCAAAATTGCTATATCCTTACTGCACCGAGATAAACTGTTAAATATATCTTTAAAAACAGACAAAAACAATCTATGCTCCTGCACAGACTCTTAAAAGTGGCACCCAAATGCCAGGTTACAAATCAAACCTCCTCCTTCACTCTCACATTTTTGATAAAACAGTCTACTTATCTAGACACTGTCATCACATACGAAATAATGGCCTGCAAATTAAATATATTGTTGCTGTTGTCCCTCAAAACATGTGACTAGGATTTGGACAATTATTAACCCCCATCAGTTGATCAATTATCTCCTCACTAAATTCCTAGCCTGTTAACCTATCTGCATAAAGAAGACATTTACAATGCAGGGGATAAGAGAATAACAAGGAACACCTTAACAATAAACAAAATAAACCCAACCCACAATCAAAACCAAATAAACTAGGACCATGACATATGTAGACCAACTGTTGGGTCTAAATACGATTAGACATTAAATCACTTGCTGGAATTAAGAGGAGAAGACAACCAGAACAGGTTTACTCGCGAGGAGAACGATAGAGAAAGCAATCTCAGTTACAACCTCCATCAGTTCTGAGTCCTTACTCCACGTGCCCCTCTTTTTAATGTTATGGTTGCCCTGGTTACAGAGGCGTTGCTACACTAAAGGGAGGGGGGATTGTGTCTGTAGCAACGCTGATTAGCAAAAGAATGTAGTGTGGTGTGAATTAGCACTTCGTTGTTGGCTCTTGAACCCCCGCAGAGATCGTCCTCAGCCGTCTTCCCTCACAGTTGGCTGACTCCTTCTCGACTGTGGTCAAATACCCTGAAGCACGTTGATTGCCGCTTTGCTGTGGAACAAATGCAACTAGACCTTTGCTAACTTTGTCTACTTGGTAATTAACACATAATAATAATAATAAGTAACTTGTCCTAAACACTTCAACACACATTAAACAAATGTGAGGTAACCGGTATGCAGTTCCTTAAACAAACATTGAGTAAATATGGGATAACTTTTATGCAACTACTTCTAACTGTATGTAACCCTTAACAAAGAAGAATAGGTCTGATAAACTACAATCTATGAACCAAACCTACATCTAAATTAAAAGGAATGAAGTTCCTGTGAATCAAACAAAGAACATGTCACCTATGCAAATAAGCCCTGCTCATTGTTAGTGAAGGCCTCTTACGGGAACGAAAACACACAGACAACATAAGGACAGGAAGGATACAAATGGCTGACAGGGATCAAAAGACATCCCTATCACTAAAAAGAAAGAACCTAGATAAAAGGAAAGATAAACTCGTAAAGTCGAGGCCTCCAGGTCTGGCAGGCCAAAGCTTCACTTAAAATTATTCCAACACCAACACAGTACTCCAAATATTTCCCTATTAAAATTTAAGCTTTTTTGTGTAGAGCACCATTGATTTCTAATCATTGACCTAATTTTATCCTTAATTTAATCCCAATCACGAATACCCACTACTTAATACTTTACTTGGTGTTCTTTTGATAAAAAGTGCCCCTTGCAATGTCATTTTTATTTGTTGTTTATTTACTCTAAGTGATTCAAATCTTTGACTTATCCTTACATGTGTCCTTGTATAGTCTGATGTCATAACCAATCAATAATTCCTCCTAAATTTAAAATCTGCAATCATAATTTAATTTGATCCAATTCTACAATACCTGCTTCTCACATTTTTATGAGGGCTGGGCACTCTCCTCGTTGGACGGGTTTCTGCCCACAACCCTCAGATTATTCTATAATTTCTAATTTTTACATTTAACAATGCAAATCTGATAAACCATTGTCTAGCACACCGTTTCCGTGCACCAATTTAACACAATTCCATCCTTTATAACGAACTGATACACAAAGACAAACATTCACATAAACAAACACACGGGCCCACAACATAGACATGACAATCTTCCCATCTGATAACAAGGGTGGGGGGGTTGGTTAACTGAAGTGCGGACAGCCTCGCCACCACCACGTCGCACAATGCAACCCCGCACCTCTGTCCAAAATATGCATTTGTGCCCACCTGACCGTTTGGCCCAAACTTTAGAGCCGCACCCTTTTGAAAACAAAAATGGTTACAGTTTAACCCCACCACACAATGGGATATAACCTTCATGTTAATTAAATATACATTCTTTATCAAATTCTTGGTAAGCCATTTTTCTGACTCCAACTCTCATGCAAAATCAAAATAAAATCAACAATTTTATACAAATCAACTTATTGTTCTTCATGAACCACAAATCATCACTTCCATCCCATGAACAGCACCACAACTAATCACTCACTTCTTCAGCTGCGCCGCTGTCCCATCTAACAGCCAAGCCTGCTTTCCACACAATATCATCATAGACACACTTCAACAATTATGTAGCGACCTGGTTAACCCAGTTACCCTTCGCCCTAGACAACAATATAATTCTCTAAGGTCGCACTATTGAGGTCGCCAGGCATCCGTCCTGCTATATCAGCGATGCCTGTTGGGGCGAGTTGCGGGCCGCGCCCTCTCTGCCTGGGTGTGTCTCAGCCACACAGAAGGAGGCAGGCTGTTGAGAGCACCAGGTGGGGTTAATTAAGAGGGAGAGTGTTGGAGCTCACGGTACCCTGCTATGATTTGGACAAGGCAGCATTTCCAAAGGGCAGGACTGCAGCGGAAAGCTTGGTAAACGAAACAAAAGAAGGAGCCGGTGAGCCTTTGGACATTTTAATATGGGGCTACAGCTCACATCTGGGTGGCTTTGGAAATTAATATGTAAAATTAATATGGGTTATGGTTATGCTAAACATTATAGTGAAATTGTGGTAAATTATGTGGTGTGTTTTAAAAAAGTAAAAGCTAAAAAAGAAATCGGGAAAAATGTTTGTGTGTACTTACCAGGGTTGAAAGCTATTTGGCTAAGTCATCCTGACTTAGTATTTAAAAATTAAGTATTTGATTTTGGGTTATATTGCTTAATTATGGTTTAGAGTTTGACCATCTATTTGTGTTTATTTTAAGGTTTTTCACCTGTGTTGGCTGTGTTGGCTGTGTTTGGCTGAAGATGATCAAAAATAAAACAAAGACAAGGAAAAAAACCCAGTCATGATCACCGAGTGAAGTCCAGTTCAAGTCCTTTTGTCCAAGCACCTTTCAAGTGGGGAGCTGCAGTTTAACCCCACAAAAGTGTGGGCCACTTGACAGTGAAAAACCGGTGTGCAGACCGGAGTATCCTGAACAGCAACTGACCAGGCCTGGAAATCCAGAGGCCTGGTAACACGCTGAGTATCAGCTCACGCCAATTGAATCCTGGTGGGAAGGAAAGATGGCCGACTCACAGTCATTGGAGCAGCTCAAAGCCAAGAGGATGTCTGCAAAGCGGCAATTCTCCAGGCTGGCCAACAACATTGTCCGGATGCATGCCATAATGTCTGAAGAGGAGCTCAGAGACAGTTTCAAGACCCTTATAATTGAGTCCAGCAAAGTCATGGAAGCAAATGAGGATGTGGAGACCCAGTACCTTGCAGAGATGGAGCTGGAGGAGGACCCTGATGAAGTTCCCGGTTTGAGCGAACAGCAAAAGGCCGATATTGTGAAAACTGCGGACGGGTGTGAGATGAAACTGAAAGAGCTGAGGGACCTCATTCAAAGGACACTCTGGGCTAACTTCGGAGAAGAGGAAGTGACGATGGCAGTAGAGGCTGCAGAGAAGAAAGTAAAGACTGTGATGTCCCTTGAACCTGATGGAAGCAAAGAGGCCTTTGACTTTCTGTTTGATTACATGGAAAGATTGATTAAGAGAGCAAGGGAGCTGCACACACAGTGGAAGTGTTGGGCCCCTCCCGCCGAGCAGAAAGACTTCCAACTGCGTGTGAGGGAGCTTGAAAGCATCATTCCCAAGTTAATGTCCAGAAAAGCATGGTTCATTGGAGCAAAAGCTAAAGAAGATGTTGAAAGAAGTGTAAGTGCAGCTTCCATCAGCTACCCAACAGCCATTAGGCTAAAGCCAACCCCCTTCCCCAAGTTCACTGGCATCAGGCGAGACTTTCATCGCTGGAAAAGAGACTGGGAGGCCCTTCAGAGGCAAGGAGAGCCCACTGGGTCAAAAGAAGTTAAAAAGTTCCAGCTCCTTGACAGTTTGGATGAGAAAATAATGAGAGATCTTCGGCTGATGACCTATAACACAGCAGACGACATCTTTCGGGTCCTGGAGAACCGGTTTGGAAGTCAAACAGCGATCGCCATTGAAATAGTGGAAGAGCTCCAGAGACTTCCAGCTGTTAGAGGCCACCTGCCCAAGAGAGTTGTTGAGCTCATCCAAGCTGTTGAAAAAGCCCTTCAAGATCTGAGTGACCTTGGTGAAACTGATGCTTTAAAGAATCCTCTGGTGGCAAAGTCAATAGAAAGCAAGCTTCCTGATGCATTGAAGAAAGAGAGGCTTCTCTATGCAGCTGGGAGAAGTTGTCCTGATCCAGGGAAGCGGTTTGACAGTCTTCTGACCTTCCTCAAGAGTCAAGAAAGCATTTATGAACAGCTGGACCAGTTGAGGGATGAAGAGCCATCATCCAGGAGAGAGCGGCCTGAGCAAAGGCAAGCCAGAACTAGAGCCTCAAGCCAGTCAAGTAGCCACCTCTCAGGATGCATCATCTGTGGGGACAGTAAGCATAAGAGGAAGCTGTATTTCTGCAAGAAATTCCGGGTGCTCAGGCTCACAGAGAAAAAGGAGGCAGTGCGGAAATTGGGCGCCTGCTGGAAATGCCTAGAGATCCATGATGGTGATAATCACTGCAAGACAACATTCCTGTGTAAAAATCCTGAGTGCGAGGATCAAGGAGAGCATCATTTCTACCTGTGTCCCAACGCTGAACCATCCAGAGGCAGCATGGCCCAGAGGAGGAGCAAAGGCAGCACAGAGGGAGGTGGCGAGAAGGGTTACACTGAGGCCCAGGAAGAATTCTTCAAAAAGCTCTCACCTGAATTAGTCCAACAGTGCCGGGACGCATTCTGCAACACAGTAGCAAGAACCTCCCACGCTGCGAAGATGCACTCAAGTCTCCTGGCAGAGAGCGGCCTAGCGGAGTGGCCAGTCATCATGATGCTGTTGGAGGTAACTGCCAATGCTGGGCAGAAAATTGGGACTTTGATCGACCTAGCATCCGATACCAACTATATCACCCATGAGGCCGCAGGGCAGCTCAATCTTAGAAGTGAAGACATCACGCTTGTGGTTCATGGCGTGGGAGGCATGAAAGTCTTGGTCAAAACCAAACGATACCTCCTAAAAATCCGTATCACCACCCCAAAAAGCACTCTCAAGTCCCACCAGCTAGTTTGTTACGGCTTAGACAGCATAGCAGACCACTCAGCTGCTGTCAGAACAGCAGAGCGTCTTTAAAAGTGACTTGTTCTTATTGTTGCAATATTTATAGACCTAGTCTAAAACAGTAAACAAAATCACGTTGATTCTTTTATTTTAATCACAATCACTTTAAGTAGTTTATTTCTTACACCGTCTAAAACCTTTTTTAAAAACTGTCACTTTTATTTAAAAAAAGGAATACAATTTAAAGAATATTTAGTATTTATTTCTATTAAATTATTCGACTCTCCATACATATATAGGAATAGGACTGTACGTGTTTCGTTGTAATATAACTGATTTTAATATAGGAGCTTAACAGATTTTTGTTGGCGGTGTGCCGCGAGATTTTTTCCAATGAAAAGGTGTGCCGTGGTTGAAAAAAGGTTGGGAAACACTGCACTAGGGAAAACAGTTGCAGGCACCCATCCTGAGTTGTTTGAGGAGGTCACTGTCTCAGCCCGCACGTCAAGGACGCACTTTGCTAGATCTATGAGGACTGCTGCTGTGATGTATGAAGAACACACCTGCAAAGTCCCCATTCAACCTCAGAGATCCAGCTGTACTGCAGCCGCATCCAACTTCCTCGACTTGTGGAAATGGGACAGTATTGGTGCTGGCTGTGTTCCAAGATGTGGGGGCTGTCGTTGTGGAAACTGTCAGCCAGGTGGTAAAGAAATGACCCTCGCTGAAGAAAGGGAGCTGGAGGTAGTAAGGAGTGGGCTCACCTATGTTGCTGCTGATGTTCACAGTGAGAGCCCTCACTGGCACACCAAGTACCCCTGGGTCGAAGATCCAGCTACATTGCCAAGGAACAGGAACGCAGTTGAGGCCACATTCTTGAGGATTGAGAGGCGGCTGGCCAGGGAACCAGAGTGGAAGGCTGCCTATGCAGCTCAAGTTCATGAGATGGTCGAACGCCGAGCTGCTATGAAGTTGACCAAAGACATCTTTCGTGCATGGACTGGCCCAGTATGGTATATTAGCCACCTCATTGCACCTAACCCACACTCCGTTACAACTCCGGTGAGGCTGGTTTGGAACAGTAGTCAGAAGTGCAGAGGGGTGAGCCTAAATGATCTCCTTCTGAAGGGCCCAGATGTCCTTAACCCAATCCGCGCTGTGCTTCTCAGATTCAGGAGGGGAGCGTTTGCTGCGCTGGGAGACATAAAAAAAAATGTACATCTCTGTTTGGCTGGAAGAACAAGAGGTGCATCTGCATAGGTTCCTGTGGCGTGATTCTGAGGAAGAGGAGCTGGGCGAATACGCTGTCACGAGAGTTAACATTGGGGACAACCAGCAGGCTGCATCGCTCAACTAGCCATGAGAGAGACTGCTAATCTCCCCCAGTTCAGCCACCTTGAGGAAGAGCGTCGTGTACTGCAGGAAGATAGCTATGTTGATGACATCTTGACCTCTCATGACAACTTGAGACAGCTTAAAGTCATCACGGAGACTGTAGAGCAGATCCTGAGAGCAGGAGGCTTCGAGCTGAAGCGGTGGGTCTTTTCTGGTCAAAATAGGAAGGAGTCATCTGAAAAGCAGGAGCAGGTGGCTACTCCCAGGACCGTGATTCTGCCGAATCAACTTAAAGAAGAGGACAATAAAGCTCTCGGACTTGGCTACACTCTGGAAGACGACAAGCTTCATGTTATGGTCAGAGTAAACTTCTCGAAGAGGAGGAGGAAAATGAGGCTGGGCCAAGACCTTCATCTGGAACAGGTGAGAGCTCAGACACCAGACCCACTGACACGACGAGAGTTGCTGAGCCAAGTTTCTGGACTGTATGACCCGATTGGTCTAACAACACCTGTTAAGCAAAAAGGGGCCATTTTGGTTCGAAGAGCTTTTCAGGAGGCCAAACCCAAGTCTAGAACCATCAAAGATACTTGGGACTGTCAGTATCTAGCTGTCAGGAAAGCTCAGAGATGATGCCATCTGCCTCTTTGAAGAATACGCTCAGCTGAGTAAGGTCAAGTTTTGCAGAGCCCTGACACCAGCGGGCATGCTGGATAAGCCTGATGCAATCACCTTCTCCGATGGCAGTGAGCATGCGTATGGTGCTGTCCTGTACCTGCGGTGGGCCTACAACCGAGGAATTACAGTGCGGTTGGTGGAGTCCAAAGCTAAGCTGACTCCGTTGGACCACAAGGGGGAGGCAGTCAAGGCAGAGCTTTGTGGAGCAGTATTCGCTGCCCGGTTGAAGAGGTATTTCGAGCAACAGGGCTGAATCCAAGTCAAGCAGTGGTATCACTTTGTTGACAGCCAAACAGTACTGGGTGCAATACAACGTGAAAGCTATGGATTCCATACTTTTTTCGCCAACCGGATTGGAGAAATCCAGGGCAGCACACAGATTCAGGACTGGTGGTGGATCCCTGGAACTTTGAACATTGCGGATATTATCACTCGGGGGGCTGGCCCAAAAGAGTTGGAGGAAAATTCACCGTGGCAGCAAGGCCCAAAGTTCCTGAGTCTTCCAGTTGACGAGTGGCCAATTAAGTCTGCAAAGGATGTATCAGAAACTGCCAAAGAGAGTGTTGGGAAGATGCAGAAGAAAGTATTTACATCTGCACTCACAAGAGCACAGGTGAAGAAAGACCCATTAGATCTGGAGTGTCGGAGGCCACCTGCTGGCATTGCTGCCCGAAACCTGGTGGATGAAGGACTGTTCACCAACCTGACCCGCCTGGTTAAGGTTGTCGCCCAGGTCTGGAGGGCAGCAAAGCATTTTGCAGCTCAAAGTAGGAGCCTGGAAACTCCAAAGTGGGAGGCAGTTTCATTGGGTGGAGTTATTACTGTGACAGAACGTCAAGATGCTTTAAGAGATCTTTTTCTTGCTGCACAAGAGGGCGTGACCTTTCCAACCACCACAACAGACCGGCTGGTAGTCTTCAAGGAGGAAAAAACTGGGTTATTGGTTTGTGGTGAGAGAGTCCAGGCTTTCAATGAAGACAGGGTTAGTGTTCCCCTCTTACCTTACAGTGCTTGGATTTCAACATTGCTGGTTCGTGAAGCCCACAGCGAAGGTCACGAGGGAATTGCTGCGACTCTGCTGAAAGTGAGAAAGAGAGCATGGGTCATCAAGGGACGACGAATTGCTCAAAGGGTCATTGATAACTGTGTGATCTGCAAGAAAGCTAGAGCTAGAAGATGCCAGCAAGTGATGGGTGATCTGCCCCAGGAGAGAACCAGGCCGGCAGCTCCATTTGAGTTCACAGCAGTCGACCTGTTTGGACCATATCAGGTCAAAGATGATGTGAGGAAAAGAGTCAGGTTGAAAGTTTGGGGACTTGTATTCTGCTGTATGGCCAGTAGAGCAATCCACACTGAGCTGGCCAACACCATGTCGACTGAAAGCTTCCTGATGGCTTATCAGAGATTTACAGCAATTCGAGGACATCCTAAGAAGATTTGGTCTGATCCAGGAACAAATTTCGTTGGAGCCAAACCTGTTCTGGAGGAGCTGTATCAGTTTCTAGATGGGCTGGACAGGTCTGTTATGGAGGAGACGTCAGCTCAAAATGGAACCAGCTGGCACTGGAAAATTCAGCCAGCGGGTTCACCTCATCGAAACGGCGCTGCTGAAGCAGCTGTTCGGATTGTGAAAAAGGCATTCCAGAGCCTGGAGAGGGACTCAGGGAATCTTAGCTACAGCGAATTTCAGACGATCCTTCAGCTTGCTGCAAATCTTACAAATGAGCGCCCCATTGATGCGAGGGTGCAGAGCCATGAAGACACTGTGCAGTACATCACACCCAATGCACTCCTGTTGGGACGAGCATCAATGAGAGGTGACTGGAAAACATTTGATTTTGGAAGGTACCCTTATAAGAGACTGCAGGAAATGCAACATCAGGTGAATAAATTCTGGAGGTCCTGGAGCCAACTCACCGGTCCTAATCTTTTTGTGAGGAGTAAATGGCACACCACACAGAGGAACGTCGCAAAAGGAGACATTGTTTGGCTGTGTGACCAAAATGCATTGAGGGGCCACTTTACGCTTGGGAGAGTCATCAGTGTCAACCCAGACTCCCGTGTGTTAGGTTACGGATTCTAGTTATTGATCTGACTCCAAATTGCGATCAACACTTAACACATAAATTGCTATGTCCTAATCCACACACTGGCGCACCTAACAATTTTGCGAGTTCGTTCTGTCAAAGAGAAGACCAGTAGATCAATTAGACCAAATTTACCAATTATTTATTCCTGACAAAGCGCACTAATACAGGCCTGGGTCCCGGGTCCCTCACACTAAAACTCGTGCGTTTTTGTGACCACCAAAAGACGACACATTCTTCCGGGTTGCCCAGTTTTAAAGAAACATAATATGAATATTAAAGCATGCAAAATATTGTGCTATGATTGGTCGATGGCCATCTCCTCCCTGACCAGGTGTCGCTGAGGTCAGGCGGTTGGGTTTTCCCCTCGAAGTCCGGTCTCATAGACGTGCTGTTGTTCTCATTCCTTCACCGACCTTGAGATGGTCTCCTCCGGTACTCCCTATCCGGGCCTATTCCACAACACTTCGAAGAAAACAAGTTCATGCAGTTTGCCTGCACATTCCTCGGCCCCCACCAATCCACACGAGCACTCCAATACTAGATATGAATATGATTATAAGTTTAACACAACCTTAAAAATATGTTTGCAAACTCCGGAAAGCACATTTTCCTTTACGTGGCATCGTACGGGATGTGACAGTCAGAGTTGTGAGAACCTCCTGCGCCCCTGAGATTAGACCCACAACATCAGCATCCAAGCATCCTACATCCAGCATCCAGAGGGATCATCAGTCCACAATTCTTCACCGGGATGTCCGACGACTGGTGGTTTTGCTACCAGTGGAAGAGCAGACAGAAAGCCCAAAATAGAAACCCTGACCACAAGCCATTGTCTGCGATCTTTCCAGCGGTTTCCGTGGGAAGATCGAGTGGGAGGTGTTGGGCCGAGTTGCGGGCCGCGCCCTCTCTGCTTGGGTGTGTCTCAGCCACACAGAAGGGGGCAGGCTGTTGAGAGCACCAGGTGGGGTTAATTAAGAAGGTGAGTGTTGGAGCTCACGGTACCCTGCTATGATTTGGACAAGGCAGCATTTCCAAAGGGCAGGACTGCAGCGGAAAGCTTGGTAAACGAAACAAAAGAAGGAGCCGGTGAGCCTTTGGACATTTGAATATGGGGCTACAGCTCCCATCTGGGTGGCTTTGGAAATTAATATGTAAAATTGATATGGGTTATGGTTATGCTAAACATTATAGTGAAATTGTGGTAAATTATGTGGTGTATTTTAAAAAAGTAAAAGCTAAAAAAGAAATCGGGAAAAATGTTTGTGTACTTACCAGGGTTGAAAGCTGTTTGGCTAAGTCATCCTGACTTAGTATTTAAAAATTAAGTATTTGATTTTGGGTTATATTGCTTAATTATGGTTTAGAGTTTGACCATCTATTTGTGTTTATTTTAAGGTTTTTCACCTGTGTTGGCTGTGTTGGCTGTGTTTGGCTGAAGATGATCAAAAATAAAACAAAGACAAGGAAAAAAAAATCATGATCACTGAGTGAAGTCCAGTTCAAGTCCTTTTGTCCAAGCCCCTTTCAAGTGGGGAGCTGCAGTTTAACCCCACAAAAGTGTGGGCCACTTGACAATGCCTTCACCATTTTTTTTCCATTTTTATTTTTTTTCACGAGTCCCCGACTCGTATTGGTGGCCTGGCCGATCCAATCGACCCGGACCTTAGGCAACAGTATAAGTTCCTAAGTGTCTACTATTGAGGCCACTCAGGTGCCCATATGCTAGTCACTGGCATCCCACAAGTTCCAGCGGTGTGAGCGCCCTTTGCTGATCAGACAAAGTCCTCACCACCTTTCTCTTAATTCACCACGACTCGGACATCCCAGATGTCCCTCTCCTTAGACAGCCCTATAATGTTCTAAGGTCACACTATTGGAGTCGCTCGGCATCCGTCCTGCTATATCAGCGACGCCTTCACCTGTTTTTGTATTTTTAATTTTTTCCACAAATCACTTTTACCAAGTTCCACACAAACACACTTCTATACAACCACCATTCCTGAACACAGAGCTGAAATTATTAATTTTTGTATTCCGCTTTCACTCCACAATATTGCTGCACTGGGAGAGAGAAAAAAGGTTCCCCCTTACCTTTTGTGCCGATCGGACTGCAATAGCGGGGAAGGAAGAATCCTTTGTGGAGCATGCACTTTCCCTTCTGAAGAAATCACGTCGGATGGTCACCATTTGCTGGATTCTGTCCACAATTTAGGGAGCGCGTTATCTGCGCCTCACGGCAAAAGCCATTGCCAATCACCTGTTATCCAATTTACTCACTGCATGCTCGTTTGATTTCTTCAGATTTAGGAAAATGCTAAGACACTGAAGCACAAATTAGACTTACACAGGTTGGTTGAGTTCAATCACAATTCTTGTTCAGACAGCTCTATTTTCAGGAAAGTACAATACAGCGCTGGGCCCTTCAAGAGCAGAAAGTCTCCATTCAGAAAAGGCAATGTTCAAGGTTTTTTGATCAGTTTATATTAAGTTGCGCATTGTGGGCCGAGATTGATGGGTGATGAGTCTTTGGGGTGGGGCAAGTTTGCCATGGGAGTGGGTGCTGGTTATGGGTGATTCGGTGTGTGTGGGGGCTGTTGTCTTCCATCCCGTCTTTCTGCCTTGGCGATCATCTTTGGCCGAGTCCTTGGCTGGCTCCCTCTGGCACCTGCTGGTTTTATCTTCATGTGACCTTCCTGTGAACATTCTTCTCCAATCTTGGACATACACTGTCGTACCTCATTCTTATTCTTTTAATTTTGTCATTTTGTACGAAATTATGTTAGCTTTTGGCTGTGACATCATTAATCTATTGCTGTTCTTTTGATACATCATGTCTTTGCTTATTCTTAGTTTAATCATGCTTCCAACCGTATCTTTTCTTTGTTAGGCAAACTATTTCCCTCTGTGCAGAGCGTTCAGTAGTAATCAAAAAATGGCATCTAGCATTAGTCAAAACATAAGATACAATCAAGTACTGAACGGTCAAGACGACTCTGGCCGTGTCCATGATTCAAAGAAAAAACATCAGGCATGCATTACACAGTTCCTTAAGGGTCATTAAGCTATTTAGGCAATCTATCAAAAGTCATTTGTTATTTCAAAGTGCTCAGAAATATATCAGATCATAAAGTTATAAAAACCTTTCTCATCACCACTTATCAAAAATGTCTAGTTATGCCTTCTTTATTGATTTGGTGTGTAGGTATAATTATATGCTTCAAATGTTTCTTTTATTTATTTAATATGTGAATATACTTGTCTGTTTATGTACTTTATTCAATGAGGTTTGAGCATATCTGTGTTTGTAGCGAGGCAGGACTTTTTGTATTTCGACCTCATTCCTTCAGTATCAAAGTAATTACTCCTTGCTTCATCGTTGTTATTAATTGTTTTCTATCAATACAATCCTGTAAAGCTTCAAATAATAATTTCCTCAAGTTATCCCAAAAGTGTTTGTAAAGATTTACCGTGAGCCCATCCGATCCTGGAGTTTTGTTTAACGACATTTTCCCGAGACTCGCATCCAGCTCCTCAATTTTAAATTCTGAATCACAGACCTCTTTGAAGTAATTTGTGGGATTAGACGATGAATGTTGTGAAAATGTATTTTACAGTCCTTTTTTGAAAATTTAGATGTGTATAATTCAGAGTAGAACGTGTAAACTTCTTTTCCTATCATCTTGGAATCCTTGCATTCCTTATCATCCACCAGAAGACCAGTGATAGAGTTTCTTTGTTGCTGGCTTCTTTCCAAATTGAAAAAATAGGCGGAATTCTTTTCACCGGATTCGATCCATTTTGCTCTCGATCTCACAAAAGCTCCCTGTGCCTTATTCAGATAGAAACGGTCCAACTTACTTTGTACTGTCATAATTCTACTTTTATCTTCCGAAGTTAAATTAATCTTGCTGCAAACAAAATGTAACTCTTGCAGTAGTAATTTCTCTTCCTCTTTGTTTTTAAGTGTTAAAATCTTACCGAATTGTATACCGTAATTTTCAGACTATAAGTCGCTCCAGAGTATAAGTCGCACCAGCCATAAAATGCCCGAAAAAGTGAAAAAAAACATATACGTCGCTCCGGAGTATAAGTCGCATTTTGGGGGGCAATTTATTCGACAAAATCCCACACCAAGAACAGTCATGAACGAGCAACAACAGGCTAAACGATAACAACAACAGGCTAAACGATAGGTTTGCTAACGTAACAAACACAAACAAAGAGCTGAGAACGGGCCTGACGTAACATATAGAGTCATAAAGACAACTATTACATAAATAATATGTTTATAAAACCATCTGTGTCACTCCAATTCATTAAATCCATCGATCGTTTGATACGATAGCAACAACAGGCTAAACGATAGGTATGCTAACGTGACAAACACAAACGAAAAGCTGAGAATGGGCCTGACGTAACATATAGAGTTATTAAAGACAACTATTACATAAATAACACGCTTATAAAACCATCGGTGTCACTCCAATTCATTAAATCCATCGATCGTTCTTTGTCAACAGTGGGTGCGCGCGGCTGACGGTGCTTGCAATTTAAAATATTTCACAGGCCCTTATAACAATATATAAATTATATTTCAAATAACTATTATATAAGCAATATTATCAAACCATCTGTGCACTTTAAATCATTAAATCTATCGATCAAATTCCTCGTCCTTTGTCAACAACGCCCCGCGTGCGTCCTGACGTCAGCCTCGTCGTTATTCCACAGATCTACTATATAACTATATTTTAGCCACTCCAAGTCCAGTCCTCAAGGGCCGCATTCCTACATGTTTTCCAATTTTCCCTCGTTAAACACACCTGTGCAGGAGCCTGCTCATTGAATCAGGTGTGTTTAACGAGGGAAAGTTGGAAAACATGGAGGAATGCGGCCCTCGAGGACTGGACTTGGACACCCCTGTTGCAGCGTTAACAAAGTACAAGGAAAGACGTGGGTTTGGTAAACGGCTCTTTATTTAACAAAACAAACTTCCAAGCGTGTGGCGGCGTGGACTTCCAGCCACCGATGTGGAAGAGAGCTCCATACAATAGGACCGGGCGTGCATAAAAGCCATTTTCGAGCCCCATGCACCGTCCACGGACAGCCACCCGGCCGAGCGATGCCGGTAATACATACGTGGGTACGTTTGTCTTTTATGTAAACAACCGCCGCGCCGCTCCGCGCCGTGCCACTGACGTCACTTGAAATTCAAATTACAGTAATGCTTTGGTACATCACGGTTCTCCAAACTTTCTTTCTGCTGCTCGATTACTGTTTTTGGCTGCATATTTTACAACTTGAAGTTTGTTACCTGCAAAATATGAGTTTCTTTTTGGTACCATTTTTTTAAGCCCTTCCCATTTGGAGCGCCCTCATCCAGTTTCATCTGAAAATATATTTTTTTTCAGATGTAGTTTTTTTGTTTTGTTTATTTGGTTGTTTCATCAAAGTCAAAGTCTGCTTTATTGTCAATTTCTTCATATGCCAAGACACACAAAGAGATCGAAATTACGTTTCCACTATCCCACGGTGACAAGACATAGTCCACAATATGCATACTAGTAAACAACACAAGAAAAACCAAGAAGATTCAAGATTCAAGAGATTCAAGAGTTTTTTTATTCGCCATGTTTGAGCGTGCCAAACAAGGAATTTGACTTCGGTACATCACAGCCTCTGTTCAACATTTAGGTGACTAACAACAACACTCAGGACATGTGAAGAACGAAAGATATTCTCAAACATCCCCTGATCTTAAACTGATCTTAAACTCCCAAGAGGGCAAGAAAAAACTCAAAACTCCAGCTAGGGGAAATGAGAAACCTTGAGAAGAGACCACAGATGGGAGGGTCCCTCTTCTAGGATGACCAGGCCGCAATGGATGCAGAGAGGACACATAGTACAAACAGTGTAGACAAAAAAGGTGTGGAAAGCGGGATGTTATTGCACAGTAATGACTCTGAGACTCTGAAAGTGGTGTGACTTCATCAGAGCGACAGCCTGGGGGACGGAGGGGAGTAGTTCAAACAGGCTGCAACCTGGGTGCGAAGGGTCTGTTGAGATGTTACTTGCACGTCTCCTGGTCCTGGACAGGTACAAGTCTTGGATAGATGGGAGGTTGATTCCAATGATCTTTTCTGCAGTCCTTATTGTCCGTTGCAGTCTGTGCTTGTCTTGTTTGGAGGCCGATCCAAACCAGACAGTGATGGAGGTGCAGAGGACAGACTGGATGATGGCAGTGTAGAAGGTCTTCAGCAGCTCCCGCGGCAGGTTGAACTTCTTGAGCTGTCTCAGGAAGTACAGCCTCTGCTGGGCCTTCTTCCGGACAGAATCTATGTGGCCGGTCCATTTCAGGTCCCGAGAGATTGTGGTTCCCAGGAACTTGAAGGTGTCTGATGAGAGAATAGTATTACTGCGGATAGTGAGGGGTGAAAGTGGTGAAGGGCCTCGCCTGAAGTCCACTGTCATCTCCACGGTCTTGAGCGGGTTCAGGTCCAGGTGGTTTTGGCTGCACCAGTGGACCAGCCGCTCCACCTCCTGTCTGCACGCAGTCTCATCACCGTTCTGGATCAGTCCGATGAGAGTGGTGTCGTCTGCATACTTCAGGACCTTCACAGAAGAGTCACTTGCGGAGAAATCGTTGGTGTAGAGGGAGAAGAGCAGTGGGGAGAGGACGCACCCCTGAGGGGCTCCAGTATTGGTGGTCAGGGTGTCAGATGTGATGCTCCCCAGCCTCACACGCTGTCTCCTGTTGGTCAGGGAGCTGGTGATCCACTGACAGGTGGAGGCAGGCACCGCGAGCTGGATGAGCTTCTGTTGGAGGATGTCAGGAGCGATGGTGTTGAACGCCGAGCTGAAGTCCACAAACAGGATCCTGGCGTACTTTCCTGGGGTGTCCAGGTGTTGCAGGATGTAGTGCAGTCCCATGTTGACCGCATCATCCACCGACCTGTTTGCCCGGTAGGCAAACTGGAGGGGGTCCAGCAGGGGGCCCGTGACATCCTTCAGGTGGTTCAGCACTAACCTCTCCAAAGATTTCATGACCACAGATGTCAGTGCAACAGGTCTATAGTCATTCAGACCTGTGATGGCAGGCTTCTTGGCCACTGGAACGATGGTGGAGCTCTTGAAGCACGAGGGCACCTCACACAGCTCCAGGGAACGGTTGAAGATCTGTGCAAAGGTGGGCGCCAGCTGCTCAGCGCAGACTTTCAAGCAGGAGGGTGACACGCCCTCTGGGCCCGGTGCCTTCCTGATCTTTTGTCTCCGGAACATCTGGCGCACTTCCTCCTCGCGAATCTGGAGTGCGGGCACGGCCTCTGCAAGAGAGAGAGTCGGTGACCACGGTGATGGAGGTGTGGACAGAGCAGTTGTGGGGGGAAGTGAGTATGTGGATTGTGCTGCAGGAGGTCCCGTTGTGTGGGAGGACTGATCAAACCTGCAGTAGAACCTGTTTAGCTGGTTAGCAAGCCTTGGGCTCTCCACAGGACGGGGGGTTGGTTTCTTGAAGTCCGTGATGCTCTGCAGGCCTTTCCACACTGTTGAGGGATCAGGATTGGCAGAGAGGTGTCTCTCCAGGCTCTCCCCGTAACACCTCCTGGCTTTCCTGACCTCTCGGTTCAGTGTGTTTCTGGTCTGCTTGAACAGGTCCCGGTCGCCGCTCCTGTAGGCCTCCTCCTTGACTTTGCGCAGCCTCCTAAGGTTCGGTGTAAACCAAGGTTTGTCGTTGTTGTACGTGCAGAAGGTTTTAGTCTGCACACACAGATCCTCACAAAAACTGATGTATGATGTGACAGTGTCAGTGAGTTCATGCAAGTCTGAATTTGCAGCTTCAAAAACTCTCCAATCGGTGCAGTCAAAGCAGGCTTGGAGGTCCTGCCTTGACTCCACTGTCCACTTCCTTACTTCCTTCCCTCACCACAGGCTTAGAAGTTTTTAGTTTCTGTCTGTAGGCAGGGATCAGATGAACTAGACAGTGGTCCGAGAGTCCTAAAGCTGCACGAGCCACAGAGTGGTATGCATCCTTAATTACGGTGTAGCAGTGGTCCAGTGTCTGTGCCCCTCTGGTGGGACACGTTATGTGCTGTCTGTATCTGGGGAGTTCGTGTGCGAGGTTCGCCCTGTTAAGATCACCCAGAACAATGATTAGTGAATTTGGTAGCAGTTTCTCCATGTCTGTCACCTGGTCAGCCAGCATCTGCGTGGCTTCACTCGCACGTGCGTGTGGTGGAATGTAAACGTTCATTAATGTAGAAACAGAGACCACCTCCCTTTGATTTCCCGGAGAGCACCGCGCTGCGATCTGCACGCGTTAGCCGAAACCCAGCTAACTCCATGGCGTGGTGGGGGGTTCGTTCGCTAAGCCACGTTTCAACAAAACACAGCGCGGCGGATCTGCTGAAGTCCGTGTTCCTTGAAGTGAGGAGCAGCAGTTCGTCCATCTTGTTCGCCAGGGAGCGGACATTCGCCAGATGAATTGACGGTAGGGCAGAACGGAACCCTCTCTGCCTCAGCTTTACGAGGGCTCCGGCTCGTTTTCCACGTCGCCGCCGTCGCGCTAGCTTGTATAGCACCGCCGCTCCGGCTAAAATCTCCGACAAACAGTCTGAATCAGAGAGAACAGGAGAGAAAATACCAGAAGAAGACTGACCGATGTTTAACAGTGCTTCTCTAGTAAAAGTGATCCGGGATGGACAGCAGAAGACACAGAAAACACACAAAATAAGACAAAGAAACAGAGAGCGACTCACCGTGGCAGCCATCCGCGGCGCCATCAGATGACGTCATCTGGAAGGCACAAACAATGAATAAATAAGAGTGATGAATAAATAATAAGTAAACAAATAACATCATAAATATAAGAGGGGGCGGCTCGGTGGCGCACTCGGTAGCACGTCCGTCTCACAGTTAGGAGGGTGCGGGTTCGATTCCACCTCCGGCCCTCCCTGTGTGGAGTTTGCATGTTCTCCCCGGGCCCGTGTGGGTTTTCTCCGGGCACTCCGGTTTCCTCCCACATTCCAAGAACATGCTTGGTAGGCCGATTGAAAACTCCAAATTGTCCCTAGGTGTGAGTGTGAGTGCGATTGGTTGTCTGTCTCTGTGTGCCCTGTGATTGGCTGGCAACCAGTTCAGGGTGTCCCCCGCCTACTGCCCGATGACGGCTGGGATAGGCTCCAGCACGCCCGCGACCCCCGTGGGGACTAAGCGGTTCAGAAAATGGATGGATGGATATAAGAGGAGCAAAAATGGAGCAAGTGTGCATACAGCAGACAGTGGACTTGGATATGGCGCTTTAAAGTGTTAATTGCTTTATTTGATTTTTTTTCTCTATTTTTTATGTTTTGAATATGTTCAAGATAAGTATATAAAAGCATGTGAAGTGATCAACTATACTAAAAATAACATGTGAAGTGGTCAACTATACCCTGTAAGCAAGTGATGTGTTAATGATCAAGTAAAAATTTGTGAAAAAAAACATATATAAGTCGCTTCTGAGTATAAGTCGCCCCCCCCCCCACCCAAACATGAAAAAAAAACGCGACTTATAGTCCGAAAATTACGGTACTCGTTTCTCTAATCCTGAGTTTTAGAAATTCCCATTTATTAATAGTACCAATAATTGTGCTATGTTCTATTTCAGCAATCAAATTCTTTACCTTGTTACAGTACTTCTCATTTTCTAACAATTTGGCATTAAATTTCCAATAGCCTCTCTGACGCATTTTCTTGATGGCAGGTTCTAAAGTTAACATAATAAGACAGTGATCTGATAAACCAGCTCAGTGGCCTAGTAGTAGAGTGTCCGCCCTGGGACTGGAAGGTTGCGGATTCAAACCCTGGCCGGGTCATACCAAAGACTATAAAAATGGGAGCCATTGCCTCCCTGCTTGGCACTCAGCATCATGGGTTGGAATTGGGGGGTTAGATCACCAAATGATTCCCGAGCGCGGCACCGCTGCTGCTCACTGCTCCCCTCTCCCCCAGGGGATGGATCAAAATCACACGGGGATAGGTTAAATGCAGAGGACAAATTTCACCACACCCAGATGTGTGTGTGACGATCATTGGGACTTTAACTTAACTTTTTAAAGGTCCTTTAGACATTGAAACCTTTGTGGTTTGCGACGTTATATCATCAGTGCCCAACCAGTAATCAATTCTGGATTTACAGCTTCCATTCGGTTTAAACCATGAAAATTATTTTATTCCCAAGTTCTTTTCTCTCAATATATCCCTAAGATTCTTATTCATCATAAACTTATTAATTATCGAATTATATTGGGGTTTCCCAGTTCTCTCGGGCCACCTATCTAGCCATTCGTCCTGGGTGATGTTCCAGTCTCCACCGCATATGATTTTATCAGTTGGATAATGATTTTTAAGTTCACCAATCACCTTTGATAAACTGTTCATCATTTCCTTATTTTGAGAGTCATTGCTGTATCCATATACATTCAACAAAATCAAAAATATACCATCAATCTCTGCCACAATTGCCAACCAGTGTCCTTCCTTGTCAGTCCGATGTGTGATGACTCCACCAGGAAAGTTGTTGAAACAAACGGCCACTCCTGCAGAGCTTGACGAGCCATGGCTGAGCAGGAGTTTGCCTCCCCATTGATGGACCAGAACGAAACATCTGCCTCTGTAGAGTGAGTCTCTTGCAAAAAAGATTTTTGCCCTTTAAAAAAACAGAAATATAGCTTTCCTTTTAAGCAGCTCTCTTAAACCCCGAACATTCAATGAACCAAAAATAGTCCTAACATTAAACATGAATGATAAAAAAAACACACTAAACCATTAGAAATGTACTTTTACCTGGAAGAAAAAGAACTCTCAACCTTAGCTCTTAAACTGGACTAATGTTCTCCACCATTAAAGTTTCATATTTTATCCCGACTGCTGTCCACCTTCTCCAACACGACGACCTTCAATGCACGTAAACGTAGGGGCCTCGAACGTAGGCCCGTCCGCCACCATTAAAGATTCATATTCTATCCCGACTGCTGTTTACCTTCTCCGACATGACGTCCTTCTATGTAAGCGTAGGGGCCTCGAAAGTAAGCCCGTTTCCCAGCTCCTTTTCTTTTGCTTGCTCCACCAGCGGCCACTGTTGTTATTTCGCTCCTCCAAGCCTTCTTTCAGTAACATCTCTGCAAAGCATATGTATGCCTTCCGATTTACAAATCCTAGAATCTTTAGTTCTCCACCCCACCTCATCTCTAACATCTCTGTGCAAACAGGATAACAGCTTGCCTTGTGCGGCTGTCTTCTCTTTTCCCCAGCCTGTTAACAACATCTACCGCGAGGTCCATGAGCTCTGGAACAATTCTTCAGTATTCGAACCATGAGAATAAAATCATTCTTAGAGGAAAATCTTTTTGAATTCACAATTTGAATATGTAAATTGGAGTGATGTGTAGTTGTCCTCCTCTAAGTTATGTATTTCAAATAAGTGTAAAGAAATTTACTTCAAAATGTTACATATTTATCTGAGTAAAATCATCTCTAAATATGTTGATATGAAAGTATGGGGCGGCTCAGTGACGCACTGGTTAGCACGCCCACCTCACAGTTAGGAGGGTGCGGGTTTGATTCTACCTCTGGCCCTCCCTGTGTGGAGTTTGCATGTTCTCCCCCAACCCGCGTGGGTTTTCTCTCACATCCCAAAAACATATTTGGTAGGCGTATTGAGCACTCCAAATTGCCTCTTAGTGTGAGTGCAAGTGCGGATGGTTGTTCGTCTCTTTGTGCCCTGTGAGTGGCTAGCAACCAGTTCAGGATGTCCCTAGCCTACAGCCCGATTACGGGTAGGATAGACTCCAGCACGCCCGCGACCCCCGTGGGGACAAGCAGTATAAAAAATGGACGGATGGATGGAAGTTATTTCTTTGTGCAGACTAACAAGTCATCATTTGTTTACGTCTTCCATCTGGGATACCGCCCCACCGAACATGACCCACACTCCAAGACAGTAGGGGGCAGCAATGCACGTTACGCATTAGGCCCGCCCCCTTCGTGCTGGTGACTCAGTAGAGAGCAAAGTCGTCTCTGAAAAGAGTGGTCAAAGCAGTTTGAATCATTTGGCATTTTGACGTCCAGCGCTCACAACATAAACGTCGGGTGAGTTCGACTTTCTGTCAAGAATTACTGACGAGAAGATCGCAAATGCCACTTCCTTCCGAAATTGTGTGATCCTCGCCCTTCCACTCGTGCTCTCGTACTTGAGTGGCAGAACGGGACATAGTTCGTGGAATCTCTCTTCTTTAGTGGACACTTGCTCCGTTCTTGTCTCGGCGCGACACATATGTTGTCTGTCGAGGCAAAGAAATCCGTCTGGCTGGTGACGTCAAGACAAGGCCGTGTGGACGTGCAGCTTTGCACACTTTCATGGCGGCGGCGAAGGATCATCGCATCAATACGGTTGTCGATGTAGATATGGTCTTCGATACATGCCGTCGTGTTACCCGCAGAAAGAGGGCTTCTTAATTGTGCATGGACACGAAATGGCTGTTCGTTTATCACTTAAGTCGAACGCTCTTGCACGACTGAGACAGGTTACAGTCAATGGTTCATCGGCGAAGTACGCAGGACTAGAATTAACGTGATGTCTTTGGCCAAGGTGGAAGGACGTACGTGTAAATAAAGAAAGGCGGTTAAAATGGCAATCAATAACGTTGACTTTCCCCACAGTCATGTTTGTAAACACGAAGGCGAAAGTTGAGAAGGCGTTTTGAGCGAAGGCTGATATCAGCTGTATGTTTACGGCTGATAAGAAATGCCCCTCGCCCTTTCGGCCTCACACTCTTCTCGCTCTTAATGCCCTTGAATAGGGCAACTCGACAGAAACGCTCCAAATGGCTTCTTGCCACTAGTTCTGGACAAGACGAAATGAGCTGACAAGGTTGAGATGCGTCCAAATACTCGAAATTGAAGTCCCTGAACCCCCCCCCCCCCCCCCCCCCCCCCCCCCCCCCCAATATCTGCTCTTGCCCATGAGACCTTGATGATTTCCATGTTTTTTTCCGTCGGAA
Source organism: Syngnathus floridae (assembly GCF_059516105.1). Taxonomy (NCBI): domain Eukaryota; kingdom Metazoa; phylum Chordata; class Actinopteri; order Syngnathiformes; family Syngnathidae; genus Syngnathus; species Syngnathus floridae. Next base: position 12,991,576 of record NC_142421.1, on the reverse strand, counting down.
GCATAATTTTCGTGAATCGTGCAGATCCGTTGAGAATATTGTTTATAGGGGGGGGGGGGGGGTAGCGGCTGGCAGCAGTATTGCGACAACATTCGCCTTATTTTCGGCAGCATTTTGGGGCTACTTTCGTCACATCATTCGCCTACTCATTTGCCTAATCAGCAAAAGTTTTCGCCAGCATGGCGAAAGTTTTAGAGAAAAAAGACGAGGATCGTGCCAGGGAAATAGACAAGTCGAACGGGATCAATAACTGCCTCAGATGGGCATGGCTCGAGAGCAGCGTCATCTTACAACTGGGAACACAGTCCTTAACCATGCCTGACGGAACGTATCCGTAAATTAGATGTCCCGGGGAAGGTTTTCTGCCTTCTTTGTCACGCGGCTTTAGGAACATTAAGGAGCACATCGAAACAAAAAAAACACAAAGGTACGTTTTTACTCTTAACCCACATGCTTATGTTGGTTTAGAACAGTGTTTCCCAACCACTGTGCCGCGGCACACTGGTGTGCCGTGAGAGACGTTCAGCTGTGCCGTGGGATTGTCCAATATTAATTACGGAGCGCATTGTAAACAGGATCGCCAAACCACTGGTCAGTTCGCGCAAGGCCTGGTCAGCCACGTGCTAATCGTGCATCTGTGGAGAATCGGAGAATCTTGAGATTTCATATTGTGTCGATCTGACTGTATTGCATCGGCACATATTCAGTTTATGTGTGTGTTGCTGTGTGCTTTTGCTAACAGTGACAGACACTATGACGGTTGTGGTGCGTTTGAGTTCCAATGGAAATCAGAGCATGCAGTTCAACCGGAGAACCTGGATTGGTTATTTTTCACATACGTAAAATAAGTAGTCAAGTCGAGATTCCTCGACTGTGATAGCCACTCAGCTGCTGTCAGAACAGCAGAGCGTCTTTAAAAGTGACTTTGTTCATATTGTTGCAATATTTATAGACCTAGTCTAAAACAGTAAACAAAATCACGTTGATTCTTTTATTTTAATCACAATCACTTTAAATAGTTTATTTCTTACACCGTCTAAAACCTTTTTTAAAAACTGTCACTTTTATTTAAAAAAAGGAATACAATTAAAAGAATATTTAGTATTTATTTCTATTAAATTATTCGACTCTCCATACATATATAGGAATAGGACTGTACGTGTTTCGTTGTAATATAACTGATTTGAATATAGGAGCTTAACAGATTTTTGTTGGCGGCGTACCGCGAGATTTTTTCCAATGAAAAGGTGTGCCGTGATTGAAAAAAGGTTGGGAAACACTGGTTTAGAAAGTAAGATAATGTTACATGTAAGCTAATGTTAGGCTATTGTCATGATATCGTTAAAGAATAAATCTTCAATTATATATATATATATATATATATATATATATATATATATATATATATATATATATATATATGTGTGTATATATATATATGTGTGTATATAAAAAAAAAAAAACTTCCTCACCCCCCGTGGGTGGTCTCTTTTTCCCTTCAAGCTCGGGTCCTCTACCAGAGGCCTGGGAGCTTGAGGGTTCTACGCAGTATCTTTGCTGTTCCTAGTACTGCACT